>NW_022900935.1:1016743-1041614 GCF_012274545.1 Fukomys damarensis
CCCTCCCCCCTTTCTGTCTGTGTTGCACTAAAATATCAATAATGTGAGATTCACCTCCCAGACCACTGTAAGCATGCCATTGAGTGGCATTAAGTGTGTTCACGTTTCTGTGCGGCTCTCACCACCGTCCACCACAGAACTCTCCCTCTTTGGAACCGAAACTCTGTCCGCACTGAGGAGCTCGCACCTCCCTCCCGCAGCCCAGCGGCCATCTGTCTGCCTCCACGCGGCGCTGTCTGGCTCTGGGAATTTGCTACTGCAGGTAGCTCCTGGCAGTTGAGACTCACGGTGCTTGTCTCCCTGTGACTGCTCAGTCGCACCCTCGGGGTTTGTCCGCTTTGCAGCGCGCGTCCGGGTTTGCTCCCCTGTTCCGGCTGGACACCATTGCGTTGCACGCATTTTGTGAACGTGCACGGAGGTGCGGATGGCGGACATGGAGAAGGCTGGCGCCCGGCCGGCCAGTGGCAAGGCGGGCTTGTGAGACGGCACGGTGTGTCCTCGTGTCCTCCTCTCTCCAGAGCCTGGCACCGCGTGAGTTCTGGCTCTTCCCCGAAGCCGAGATAAGCATTTAGAATCAGTTCAAGACACCGAGGCAGCCATGGTAGTAGTTGAAGTCACTTAGGAAAGAAGACGTCTAGAACTGCTTCAGAAAGTGGCGAGAACGTTGGCATGAGTGTTCAGAGCAAGAGGGGTGTTTTGAGGGGCTGTTGCAATGTGTCTCTTTGGCTATAATACACTTTCTAAAATCTGTGCGTTCACCATTTCTTGGTCAGGCCTCATATCATCCTGTACACAAATCCAAAGCTGTATCGGCCCTGTGGGGTGGGAACAACTGTTACCATTACACCTCTGGTGCAGAGGGCGGTTAACTTGCCCCAGACCACACAGCCCATCCGGGCGGCATGACAGGACCCTGGCTGTCGGACTCAGAGCATCTCCAGAGAGGACACCGGGAGCGTCTGAAGCCGGAGAACCTGAGACTCCTTGTGAGCTCGTCGAGATAAGAGCACAGCTGACCAAGCCAGGGGAATCCCACCCTCTGGAATCCTGGGGGAGGATTCACGGAAACAGTGAGACGGATTTCCTCCTGACCTGCGTTTGGGGCACGCGTGGGAGTGGCGCCCCCTCCTGGGGAGCTTGGGAGAGGACGCCTGTCCTGCCGGCCCTCACTGTCCCCTGTCTGGGGTGCCAGAGACAGGTGTTCAGAGCTGGGCCGAGCTTAGCTGCCTCTCTCCGGAGAAGCCTGGCAAGCCGGGTGGGAGAAGACGCCGGATGTGAGGCTGGAGCTCGTGGGGAACGCGGCGCCTCCTCCGAAGGCCCTGGAGCCGGGAGTGGACTGTCTGTTGTTTGGGGAGAGGACACGAGGACAGGACCAAGCGCGGGAGCAACAGAGCAGCTCTGAAACGTGCGTGGCTTGGATGGCCTGTGGGAGCCTAGCTCCGCCCTGCTGGGCCTGGGGGCCCGGGAGCAGAGTTCTGTCCTCCGTGGGCCCCACGGGGGCAGTGGCAGCGTGGCCCCAGTAACCCTGTTGCCACGTCCTGAGGCTCAGCTGCTGCACAGGGCTCAGGGTGAACCCTGGCAGGTGGTAAATATGAAAGTGAATTTCGCTTTGTGTTGTTTTATATTGAAAACGGCCAAAACTTACTGTCTCACCATTCTGTAGATCCGAAGTGTCCTCTGCTCCGGGTCACCCAAGGCCAAAGTCAGCATGGCCTCCTTCGTCTTCACAGCCCACAGTAAAGGCCCAGCTTCCAGCCTCTCTCACTTTCCTCCCCTGCGACCCAGCTCTCCACCTAGACCAGAGTTCTTTGCTTCCAAGGGTCCGTGTGAGCAGCGTAGCCCTCTTGGTTGGTCCACGGCAGTCTCCCTGTTTTGAGACCACAAATGCACAGTCTGCTCCACGACCCTGTTCTTTTGAAAGGCTCTGTTCCATGGTCACTACGTCATGTCCCTTTCCTGAGGCCGTGGCCTATGGGATGGGATGGCCAAGGACAAAACGGTGAAAAGAAATATAACGAAACACGCTGGGTGTCCCGCACCCTGGCAGTGCTTTGAGCCAGTCTGAAGTCGCTTCTGTGAGTGAAACAGCTCATATAGCTCATTTTGGCAGCATAGGAAACAGGAACTGGCCCAGGGCTGCAAACTGGAAAGAGGCAGAGGCGAGACTTGGACCCAAAGCTTTCTAAATCCAGACTGGGCCTTTGGCTCATAATACTGAACATTTCCAGCCGCTGTGTGCACCCAACTATTCCTCTAAGATTTTCTATGTGCTGTCTCCTTCAGTCTTCACCACTCACTCATAGTTCTGTTCTGTTCTGTTATTATCCCATTTACAAGTGCGGAAACTGAGGTAGCGAGAGAATGGGTCACCTGCCCAAGGTCTCCCAGAGGTAGGAGCCCAGGCTGCCCACCTTGAAAGCAACCTCCTGACCCCCACCCACTTCTGCCTCGCGAACCCTAACCCAGCCACAGGCCCCCCCGACTGTTCCAGATGCCACTGAGAGGCCAGGAGACTGAGACCCCGAGGAGGCCAGGAACGCTCTCGAGGCAGCCTGATGATAAAGGCGTAGCGTGGGACAGGGAGGCACTTGTAGGGCAGCGTGAGGGAGAGCAGGTTCCCTGGTTGGATTGAAGGAACTGCTGAGCCTTGGGGGCTGCAGGAAGGGGATTCAGAGGTCACATCCGGGAGTCTCCATGTCTGGGACGTCTGGGTCGCGGCATGGAGCAGAGGGCACCCCTGGGGTATAAGTGACTTCATAAACGGGCACTTGCAGGGTTCACGACTAACTGTGCAGCACCTGGAACTGACTCAGTGAGGGAGCAGGGAACAAACGCTGTTCCTGCCCTGCTCTGACCTCTCATCTCCAAAGGGAAGAACCCAGCCAAAGACCAGAAGTCCAGGACCACGGAGGCTCCATGCAGGCCGCCTCCTGGGGCAGAGGGTGCAGGAGGAGGGAGAGGTCAAGGCCTTGGGAGGACACCAACAAGTAGAATGAAAGGCACCACTGCCCAGGGACCTGGTGGCTGGGAAACCCCAGGACCTGAACCGGCCAGGGCAAGAAGGAGAGCAGCAAGTTTCAGGTGGCAGGAGTGAGGCAGAGAAGGACTAAAGACTGAGCGGCCGGTGGCGGCAGGGGAGGAGGGAGAACAAAGCAGCCGAGGGAGAACAAAGCAGCCGAGGGAGGCTTGGCCTCATAGAAGTTTCCACATGCTCCAGGAGCTCTGCAACAGCGTCTGTGGCCCAGGCAGGCGTCCTCGGCCCGCAGAGCTCGGAGAGGATGTACACCCTCAATGGATTGTCAAAGTCTCCGTACTGCACAAACTCACCTATACTTTTGTAACATATCCAGCACACCGAAGACGAAGCGTGCATTTGTTTTCTGCATTCAGCTCCAGCCCCCGCTCTCACTGCCAACTCGCTTCTCTGCTCCAAAAAGCACAACGCACAGGGCACATGAAGGACACAGAGTTTGGAATTCACTTTGGTTCAAATCCCAACATTGCCGCGAGCCAGTCTTGGCTTCCACTGAATCTCTTCAAATTTCTTTTTAATTCTGCTAAGGTAGGCGTAACAGCCCCTTTGAAGGGTACCATTCAGTTGTGCTCAGCCTACTCACACCATCATGCAGCCAGTCTCCAGGCGGATCCTTTTCAGCTTGCCGACCTGAAACTGGGTGCGTGAGACACCAACTCCCCTGCGCCGGCCCTGCGTCCCCGCCCCTGGCGCCAGCGACTGTCTTTCTGCTCTCTCTCTGCCTAGGGTGGGCGCTGCGGGTACTGCCTGTGAGTGGAATCGTACAATGTGACTTGTGACTGGCTTCTTTCAGCTAGCACGGGGTCCTCAAGGCTCACCGTGTTGTCCTGTGTGTCACAACTCCCTTCCTCCACTGCGTGTCGGGCCCACATTTCCTTATCCGCTCACCCATGGATAATAATGATTTGCTTCTGCCTTCGATTATTGTGAATCGTGCTGTTATGAGCATGGGTATACAAATATCCCTTCTAATCCTGCTTTTAATTCTTTTGGAATTGGGTGACCATGTAGTAATTCTATTTTTAAGTTTTTTGAGGAACCACCATGCTGTTTCCCACAGTGGCTGCATCATTTTGTAGAATTTCCACCAGCAGAACAAAAGAGTGCAAATTTCTCCACATCCTGGCTAACATTTACTTGTTTTGTTGTTGTTGTTGTTGTTTGTTGTTGTTGTTGTTTGGATACCAGGGATCGAACTCAGGACCTTGCACTTGCGAGGCAGGCAGTGGAACCACTGAGCTACATCCCCGGCCCTCATTTCCTTGTTTTTAATAGTAGCCGTTTGCGTGTGTGTGGCGGTAAGTCACGGTGTGTTTCGCTTGCATTTCCCTTATGATCAGTGATCTTGAGCATCTTTTCATGTATCGTTGGCCATTTGGTTATGCTCTCTGGAGAAATATCTGCATAAGTCTTTTGCACAATTCTCAGGTTGTTGAGTTGTAGGAATTCTTTATATATTATAGATATTAATCCCTTTTGGGATATGTGACTAATAAATATTCACTCTTATTTCACAGCTTTTTCACTATGTTCAGTCCTTTGATAGACAGACATTTTTAATTTTGACGTAGCCCCGATTATTTTTACTCTCATTACCTGTGCTTTTGATGTCATGCCCAAGAAATCATTGCCAAATCCAATGCCTTAATGGATTTCTTCTGAAGAATTTTAGAGTTCTAGCTCTTACATTGAGCACTGTAGTTCATTCTGAACTACTTATTGTTTATAGTGTACAGGTAGGGTCCAGCTTCTTTTTTTTTTTTTTTTCCTTTTTTTCTAAATTTCTCTTCAGCAACATTTTGTAGTTTTTAATGCATGAGTCCTTTGCCTATTTCGTTGTTTATTCCTAATACTTTATTTTTTTTGGTGCTATTGTAAGTGGAATTATTTTCTTAATTTCCTTTTTGGATTGCGTATTATCAGTGTAGAGAAATTCCACTGATTTTTGTGTATTGATTTTTGTACCCTGAAGCTTTACCAAATTGATTTATTAGTTCTAACAGGGTTTTCTGTGGAATCCTTAGATGCATATAAGATCAGGTTGTCTAAGAACAGAGATCATTTTATTTTCTCTTTTCCAATTTGAATGTCCCTTATTTCTCTCTCTTGCCTAATTGCTCTGGTCAGGATTTCTAGTTCAGTATTGAATGAAAGTGGCAAAAGCAGATGTACTTTTGTTTTTGGCCTTAGAGGGGAATTTTTCAGTCTTTTGCAATTGTGTATATTATCTGTGGGCCTTTCCTAAACAGCATTTGTTGCATGGAGGTAGTTTGAGGTAGTTTCTTTCTATTCCTAGTTTGGGTGTTTTTTATCATGAAAAAGTGTCAAATTTTATCAGATGCCTTTTCTGCATCGATAGAGATGAGCGCGTGGGATTTTTCCTTCATTCCGTTAATGGTGTTTTAATGGTGGATTACCTTGATTGATTTGCCACGTTGAACTATCCTTGCATTCCAGCAGTAAATCCTATTTGGTAATGGTATGTAACATTTTTAATGAGCTGTTGGGTTCTGTTTGCTAATATTTTGTTAAAGATTTTTATATCAATAAGCCAGGTGTGGTGGTATATGCTTGTCGTCCCAAAGAGTCAGGAGACTGAAGCAAGATCACCTGAGGTGCAGTGGTGCCCCTGTATGCAATCCAAGCTACTCGGGGGCTAGGGATTTAGCTCAGTGGTTCCACTGCCTGCCTTCCAAGCACAAGGTCCCAAGTTCAATCCCCGGTACCAAAAAAAACAAAAACAAAAAAACAAACCAAGCTACTCAGGAGCTTGGGGCAGAAGGAAGGAACAAGGCAGGCAGGTTTTGCATCAATGTTCATGAGATACAGGGGGTGTCATTTTCTTGTAATGTCTTTGTCTTCTCTTGGCACCAGGGTAATGCTGGCTTCTCCCTTCACTCTGTAAGTCTCAGCTTCTTCATCTGTAGGACAAGGATAGTAACAGAACCTGCTGTAAAGGGCTGCATGCAGATTCAGTGAGCACAGAGTGGGCCCGATCCGCGGGAAGCTCCCACAATATGTCAGCTGCTAATAAGCACTGAAATCGAGCAAGGGTTTTCCTCCCAGTGGGGCAGCTCAGCAGGTGGGGCTCATGCACTGGGCGTATGAGCAGCCCAGATGCTGCAGGTTTCATTTGTGCGGGTGTGGGATTGCAAGATGGATGGCGGTGCCGGGCAAGCCTTGGACACCAGGTCTTGGCCTAATACGTGCAATGCCTGGTCCTGTTTGGCAGAGTCATCTGAACCTTCCCGCTCTCTGACAGCCTCATCCCTGCCCAGCAGCTTTTGAGAATCTAAAGGTAACAGGGCCCAGGAAGAGAAAACCAAAGTGCACCACACATAATTTATCTCTTTATTGTGTAACCAGGGATTCTTAGAGCACAGAAACTGTTACTGGTAGGAACGGGAATAAAGATGGTGTGGGCAGCATTTCCCCAAAAGCTAACTTTTAAAATCTAGTTTTCAGAAGTAGACTTTGTTTTATAAAAAGATGTAGCTTTACAGAAAATAGAGCAAGTAAAACACAGAGCTTTCATATATCCCACCCTGAAGGGTGTACCTGTCATTCACACCTTGCACTGCAGCGGTACATTTGCTACAATGGGTGAATCAGGATGAATATATTATTACTAACTGCATTCCACAGTTCACATTTGTTCAGTTCATGCAGATGGCTTCCAACTCTGGATGGTTTTATTTTTTACTTCATGAGGGTGCAAAAGTGACACACAGTCAGTAGCAACCATCCTTCGAATTTTGAATTTTGATCATTTCCTGGGCCAAGACCATGTGGTACCACACTCTGTCCTGATTAGATGTCCCCCCAAAGCCTGCTGTGCTCATAGATGGGGCTTCCGGGAGGCGGCTGCTGGGTCATGGGTGTGTGACGGTGGATTATGGGTGAGATGACTGAATTAGTCTGCTGACGGGTCCAGCAGAGCCGTGGGTGTGGATAATGACAGGCGCACCCTGGGTGTGGGTGCCACCACCCGATAGGCCTGTAGCCTGGGCACAATGAAAAGGAAAGCAGAAGAGAAGCTGTCCTGACGTGGACTGTTTCTCCTCCGCCATGCTGCCCTTGCAGGCAGACAGCTATGGACTGAAATCTCCACATGCTAAAATTAACCTCTCCTCCTTAACTGCGGTTATCAGGTGTTTTGAGAAAGTTGCTTTTGAGAAAGTTCTTTGAGAAAGTTACTAAGACAGACACATTAAATTAATTCTGCTTATACTTTGTTGGATTCAGTTTGCTCATAGTTTCTTGAAGATTCTGCACCCGCATTCGTGAGAGACTGTTGATTTCTAGTTTTCCTTTCTCTCCAGCTTCGGGATTAGGGTGATGTTCACCTGACTGAATGAGTTAAGGAACATTTTAGAAGAGACTGTAGAGTGCTGGTATCACTTCTTCCTCAAATGCTTGATAGAATTCACCAGTAAACCCATCTGGAATTGGTACCTTCTGTTTGGGAAGGTTATTAATTATCGGTTCAAATTCTTTAGTAGACATGAGCCTACTTGGATCATCTGTCTCTTCTTATATGAGTTTTGGCAGATTATATTTTTTAGGGAACTGTACTACTTTGTCTAACATATTAAATTTGTGGACAGAGTGCTCGCTTCAGCAGCACATGTACTAAATTTGTGAACAGAAAGTTGTTCGTCTTACTCCTCTGTTATGTCCATGAGATTGATGGCAGAGGCCTCTTTCCTGTCCACTTATAATAACTTGTGTCTCCTCTCTTTTTTCTTGCTTAGACTGCTTGAGATCTATTTTATTGATCTTCCCACAGAATCCCCTTTTGGTTTCTGTGTCATTCAGCTTTCAATGACTGTGACAAAATACCTGAGGTAGTCAACCCAAAGTGGAAAGGTTCTTCTGGCTCACGGTTTCAGAGATTCCAATCTATGTCACTTGCCCTGTGGCTTGTGCTGTGGTGAAGTAGGAATTATGACCCTGAGTGTGTGATGGAGGGAGTTGCTCACTTCATGGTGAGCAGAAAGAAGAAACAGAGGAAGAGGGAGGCCAGGGGTCCCAATATTCCCATCAAGGCCACATCCCCAGTGACCCATCTTCCTCCAAGGAAGCCCCACCTGCCAAAAGCACCCCAGGCTGGCAACCAAGCCTGCAACAAGCCTTTGAGTAATACTCAAGATCCAAACTAAAGCCATTTGATTGTTCTCTACAATTTTTTTTTCTGTTTTCAGTGTCTTTTAGTTTTGCTCTAATTATTTCTATTCTGCTTGTGTTGGACTTATATCGCTTTTCTTTATCTAGCTCCCTAAAGTGAAAGTTTATTTTAGATCTTTTCTCTTTTGTTTTCTATGGATTCAATGCTAGACATTTCCTTTTAAGGACTACTTTCACTGCATCTGCAAAGTTTGATAAGTTGTGTTTTTTTATTGTTATTTGTCACGATTATTTTTAGCTTCTCTTGAGACTTCTTTGACCAATGTATTATTTGAAAGTGCGTTGTTTAGTGTGCAATATCATGGGATTTTCTGTCAGTCTTTCTGTTACTAATTTCTAGTTTAATTCCATGGTGGTCTCAGAGCAGACTTGGCAGGATTTCTGTTCCTTTAAATTTGCTGCAGTGTGTTTTATGGCCCAAAATGTGATTTATCTTGGTGAATGAGAGAGCCACGTGAGCTTGAGAAGAATGTGTATTTTGTTATTGTTGGCTTAAATACTCTAGTGCTCACTTCAGCAGCGCATATCCTAAAATTGGATTACTCTATAAACACCATTTGGATCCAGCTTATCAGTGGTGCTGTACAGTCACCCACACCCTTACTAAGTCCTGCCCACTTTATCTGTCCATTACTGACAGAGAAATGTGAATGTCTGAGACGTAAGAGTGGACCTGCAGTTCTCTTCCTTCTGCTTCTGTTGGGTTTTGCCTTTTGTATTTTGGAGGTCTGTTGTTAGGTACGTATGTGTTAAGTCTTAGTGTGTCTTTTTTGGAGGATTGACCTCTTTATCATTTTGCAGTGCTTCTCTGTGTCCCCAGAAGCTCTTCTTATTCTGAAGCCTGCTTTGTGCACAGTTAATTCAGACAGTTCATCTTTCTTTGGCGGTTTCATGTTTGGAGGGCCAAGTGCTCAGTGGAAACTTGCAAAGTGGCTAAGATCAGAGATATGTTTATCAGGAAGATCTGGGCATAAGCCAGGGTTGTCGAGCTGGTGACTTCACAGAAGTCATCATTCTGTGCACCTTACCTACAAAGTGCAGAATTCTCTCTGGATTGTCGTGAGAATGAAATGAAGCAATGCTATAAAGCAGTTAGAAAAATTTCTGCCATGTAATTTTTAATTATATTGTTACTCTGTTTTATATATTAATATTTATCAATATACAATGAGATTTTAGATTTCTAAGTGTATGTTCCTTTTTATGAAACCTGAATAGGACAATCTGAAAAGATAAACTTAGAAAATAATTATAAAGTATCAGACTGCCATGGGTATATTGTAGGCTGAACTTTGCTCCATCTTCTTATTAAAAAGAAATCACAACGGAGCTCCTGCCACCCACTGTCAATCATAGACACACACAGCTGGATGTGGTGGTGCACACCTGGAATCCCAGCACTAGGGAAGCTGAGGCAGGAGGATCACCCTGAGTTCAAGGCCAGCTTTGACTACATAGTGAGTTTAAGGCCAACCTGAACTATGTAGTGAGGCCTTATCCCCCGCCCAAAAAAATCACAGATACACTGTATGGGATCGGTTTCATTTGTGTCATTTGGTCACACCAAGCCACCTATTGAAAAATACTACATCTTTGTCAAACTTTGAGTAGTTTTTAAGAAGCAATACAAGTAATAGCATAGGAAATTCTTCATTGCATATCAGCATTTTAATAAAATAATTATAGAACTATTTATGCATAGTATAATTTTTTGTTTGTTTGTTTTTGGTACCAGGGATCGAACTCGGGACCTTGCGCTTCCGAGGCAGATGGCGGAACCACTGAGCCAAATCCCCAGCCCTATAGTACAATTTTTTTTTTAAGTTTTAAAGGGACCGGGGGTTTAGCTCAATGGCTCTGCTGCCTGCCTTGCAAGTGCAAGGACCTGAGTTCAATCCCCAGTACCAAAAAAAAAAAAAACTTTTTTAAAAGAATGTCAGCGTAGAGAAAACCTGGAAGTATATGGACCACAAGAGTCCAGCAGCTGCCTCCGGGGAATGAGATTATGAGTGATTTTTCATGTCTTTTTAGTGCTTTTTCTCTATTCCTCGTTTCCTGAATAAGAAACTCATTTTTAAAAAATGAACAGAAGAACAAATGAATGAAAACACCTGTTAATCTGGGTACCGTGTACCAAGAATGTGGCGTTTTCCTTGCAGGAGGCTGACAGCTATGGCTGCAGACTGGCCTTGGAGGGTTGTGTCTGTCATTTCTGTTTCCTGCCCCACCAGTGAGGACCACTGTTGTGCTCATAAGTGTGCAGGGTTGGGGAAATAGAAAATGGCCAACTCTTAGCCAAACGTTTACCTGAATTACCTCAGTCTTTGTGTCTCCACCCAACAGCTCGGGTGCCTGTGCCCAGGTCCAGAGTCAGAGAACTTTTCCTGGCACCATCACGCACTCGCTGTGTGGCCTTGGGCAAATCCTTCAGCCTCTCTGTTCCTCGGCATCCTCCTTTTAAAAGGATGGTCGTGGTAATGAGCCCGCCAAGCGACCCAGACAATGCTTTGCACGCAGTGAGCGCGAGCAAGCGCCAGGGGCCATGTGATCTCTGTTCTCACGGCCCTGACCACCCTGCTCTATTGCAGTCTGCAGACATCGACAACCACCACGCGCTCATCGAGTACAGTGAGGCTGAGGGCAGCTTCATTCTCCAAGACTTCAATTCCCGCAATGGCACATTTGTCAACGAGTGCCACGTTCAGAATGTGGCTGTGAAGCTGATACCTGGGGACATCCTGAGGTTCGGGTCTGCTGGGCTGACCTATGAGCTGGTCATCGAAAACCCGCCCCAGGTGAGCCCGGGCCACTGCGGACCGCGGGCACGAGGTGCCGCGCGATGTTGAAGCTGAAGGGTGGGGCTCATCCCGGGGTCACTGTGCAATTTCACTCCGTACGTGGTGGCAGCGGCAAGATGCCACCTTGGGGAGCTGATGGCTGTCCTGGCTCTCTTGGGGAGGAGAGGGTCGTGGCGCCCCCTTCTGGGCACTTCTTGAAGTACATGCACCAGCTGTCAAGGGCCGAGCCCGGAATGGGAGCTGGGGAGGTGAGGTCGTGGTAGGAGGGTGTGTGCTTCGGAAAATAGAAGTGGGTGCCTCATTTCTAGGTAGACCAGCACCCTGCTGCTCGCTCTGAAAGCAGGGCAAGGCTCTCTGCCTGTCTGGGTCTTCGCCTCCATGGTGCATGGCATTAGGGGAAACTCAGTGTCAGGTAGGAGCTTGCTCAGCACAGGAGACCCATCATTATGCCTAGGTCAGAGATGTGCCGGGGATTCCGGCCTAAATGGAATCTCAATTTAATGAAACGTGACGTACAACTTGCCCACGAAATCTTGGTCTCGGGAGCATGTGGGGCGAGTCGGTGTGGGGTGGGTTAGGACATCAGGTCCCTGCACTGCCACCCGATTTCCCAGGCGCTCCTAAGCAGGGTGTAGGAGCCCTCAAGGTGAGTCTTTGCATCACTGCAGTGGAGCAGCGACAGCAATGACGGCCCCACGGGCTTGTCTTGAGGCTCAGCCGAGCCCATCTTTATTGTAAAACTCAGCGCAGTGCCTCATCTGCTGCAAACGTTAAAGTGACACCTGTCGCCCGTGACCGAGGAGATGTGTGTGTGCCTCACCCCGTCCACCGATGCCGCATGGCCGCCCTTCGTGGCTTGCAGGCCTTCCTGGGCCAAGGCTGTGGCCAGAATCCTGGGATGGGGCCCGTAGGTAGCTCTGACAGTGCTCACCAGAGGGGTGACCCTTGGTGACCCCAAAGGCTGCGGGGACCAGAGGTGGGTAAACTGCAGTGCGAGGACCAATTCTAGGCCATCGTTTGTCTTTATGAATAAAGTTTTACTGAAACACAGCTGTGCCCGTCAGTGGTAGTACCGCCTGTGTTTGCTTTCCTGACCCAAGGGCAATCTGAGTGGACAGAGATCCTGTGGCACACGAAGGCAAATCTGTTTACGTAGAGCCTCGCTACAGAAGTTTACCGCTCTCCACTTAACATTCAGTGGTGCAACTCTCATGTTGGTCCATGTTAGGACAGAGGAGAACAGAAAGGACTGAGGCGTCGTGGGCTGCTTCTGTCTGTCGGGGACTGTGCTCATTAATAATTGGCTTAGTTAATGGAAAAATAGGTTTGGGGGCCAGAGACTCAGCTCAGTGGTTCCACCGCCTGCCTCACAAATGCAAGGTCCTGAGTTTGATCCCTGGGGGAGAGAGAGAGAGCAAAAAACTGAAAAGCTAGCTAGGAAATCTAGCTTGAAGTCTGGCTGGATCCAGGTGCTCAAAAGATGATCAGGAATCTGTCTCTTTCATCGTTAGCTTTACAATCTCGGGAAGACACTCACTCACATCACCTACAGCCAGGTGTCCACCAGCATCCCTAACACCCTCTACTCTTGGCAGCTCTGGAGAAAGAGCAAGTGTCTTCATTGACTTGGCTTGTGTCATGTGACTATCCATGAACCAATCACCGAGGCCAGAGGCATGGGGCTCTGATTGGCCAAGACTGGGTCACACCTTCCCCTGGGGTGGAGGGAATCAGTTTAACCACAGTTACTGAGACTGCGGATGGTGGGGAGGAAGGATGTTCCTCGTAGAAATTTAGGAGATGGGGAAATGGGTGTAATGTAAGGAGAGAAAAGTCCTTGGGAATAAGAGCCATTCCTATGCCCAACTGAACTTCCTTCCAGGGTTAGGATGGGGCCTCGGGGATAGAAGTGGAAATAATGGATAAGCCCACGTCCGCATTGGAGAAGTCCCCGGCAGCTCACCGGAAGCAGAGTGGCTGGTTCTCCACCCAGACCTGGGGCTGGGAAGGTGGCACCTCCCACCTGCCGGGGACCTTTCCGTACACCTGACCAGGGAAGTGGCTGGACTGAGGGAAAGAATACCGTTTGCAGAAATCCAGGGATTTTTCTTAACAGAGTCTGTTTCTTACTGAATGGACTGACCAAGAAGCAAATGAGAACTAGAAAGGAAAAAAATCCTTCAGCTAGAAGATTTACAAAGGCAGGGAGGTAAAACGGACCAGGTGTAGTGAGAGGTCCTTTTCCCCACCGCCAGAGTCCAGGTTGATGGTTTTTCAGGAGCAGCTCAGAGAGACCCACCTCATTAAGCTCTAGAACTTTACAAGAATATATAACTCAGCACTTGTGGGTTAAGCAGTATTTCTCACAGTGAAAATGCTGACCACAATTTGTCTTTTGGGGGCGAGAATTAGAATTATTACCCCGTTATGGAGACGCCCTGGGAGCAGTCGGGTGAGGAAAGCTGCTCTCTGCCACGGCGAACAGCGCCCTCTGCTGGCTGCCTTTACCGTCTGCCCTGTGCGGGGCCGAGGTGTGGGCTTCCTCCCTCCGGGTCCCTTCAGTACAGTTGTAAGAGCAGCACAGAGGGAGTCGGAGGAAACGGGGTGCAAGTGGGACCAAAGGGCCCCGACGAGGCAGCCACGTCCCTAGCTGTGTATGGATTTTGTACTGTTTCAACTCTGGCACCTCCTTTTTTTTTGTACAACACTTTTTAAATTTTGGTATGATAGTGGATTTACAGAAAAGCTTGTAACGATAGCACAGAGTTCTGTAGACTCCCCCTTGGCCGCTCCCCGCAAGTTTACATCTGCGGGACCACAGTGCAGTTACACACACACACACACACACACACACACACACACACACACATGAAATAAACCCTGGCGACCGCTGCAGGGTGTGTATGCCCACTCGGCCACCTCGTCCGCTTGTCCCCTGGCGGGGAGACGGCTTCCTGAAGAGCTCTGGCCCGGGTCCTGGAGAAGCCCCCGACCTGGATCTGGCTGGTGTTTCTCCCGGGTCCGACTGGGCGTGACCGGCTGAAGCTCCCTTACTGTCCCTTCACAGGGTAGGTGGCGCTGAGAGTCCGCACAACTGCCCGGGAAATGTTCACTTCGTTACTAGGGCAGGGTGCTGTTTGCTGAGGTTCTCCACCCTAAAATCACTATTTTCTCCTTTCCTGACTTACTTTTTAGAAGCAGCCTGTGGGGGTGGGGGTGGGGGTGCCACTTCCTGAAGGCCCAACCCCAGAGATGTTCGGTTCTTCTGTAAGGAGGATCGTGCCCCTCCCCAGAACCCACGTACTCCAGCGTGGATTTGTGTCAGCACGGATTCACACGCATGTTTGACACTGTGGGCTCTGATCCGCCTCTTTGCCATTTATTGTGTTGGTCAGGGAGTCCCAGCCCTGCCTGCAGTGTGCTGCTGGACTACTTTTGTGTCCCCTTCGATAACGCCTCCCCCACTGTGTATTCTGGCTGTGTTCTGTAGCACTTCCTCCCTTCTTTGCTCTCTCAAGCTGCCCCGGACTCATGGGGGATTCTCCGTGCCCCAGCCCGAGTCAGCTGAAGCCTTTTCACTTCCTCTGTTTGCCCGTCTTCTTCAGGCTGGTTCTGCCGGTGAGCATCTGCAGTGTGTGCCCGGCATGGTACTGGGCTCTGGGCCCTCAGAAAAAGTAAAGCAGGCATGGATAAAGTTTACTGACATAAAGCGTGGGTGACGCACCCTCCACAGCCGACAAAATGCACCCTGTCCTCTCCGCAAGTCCCGGAGAGCCTGTGACCCTCACTGATTGATTGCTTCGCCGGTTTTCACTGAACACTTGTATCCCGCAAGCAGGAGGCTCACAGCGGCAACCGACAAATGTGTGAACGTCCAACCTGAGCATCGCTGGGTATTTCTGCTTAGCTTCGTGAGTGAGGCAGAAGCAAGAGAAGAAAGGCATGTGAGGCCTCACATATCCACCGATGACCTGAGGACCTGAGAGACTTCTCTGCGGGAGGAGTCCCCTCTGCTGTGATGTGACGGGCAGGCCCAGTCCTCCATGCGGGTCACTGATATCTTCCCAGCCAGCTTCCTGAGTGTAGGCGGCCGACGAAACAAAAAGTCAAGCCCTGACTTCCAAGGTGCAAATGCTCCCACTGTGGCCAATTTCCAGCTGTAAAAGCAGCAGCCGGAGAGCTGAAGATCGCAGCAGCGCAGCAGCAGCACTGCCGACGCACAGACAGCTCGAACAAACTCGAGGGGACCGGGGACAAAGCCCAGCAAAGTCATTAATTAGGAAGGGGTGCGTTGTAGGTGTTTGTTCTCATCGTTTCTGACAGACTTGGCCGTGAGTGAACATAACTGAGCATGGATTACGGCTGTGTTCATCAGTCAGCTCACAAAATTCTGAACTCTGAATAAGAAGTTGCCTCTCAGGATCTTGCGGTACAGCTGGCCCCAGCCCTCCTCAGGGCGAGCAGTGATGAGGCCACAGTCCCAGCAGATGGAGGCAGAGGCCCTGAGCTGCTTCCAGGCAGCACATGGGCAGCGTGAGGAGCACTGCATGGGGAGCTGTTGGCGCTCCTAGAAAACTCTTTTCGTGAGCCGCCCAGGCGACATGGTGTGCTTTTCACACCACGGACTTCCTGTTTTCAATTTTTTGGGGGGAAGTTTGGTTATTTGAGACAGGGTCCTTTTATGTAGTCAAGACTGACCTGGAGCTCACTATGTAGCCCAGGCTGGTCTCAAACTCACAGCGATCCTCCTGCCTCAGCCTCCGGAGTGCTGGGATGACAGGCGTGTGCCACCATGCCCGGGTGTTTTCAATTTTTCACCAGGGAAGATCTCCTTTTCTTCATTAAGCAATCAGCTGAGATCCTTTTGCAAGCATGGCAAACCGGTGTAAATAAACCAAATGTTCCAGGCGCACAGGTTCCCGAGTCAGTGCTGCTGCGCCCCAGCTGCCCTGGGGGCGTCCCCCGACCAGGCACTGTATTTCAGTACAGCAACCTGCGCAGCGGGGGTACAGACGCCTCCCGGCTTCAGGACCATGCAGGCTCAGGATAACCAGACAGGAACACACGGCTAAGGGCCCAGCACGGCCCCGCCCCACCGGCAGGCGCCTCCTCTACGCGGTGATTCGCAGCTGTAGCAGCGATGTTGGACAGGGCGCTGGGCGAAGGCAGGTTCCCTCCCGATTCCTGCAGAAGGCCTGGGCCCCGAGTGCACATTGCCTTGGTCCACGAGGGCAACCCTCGCTCCCTGCGCCCTCCCTTTCAGGGCTATGAAGGAGTCGGAAATCTGGCAGAAGTGGATCGTGATTTCTTGAGTGGATCGTTGTCTGGTGTTTGTTGAAACCGACAGAAATTCAGCAGTGAGCGTGGTCTAGGAGTCTCCCGTGCGGAAGAACTCGGGACTGGTACTTGCGTCCTGCGTCAAAAACGAAACAAAGATGGCGGGGCAAAGGAGAGACAGGGCGTGGCGTGTACTTTTGAACTCAAATTCCTCACACCAGACTTGGGGGTGAGTGGCCCTGACGTGACCAGACTCTGCACCTCCTAACGCGAGCACGGCCAGAGCCCACCTGTCAAGCGGTGCCTTTTCTCCTTGTGTTTTTCTACCTGCCGATCCCCTGGTCCTGAGCAGCAGTGATTTCTGAGAATACTTGGACCATCCGTATGATAGATCAGAGCTACCGAGGAGAAAAACTTCAACTTTCACCGTACAACTAAAGCCACCCTAAATCACCAGCATTGGTGGAGACCAACAGGGTAGACTGAGGCACGAACGAGCCCACCAGAGCTGGCAAAAATGAAGCAACAAGCAAGGTTTTGTTTCCAGCCTGGGTGCAGGCAACCCAAGGGCGACAAGACCGTTGGCCTGAGGGCTTGGGCGAGGACAGATCTTATAGGGGAGTTTGAATGGGGAACGGGGCACTGTGGAGAGGAGTGGAAAATGTTTGTTCTGGGATGGAGGAAGTCTGGGGGTCCCCGGGGGTATCTGGCCCTGCAGGGTCAGGCTGCTTATCTCAGACCAGGGCCTTGGCTCCCTGTTATCTTTTGTGCCTTGAAGGATGTGTAACGGAGTTGCCTGGGAAGTTTTTTCTCTTGTGCCTGGATTAGGGGTCTGACAGAAACCTCTTTTTTTTGTTTGGTTTCGTTTTTTGAGACAGGGTGTCACTATGTAGTTGAGACTGACCTGGAACTCACTGTGTAGCTCAGGCTGGTATCGAACTCACAGAGATCCTCCTGCCTCAGCCTCCCGAGTGCTGGGATTACAGGCGTGCACCACCATGCCCGGCAGAAACCTTTATTTTTGAACCCAAATATCCAACTGCATTCTTCTCTGCCTTTATACACTGTACCCACCCTTGACATCCCACCACTGAGCGTTGTGTGCTGTACTCAAGACCAGCTCCTGCCAGCCTCGCAATGTCAGACCCAGCCAGGGCTCACACCAGTTTCTCTGGGAAGACACCTCTCTTCCCAGGAGTCAAGGGCAGCATGAACTCAAGCGTTCGTCCACAGATGAATGGATAGACGGAACACGGTCTCGTCACAACATGGGATAGTGTTCAGCCCCGCCACGTTGTGCTGGCGTGAACCACCCTCGGTACATGCGTGACCGTGCCATGAGGCAGCTTGTACCACCTGCTGGGACTGACTCACACCCTCCGATGAGACCGTCGTGCACCGATCCCCAGTGGTTCAGAGCCACCCGGAAGCCACACATGTGAATGAAGGCCCCCTTGTGAAATGTTACCAAAATAAAACAAGGAGAGGGATTTGCACACGTGCTCCGTCACGGATGCCCCTGGAGAATATCCACGTCAAGAGAAATGAGCCCGAGACCGGTGCGGTCTTATTCTCCTAACGTGAGCTACCAGGAGAAGTCAGATTCACAGACCGAGAACAAAGGCGGTTCCCAGCCCAAGGAGGCTCTGGCCCATTCCCCTTGCTCCCCTCCCCAGGGGACTGGGACAGCTCGCCTTGGTGGCGGCCCCGCGTGTTTAGTGGCCACCTCCTCCAGACTGGTCCTGCAGGCGCGGTGCAGCTCAGCGGTCGGCCGCGGTGCCTCGCCCACGCCCTCCGCTGCAGACGCGGAAGCAGCAGAGGAACCCGCTAACCCGGCTCAGGCCCGGTGGGAGAGGGACCAGGGCCCGAAGAGTAAGGTCTCCGCCCGGCCATTTTGTCTTGAAGATGCAGCCACTGTCCGTCAAATGGCTCGCGCTGTCCCTCCGCCTCACTGAGTCCGCACCGTGACAGCTGCCATTGTCTTGAGGCCCCACCCCCTCTTGAACCAATCACAGATCTGCACTTGGACTAAGCGGTGGGTCCAAATTTGAACCAATCACAGGCCTACACTGGACCAATCACAGGTCTGAAACTGCTATATAAGCAGCACTCCGGCCCGCAGTTTGGGTTCCTGTAGGAGGACTCTGGTGTGCTGGCCGCCTCCACCTGTCCTCACCACCTCCAAAACACATGCCTCCCACGCAACATCCCAGCACAGGAGTGGATCTCTCCACCACCACCGATCCAGAATCGTCGAGGTTTGTGTTTTGAAGGCTGCGGTAGAGCACATTTGAATTCACCCTGAAGTATCTATCGAATCGGGACAGCTCACAGGAGAGACTGAGGTGAGCCACCTCCGGAGGGCCCAGGGACAGGACGGGTGGGGAAGGCCGCGCGGCCAGGAACCGGACGCCTGAGGGCAGAGAGGCCCGCTGTCGATGCAGGGAGAAATTCGAAACTGCACAGGGTGACGGTGTGCTGAACGCTGCCGGATCCCACTCATGAAACAGCCTTAAAGTGGCCACTGTCGTGGATGCGAGGCTGGAGCCCCTGAGTGATTGGGACTCAGAGCCTGAGGTCCCCATCTCGAGCCTTCAGGGGACCTGCTTCGGCCTTGGGCCGAGCTCCTGGTGAGCAGGGTGCCTTTCTCAGCTGGGGGTTAGGACTGCACTCTGCCTGCACTCTGGTCTTGGGAGCGTCTGGTGGGCCGTCGTGTGACTCTCGAGTCTACAGAAGGGAATGGGGAGCCCCGTGTGGATGGCAAACCTCTGAGCAAATGAGGAAGGAGAGGAGGTGGAGGAGGAGGAGAGAGGCAGACACCGAGAGATCAAGAGGAAGAGAGAGACGGAGAGAGGAGAGGCCTTCCCTGGACCCCCTGTCACCTGCACCCCTACCTGAGCCGGGTGGACCCCTCACCTCCCAGCCTCAGTGACACAGGAGGGACTCGAATGAGCCCCAGGAGGTGAGCAGCAGCATCCGTGTTCACTTAGGCAGAAGGCACGAGGGAGACACCTCGCGAGACCCTGAGGTGCAGACCAAGCCAGGTGTACGCACCGCTGGCACTTGCCTGTGCTGTGGACGGCTCCCGTACGCGCACGGTCTCCCCGAGGTCGCGCGAGTAAAAGTCCCCTCCCTCGACAGGCGCTGAGGCAGCACCTGCAGGACCAGGTGTGCCGGTAATGGTGCGGATGAAGCCTGATGAGATGGTCAGAGCCCCTGCAGCCGCAGGGCTCTCAGTTTGGGGGACGGAGGAGGAAAGAGAACAGGCTGTGGGTCTCAGAGCTGGGTGTGAGCCTCACAGACCTGTCCCTTGCTGTCAGCCCCTATTGAGGACTACGTTGTATGTGCCAGCTGCCCGTCCTGGATGCTGGGAGGGGAGCCCCCGGCCCTGAGAGGAGAAACCTCCCTGACCCCTGTCTGCCTCTGCAGGTCTCGTGCCCGTGGGTGAGGGGCCCAGCACCTTGGCCAAGGCCACAGCCCTCTCAGGCCGCCCAGGAACCGAACAAGTCATCGTCGCCTGCGCATTTCCCCTTCCACCAGGGCGTCCGGCCGGTGCCCATGCAGCGGAGCTGGTCCCAGGGCTTCCCCGGGCCCATGGTGGTCCCGCCTGCCTCCCTTCAGCGGCCCGTGAGCGCCAGGGGGAAGATGTTCTCCTTCGTCGTGGACCACAGGTCCCCCATCCTCAAGCAAGGTGTGTACCTGGCTTCCCGTGGGGACGTCCAGGGTGGGTTTCGAGCCATGAGGGCGAGTCTTGGTTTTTATTCTTTTTTTTCTGATTCTAAAAGTAGGGCGTGGCCAATTGTAAAAAGAAAAATCAGGATCAACCAAAAATGCACAAACAGATACGAGTCAGCCTTATCACCTTACCTGGATGTCTGTGCCGCCTTGTGAGTGCGCCTTCGCGGAGTGCCTGCCCCGCGCTGAGCAGACCCTGTGCGGAGGGTGTGTGCCTCAGTGCGTGCTGCACAGATCAGGTGCCTTTGACGTGGCTGTGCAGAAATTTACCACTCACAGTTCGGGGATGGGCTTCCTGTCTGTCACTGCCCTGGCTGGAGCAGCCTCGGGCGCGACTCCCAGGTGTCCTCCATGACCTCTGGGGTCCACTCCTGTTCTCCGTCCTGTCTGCCCAGCCTCGGGCCCCTGAGAGCCCCCAGGTGTCTTTGTGCCTTCACGTCCTCCCCAGTCTGGCTTCACCTGTTACCTTCCTCCATCATTGAAATAAGTACCGCTGCAAGAATTTCAAACCAAAGAGTAAGTGAGGGCTGGGGCCATAGCTTAGTGTTAGAGCGCTTGCCTAACGTGTTAGGTCCTAGATTGAACCCCCAGAACTGCCAAAACAGGGAGCGAGTGAAATGCATCCTTGTAGTTTACATCATCTTCATCATCAAATGAACCTGTGTACCTAACACCCGAGTTAAGAAAGTACTCGGCTCCCCCACACCAGCATTTTGATACAAAGTCTTGAAACATGCAGCAAAACAAGAATTTTACAGAGACCCTCCCACCTGGTTCTACTATTGACATGTTGCTGTACACATCTTGCATCCACCTGGTGACCCACCCTTATCCATTAACCCATGTTATTTTCTGATGCACTTACATAGCAAAGTGCACACATCTGTAGTCTTTCCCCAAACATTCTGGCCTGTACATCATGAATAGAGTTCAACGGTCTCTGTCCTTTTGAGCTAAAATTAACATCCAATGTATGTCAGTTACCAGTTGTTTCATAATACCTTATCCTAAAACCTAGCACCTAAGACAAACAGTAAATAAAAACCAGTGTGTTGTACGGTTGGGGAGAGCATGGGAGTCTTAATCTCAGGGTCGTGGGTTCAAGCCCCATGTTGGATGCCAAATGTAGGGACGGGGACCCCCTGCAGCGGGCTCTGGCCTCCTGTGAGCCACAACAACACAAAACTAATTAGAGAATAAAGACAGGAACGGAGACTTAGAGAAAAAGCTGGGTCTTGGGGCTGATCAGAGCTGCTCTGGGCAGCACAAGCGCATCCAGTATTTATTGAATACAGTCGTGGAAAGGGGTGGGGAGCTGGGTGTGCTCTGAAGGCCTCTCGTGAATTACTGCCAAACACTTAGCACGAGGCCTCAAGGCAGGGCTGTAAGGGGTAAGCACTGCTTGTCTTGCGTGGATGGAGCCAACAGGTACTGGGACTGGGTGCAACTAGCAAGCAACCAATTGGGTCAGTGAGAAGCCATAATTGAGGGGAAAGGATTTTAACTGAGGTCACACTGACCTCAGCTGCACCTGACTCAGCAGAGCCCTGCCGCTCCCCAGACCAGGGCCTAGGTTTCCATGGCAGCCTTGGAGGGGGGGGTTATACTTGTCCGGTTCTCCGTCTGACACACCCATTTGAGTCTTGCAGAGCTTCGTTCTGACTCCTGATATAAAACAGTATAGCTGAATCATGGAAAGCAAGAGGCATATGCATGTATAGCCTGCTAGTACTGGGCAGGGATGTATGCTACAGTTCAAAAGTTTTTGTCCTTTTGAAGTCAAATTAACATACAACGTGTATTAGTTATCAGTTCTTTCATTATATGGCGTTATCCTAAAACCTAGCACCTGAAACAGTGAATAAAAACCAGGATATTGTAGTTTTTTTGGTCAGGAATTTGGGTGTCACCTGGCCAGGTGGCTGTGGCTCAGGATTTCTCTGAGGTTGCAGTCATCAAACTACTGGGGGAGGGAAGCTGGGCATTTAGCTCAGTGGTGCCACGCCTGCCTCGCAAGCGCAAGCCCTCAAGTTTGATCCCCAGTACCAAAAAAGAAAAAGAGAAAAAAAAAAAAAAGATACCAGCTGGGGCTGTGGTCATCTGAAGGCTGGACTGGAACTGCAGAATCTGCTTTCAAGATGGCGCGCGTGCCCAATGGCTGCCGGCAGGAGCCTCGGTTCTTCCTCCAGACCTCTCCAGGGAGCTGCTGAGGCTCCTCACGCCCTCCTGAGGCCCCCCAAATCCCATCACACTATAACCAGCTGTAACTGTGTCATCTGAATTTGGTTGAGGTACAGATAGGGCTCATGGCGTCAAGTTCCTTAAGGTCAGCTCCTCGGGAGAGTTGTGATCCACCTCTCTCGTCGGTGTGTGCACTAGAGAGACCTGCAGGGGTGGCACTGACACAGGATGCCTGCTGTGGACCCTCTTCCTGTCGGTAAAGACAAAACCAGGAAGTACGGGGTCACTGGTCCGTAGCAGTTCTGAAATCCACCCGAAGTGTGTCAGGAGTCCTTGGTTGGGTTCAGTGCTATGCTTGCCCAGAAATCACCTTCCCAGGGCTCGTAGCTCCGCCCTGAGTCATCCTGCCCCTGAGTCCTTTTTTTTTAAACTAACATTCATCCCATCCACAGACTTCTTTAACATTAGCCGTTTCTACTGCTACAGCTGGGACAGGGTTTGAATGTGTCCCCAAAGGTGCAAGCATTGAAAGTTGGTCCTGTAAGGGGCGCCCCATTTTCTGGTCCTCCTTCTATCTCTCTCAGACAGGAGCTATCTTTCTCTCAATGAACTTTTCCTACCCTTAACCTCTGTTGGTCCTAGATCTTGTACCTTTACGTGATGTCTCTTGGTTCTTATTTTTTCCCCCATTTCCCTGCTGGCTTCAAATATTGCCTTCCCCTTTTAGCAGCTATGTGACCTTAGGCAAGTGCTTTGTTCCCAGTGGTGTAAGCGAAGATACACCTGGCCCCTCCGTCACGGGAGTGCCTCCCACCGGGCCTGGTGGAGGACGGATGCTCACAACATATCAGTTTCAGAAATGAAACTGTTACCTGCCCATGATAGTTACTTGGATGTACCATGTACAGTGTGAGGAAACCCAGCCCATATCCCTGGTGCACAGCAGGGGGACCCAGTGCTGTGCCCGGTGAGGGTTGGCAGTTAGCAAAGTACCAGGACCACCAGGCCTTGTTAAGAAACTTCCCTGCAGTTTGGAAAACAGCCGCCAGTCCTCACCTCTCAAAGTGCCAGGTTGAGGGGACCCAGTGCTTAGGTTTCCTTTGATACTTGGCAGTGGTCAGGGACGAATCTGGGGTGAAGGAGGGACGCCTGCCCCAGCTCCCTGATGTCTACACATGGGGGAAGCGAGGCTCACATCAAACTGCTCCCCACAACTGCGAGGAGCCCCCCTGCAGGAGCACAGAGACCCCAAACAGTCCTGGAGCCTGTTCTGTAGGTTTGCAGAAACGCAAGTTCCCAGACCTTTAGGGGGCGCAGCCATCCCTGGCCATCAGGGGCCACTTGAAGGTGGTGGACAAGTCTGGAGTCATCCTGGAAGTGGTACCAGAGGGCAGAAATCTGAGCTGGGACTGGGCTCGGCGCCAGTTAGTACAAGACCTTGGGGCTCCCCTACAGCCTGTGCTGCTCCCCAAATGGGGGACCCCTGGACTTTGGAATACCCAGGTGGTCCTTCCTGCCACTGACCATAGGGGCCCCTTCCTAGCAGGCATGGTCCCGGCGTGTGGGCTGCCCTGTCCACCAGCAGAAACCCACGCCTTGCCTCCAGGTTGCTGATTGCGAAGGTCCAGGGTGCCACAGCTGCCATGGGACTGCGGCCTTCCTGATGACGTGCCCACCCCCAAGGGCAGGGCTCCTGCTTGGGTTACTGGCGGTTGCCAGTTGAAGGTTAAATGAACTCACACATGTGCAGCATCAGACCACCCACGCTGGATGTTTAACAAGCCACAGGCGAGTGACAGTCACTGGTGTGCCTGCCACAGGGCCCTAGGGTGAGCTGGATGTTGTGGTCACACCTGTAGCATGAAAGTCATTACTTCTAAGATCATATCTCCCTTATTCCCTAACATATCCAGTTAGATGTCAGGACAGGAGACATTGGGTGAGGATGGGCAGGGGTCCCTCCCAACATTCAGTGGCCACTGCCACGTGTGGCTTGTGAGCACTTCAGATGTGGCTACTGTTGCTGAGATGTTCGATTTTAAATTTTTACTTAATTTTATTGTAGTGCTAGGGATTGAACCCAGGGCTCTACACTGGGCTACATCCTTGGCACTTTTAGCTTTTATTTTAAGACAGAATTCACTAAGTCACTAAGTTGCCCAGACTAGGCTCAAACTTGCAGTCCTCCTGCCTCAGCCTCCCAGAGTGCTGGGATTACAGGCGTGCACCACCACAGGTAGATGGGCTCCTGAATGTTTAATTTTAATGAATTTAACTGTAATACGTGCTACTCAACTTCAGTTGTTGGAAATGTTTAAGGATGCTTGGAACATCCTGGGTTTATGAATATTTTTTCAAGTGTACTTGTTTGTGAAATCCAAATACAGACCAAGGCTTTCTGATGAAAATTTATCCATCACAGTGCGATAGGCTGCAAATGCAGAATAATACCCAGACTTCAAAGATTTATTAATATAAATATATATTTCTTGCATAGATTATGTTGCAATGATAATTCATGTTTCTGATAGGTTAAAAATAAAATCTTTGTTGGGCTGGGGATTTAGCCCAGTGGTTCTGCTGCCTGCCTCGCAAAGGCAAGGTCCTGAGTTCGATCCCTGGTACCAAAAAATAAATAAATAAAATCTTTTTTTTTTTT
>NW_022900935.1:1041832-1121662 GCF_012274545.1 Fukomys damarensis
TTTTCTTGGAACTGGGGATCGAACTTGGAACTTTGTGCTTGCAAGGCAGGCAGTGGAACCACTGAGCCAAATCCCCAGCCCACGAAAAATAAAATCTACTATTAACATTAATTTCATCTTTTCTTTTCACTGCTTAGTATGACCACTAGAAATGTTAGAATTGCATCCTGTGGCTTGTGTGGATTCTCTGGGACAGCGCTGCCCCAGTCAGTAGGGACCCAGGCTTAGGGTCCTAGAGAGCTGCGAATAACCTTTGCTAAGCACGAAGTTGGGCTGGTGGACAGTGGGTGACCACTGAATCTTTTCAATGAAATTTACTGCAGAGCCCTTCAGTTGTCCCCTGTCTTCTGCTCAGCAGTTTCCCCTCCAGCCACCCTTCCCAAGGAATGGAGGCCTGAAGAGAGAGGAAGCTGCCATCCCGGCTCTGTGAGCCAGTGCCAAAGGCCGCCCCAATATGGCGGAGACACCAAGAGAATGTGGCCCTTCTTGGGTCCTGTCTTTCAGGCCGCACTGCAGGTGTCTCTCCTGGTGGCAGGAAGCCCAGTAGGGGGTAAAGGTGGTGGGTGGGGGACCTTCTATCCTCAGCTATTTCTGGGGCAACCAACTTTCCAAGCCTCATCACTGAAATCTTGAATCACAGGAGACCCAGAGTCCTGGACAAACCAGGACAGTTGGCCCCCTTGACTTTTCCATCTGCGTGAACTCCAAAACTCCAGATGACTCTGTCACTTCAATCTTAGGCGGTGGACCAGAGGGCTGTCCCTGCAAAACACTCTTGCTGATGGGTCAGGGTGACCTTGTCCTAAATCCCCCTGTTCCCTCCCTCATTTGTGCACACAGCACATTGGTGGGGCACCTAACACTGGTTCTGCACCCTAGTTCTGGACCAGTACCAAATCTGCCCTTTCCTAGGTAGGAGCACACGGACTGTGCATACACTGGCATCCCGATAACTTGCTAATATTAACACAGTGCTGTTGTGGGCACTGGAGTTTACCTGTGGAGAGCCCTGGAGACAGCAAGCCTTTGGTGAGCACCATTGTTAATACAGCATTCCAGGACCCCTGTAGATGCCTGAAACTGTGGATTGTACCTCACCGTATATGTACTGGTTTTTCCCCACATGCCCAGCAGCATGGCACCCATTGCGAGATTTCACCTATCTTTCCACTTTGTAGGCCCCATCCCTCGTTGACGTCATTTCTCTTGACCTGTGGGGGCCATTATTAAGCAAATTAAGGTTTACTTGAACACTGATTCTGTGACAGTTGATCAGCTAATGAGTGACTGATGGGAAAATAGCATACAGAGAGTGGATTACGGGGCCTGGGGATGATTGGTGCTCACATAGGCAGGAGTGGTGCCCAGTGCCCACGAGTCCTCCTGATGGTAGGAAATGCTGCAGCTGGGGATCAAGAAAGGGTTCCCAAGGAAACAAGACTCTAGGAGAGCGATGAAACATAAGTGACATTCACTAGTGCAGACAGCTGAGGACACCATTCCAGGGGGAGGGGCTGTGCATGCCACGGGGGCTAAAGGGGCCACCCCAGGGAAGGCAGCTCAGGCCGGACCTGGGTCTGACAGTGAGCAGTCAGGGAGGAGTGGCTCCGCTTGAGACTTGGGATGCGTTTGCCCCCTTGGGGAAAGGACAGACATAACCAAGAAGGGATGGCGCCTCCTTTCCCTTTGGAAGAGTTTGGTTTTATGAGCTTGTCTTACTGCCCATAAGAAACAGATAAGCAGCCCGATCCAGGGAAGAGTAAAGTCAGGAACTGCCTGTGACCCCACTGTTCTGGGCTGCAGCCAGCCCAGAGCCCAGGGCCCTTTCCTCCCGTGCCTCAGGAGACACAGGGGTCTGGGCAGCCATTGAGCATTTGAGGTCCTGCCTTTCCCAGCACCACTTCTGTTCACTGGGGGATCTGGGTCCCCAACAATTTTGACAACTGCAGGAAATCACTGGCTCTAAATTACATGAAAACTACAGAATCAAAATGAGTGAACAGGGCCAGGGATTTAGCTCAGTGGTTCCACCGCCTCCCTCGCAAGTGCGAGGTCCCGAGTTTGATCCCTGGTACCAAAAACAACAACAACAAAATGAGTAAATAGCCACAGACGTGACAGCACAGACTTCAATCATTATTAAAAACTCATTACTGTTGCATCATATTTGACAATAATCCCTTCCGTTTCTCACCTCACAACAAGAGTGTGCAACAGATGCCCAGAAATCATAGTAGGAAATGTTAAATGTACTATTCAGAGCCAAATAACCTCAAAAAGAAGACTTTTGGAAATCCTTTTCAAAATGTCTACACCAAAAAAACTGTATTCTCTGATGTCAGTGAATTGGGAAACATTTGATGCCTCATATATACAGTGCAGTTTCCAAACCCAGCAATGCCAGAGTCCCTGGACATCTCCTAGCCAGCCCTTGTGATACTGTGGGAAATAAGAATGTGGCAGAGCTAGAAACATGCAACTTGGTCAAGTACACAAGCAAGGTGGCAAAGGAACTTCCTAACTGTAAGTCCATTTATGTTTTTGAAAGGTGTAGTTACAATTAAAAGAGCTAACACTGGGCAGGGAATTTAGCTCAGTGGTTCCACCGCCTGCCTGGCAAGTGCAAGGTCCTGAGTTCGATCCCCGGTTCCAAAAAAAAAAGGAGCTAACATTGAGTGCTAAATGCTCTTCTCATCTCTCCTCTCACACTATTTCCAGTCAGCAAAAGGTGTAGGGTTGTGCCCCCTGCCCCCATGTAGTGGTCAACTTCCCATCACTGTGACAAAATGCTTGAAATAAAACATCCTCAAAAGGAGGAAAGGTTTGTTTGGTTCATGGCTTCAGCGGTTTCAGTCCATGGTCAGCTGGCTCAGTGGCCTTTGAGTCTGGGTTCTTATGTCATGGTGGACGTGTGGAGAGAGCAAAGGTGGTCATCTTGTGGAGTCTGGGACAGAGAGAGAGAGGCAGACAGACCGACAGAGCGCTATGGTCCCAGTGTCCCCTTTAAGGGAACATCCCTGATAACCTAACTTCCTCTACCTGGCCCCACCTCCTGTGTCCAGCATCTCCCCCTAGCACCATAGGCAGGGGCCCAAGTCTTTAACACCGGCCTTGAGGACATCAAGACCCTAGCACCTACTGAGTAATTCTCCAACACCAGCTAGCATCCTATAACTCAATTCCGGGCTGGCACTGTCCCCCTAGAGCTAGTGTCAAACCCTACAAGTTCGGGGCTTGGTCCTGTGAGACCTCCCCCCAGATGCCTGTTGCAAGTCTGGGCCTCTGCTACCAACTGGCTGTGACTCGGGGTTCCCATAATAGACCCTTCTCAGATCTGAGTAGTTGCTGGAGTGGCCCACAGAGCTCAGGAGAACACTTTGCTTACTTTATTGCAAAGAATATTTTTAAGGATACAACAGCCAGGGGTTGGGATGTGGCTCAGTGGTGCAGCACTTGCCTAGTATGTATAAGGCCCTGGGTTCTGCCCCACCACCATGAAAACAAACAAAAACAACAAACCCAAATGATAAACCAGATGAAGCAGTCTGTGGACGCAGTATGTGAGGGGCACAGAATTCCCATGTCCTTTCCGGGTTCCTTGAACTCCAGGTACCTCCATGTTTGAGCAGCCCGGAGCTCCCCAAGCCAAGGCCTTCAGGGATTTATGGAGGCTTTGGTACAGGTGTGTACTTGGTCAGCCCTCAACCTGCAGCCCTTCTCCATCCCCTGGCACCAGGGACCACAGCCATCTCCAATGTCATTCGCAGGCAAAAGGATGCTTACTACTTCAGAGAGTCCTAGAGGTTTAGGAACTAGGTGCCAGAGAACAGATGAAAACCAGACACACACACACACACACACACACACCCCACAATGTCACAGAATCAGATAGTAAGTAATTTAGGGTTTTTGGATCTTACAGTCTGTTATGATTATTCAGTTCTGCCCTTGTATCACAAAAAGCAGCCATAGATAATGCTTAAGTGAATCTCTGTGTCCTAATAAAGCTCTATTCTTAAAAGCAAACACTGCACCAGAGTTAGCCTGAGTACTATAATGTACTGACCCCTGTTCTACATCATATTTCAGTTAATCCTCAGAAGAGCCCTTTATAACAGAGACTACTCATGCCCCTGAATTACCCATGTGGAAAATAAGGCAGAGAGCGATTAACTACCTGTCCAAGCTCACCAGGTCTTTATGCAGCATTAAAAATAAAAACGGAAAGGGCAGGGGATTTAGCTCACTGGTTCCACCACCTGCCTTGCAAGCGCAAGGTCCCAAGTTCAATCGCCCAGTACCAAAAAAATAAAAAAGAGATGAAAAATAAATCTGGAAAAAAACACATCCAAGTGGCTAACAGCACATTTACTGCTGGGGGAGAGGAGCAAGGTGGCTCTTTCTGTTTCTCGTGCTTCTGTAATGTTTCCATTGCGCTCCAAAAGTGAACATATGTGCTCCAATTTTAAAATCACAATACAGTGTATCAGTCAGGGGAAAAGATGTGAAGGCTAATCTAAAAATATTCTTCAGGGCCTTTAAAAACTCACAGTGTCTTTTGTGCTCTCTGCTCGTTCCTGCTTTAGTGTGGACCAGCACTGTGGATGTGGCAGAACAACCCATGGCTGAGGGAATTCCTGGGGCAGCCTCTGCCTCAGAGATTTATGTGGATCAGGACCTGGCCCAGCAGGAAAAGGTAAGGTGTCCAAGGGAAGGACCCAGCTACATCAGCCAGAGGGCAACAGAGGGACTTGTTACCACCTCTTGTTTTTTGTGGCCTGTTGTCCAAGAAATCACCATTCATTTGACCAAAAGTTATATCCTACAGCACAACGTCTATGAGCCCCCGTTTACTAAGCACCTGGTGTGTGCACTTGGCATTCGTTCGCTCCTGTAATCTTTGCCACCTTCAAAATAGATTTTATCACCTTCGTTTTGCCAGTGAGGAAACTAAAGCTCAGAGATGTACGTGAACTGACCAAGGTTTGTGCAGTTTGAGAGGCAGAGCTGGGATTTGGAGCTGGGTCTGGCGAACTTCTAAGCTGGCATTATTGACTCCCACACAGTAACCACTCATCCATCCACACAAGACGGAACAGTCGTAGGAAAAAGGTCTCCCGGCTGGAGAAAGTGGTAGGTGACATCAGAAGCAACTGACCCAAGGAGAGACTTGTTATAGGACAAGGGAGACTTGGAGAACTGAATCAGGACAGGGTCAGGACAGGTACGTTTATCGACCCAGGAAACGTGGGTCCAGGCTGAGTTCCCTCCACTCAGCCGCAGTTTGAAATTGTCCTTAAGAAGTCTGTCTCCAGATGTCTTGCTTTCCTAAGGATTAGGGCTGAGTCTGTGGGGAAGAGGGCCGCCTGGTGACACTCAGGACATTCCCAGGAATCCACAGCACCCAGTGAGGGATGCTTCCGAGGCAGGTTTCCCAGGACCAGATGGCAGAATGTGTCCGGAGTAGAACAGCCAGGCTTGGACTTTGTCACGGCTGTGTCTAGATGTCCTCACAAAGCCTCGCGCAGCCACGGGGAGGGGGCGCTTTTTCAGAGGTGGCTGAATCTAGAGTGTGTAACCTGGGATTGACTCATGATGCAGTGCTAGAATCAAAGGCACTAGGATTAAGGTGTGAGTGCTGCCTGCCCTAAGTAGCCTGGATAAGATAAAAGGGACAGAAAGAGCTGTGGTTGTCCCTTGCTTGCTTTGCTACCTTCAGCCTGCCATGAGCTGTTGTTCCTCTCTGATGCCTCTCTGCCGTGACACCCTGCCGTGGAGCCAGATGATTATGGACTGAAACTTTTACAAACTGTGAGCTAAATAAACCTTCCCTCCCTTAACTTGTGGGTGTGGAGTATTTTGTCTCAGCAACAAGAAAAGTAATCAAGACAGACCCGCTGTCACTTACCCGCACTGGCCAACAAGCTGGCCCCAGACTTCGTGTCTTCTAAAAGCAGCTTGTTATTTCCCATGACTCCTCAGCTGGCCTGCAGGCTGCTTCGTCCTGTGTCTTCTTGCCTGTGCCGTGCACTGTGGTCACTGGTGCAATGGTGGGCCTGGTGGTACCAGGTGACTGATTCCCAGGTCCAAGACGGCAGCCAGGATGCCTGGAAGGTGAGCCCATCTGCTCTGGCTTTTCAAGCTGGATTTCTCTAGGGCCGTGGGGGCCAGGACAGAAGCTGCACATCGGCCGAAGAACTTGCCTGGAGATCACTGGGCCCCTCCCATCACATTCCGTGGGTCACAGGAGGTCCCAGGGCGGCCTAGACATACGGGATGGGGAATGAGCTCCACTGGATGGCACATCCTGCAAAGTATTTGTTCCCATTTTTAGTCCACTGCAGTTATTAAACTGGAAATACGACGCAACCATCTTTATAATTCTTTCTATTTATGATCCATCCATGCCCCGATTTGCCAGGATTCTTCCAAGTGCATGTGACAATAAACACACTGGTTTAAGGGAGGGGAGAATAAGAGCACTCAATGGCTCATTTTATTAGGGAAATGTAAAGATTCCTAGCATCAGGACCAGCTGGATCCAGGAGCTTGAAAGGTGTCATCAGAAGCCTCCTTGCTGCCAATTTCTCCTGTTTTCCTTGTAGTTTGGCTTCCTCCAGCAGGCTAGAAAAGATGATGGCAGACAAACTCAAGTCCGTAAATTTAAAGTTTATGACCTAAAAGGAAGCAAGATGCTCTTCCTCTTGTACTCGGTGCCTGGAATCTGCAGAGCTTGGGCGGACCAGCCTGAGTGACGGGGCATGGGGAGGCAGGACAGGAAGGAGCAGGCGCGTGGTTGACATGCCCACCAAGGACACAGGGCGGATGGGAGGCTGCCCCAAGGAAGGACACAGAGCCTCGCCGGGAAGGCGGACACCACAGCTGCAGACCACACCCCGGAGGCTCCTTTTATGCCAGTGCCCAGCAAATGTTTGTTGCATGAATGATGAGTGAGCATCGGCTGACAGAGGCTCGAGAGACATGTTTTGAATAAAGCAGGGGCCTGATCTGGGGCACGGACCCCGTCCCTTGAAATCTGATCACAGCAGTCGCCAGGACCCAGAGAAGGGTACTGGGCAGCACCCGACACTGCCACACAGGCTCCCGAGTGACCAGGACCCGTCCCTGCCTGTCGGGAAGCTACAGGTTCTTCGGGCTCGTCCAAGACTTCACAGACTGTGAGCGGGCCTGGAAATGGCCCTCCTACCTCCTTGTGACCAGTGGAAAACAGCAGGCAGGGTGAGGACCCTTTCAAAGTTATGACCGGGTGGGATGGGAAATGCCTGGAATCCCAGCACTCTGGGAAGCTGAGGCAAGAGGGTTCCAAAGTCTGGCCCAGCCTGGGAAACTGAGTGAGTTAGCAAGATCCTGTCTCAAAAATTAAAAGAGAAAAAAAAAATGAGGAGAGAAGAGCAGGGGAGGAGGGGAGGGGAGGGGAGAAGAGCCTGGGACCAGCGCCTGGGTTCAGCCTCCCACCCCCAAGTAGTGGGTCAGAAATGCACAGCTTGCGAGAGAAAGTCCATTTGGGGATTGTTTTTCCGTCCTCCTGATAGTTTTCTGATGCTTTCTGGGGAGGGCTTGGGGACTTATCCCCCTGTTGGGGAGACATCACAAATTCATTGGCTGCAGTGCTTTCTTCTTGGCGAGAACGGAAGCCAGCTTCGCTGCACCGGGGGAGGCTGCCGGACGTTCCCCCCGGCCGGCTCGAACTCACTGGGACGGAGGATCACCGCCCCCTCCCGGCTCCTCTCCCGGAGTCCCCAGGAACGGAGCTCTGCGTGAGTGACCAGGAGGCAGGCAGTGCCAGAGAGAGGACAGGAAAAGGAAACGCTTCAGAATGCTTTCTCAGTGTTACAGTAAAAACTGACTCTCATTCTACTCAGAATGTGCTGGAACCAGATGCCGTTTTCCTAACTGCCTTTCCTGGGTCCTGGAGCTCTAGACTGAGGCCTGGCAAGTTAATTCCTAAAAATATCATAAATAACTTTCTGGCCACAGAAGCTCCCAAGTGGACAAAAGCGTGATTTCAGGGCAAAGTTTCCTTAGCTTGCGGCATGGGCATCCAATACGGGCACGTGTGTGATCTTGAGCTTCTCGTCCCCCTGAGACTTCCCAGGCCACAGAGCGGCTTCAGCGTCTACCTCTGCCCTCCCTTCCTGTGCTCGCCTTCCCCGAAGCATGACCCCTACTCATCCTCTATCCTTAAATGGGCTCCAGCGTCACGCCCAGGCCCACTCCTAGCAAGCTTCCCTTTTGATCCCTATCCAGGATGAAATAATCCTGCTGCTGGGGAGAGAAGTCACCCGTCTCTCAGATTTTGAGCTTGAATCCAAATACAAAGATGCAGTCATAGCAAAGCTGCAAAACGAAGTGGCCAGGCTGAATCAGAAGCTGTCAGAAACCGCCACCTCCAGGCAGAGCGACAGGGGCATCCCCGAGAAGTTCCAGGGCCCGGATGAAGACAGCAGTGCCAGGCAGCAGGAGATCCAGAGCTTGAAAAGCCAGGTAGGACACGGGGACAAGCTGATGGGTGCCCTGGAGATGCATAGAGCGCCCTCTGACACACCCAGTATACACCTGAGAAGACTGAGGCAGGCCAGAGGTGTCCAGGGGTGCCCAGAGCTGGCACAGCACACTGGAGGTGACACACTTTGACCCCTGGTCTGACCCCACTTCCTGTTTCCGCCCAGTGCCGTCCAGCTCCAGCCAGGAGGTGCTGAGGGGGCAGAGGAGCCCTAGTCCTGCAGCACCGAGCCCCAAAGGTGGTTACTGGCTCACCTATGAGGAATCTCATCCAACAAAAATCCAGAATGTCTAGATTTACAGGCTATTCTCCTTCTCTGGAAACTAGATCCAAAATTCCCTTTTAAAAAAATTGGCTGTGGATTTTGTACATCAATTACAATGCAACAAAGTCCCTGAACAGTTCCATTCTCCACGCAGTGGTGCTTAGATGGCAGCCCACGCCCTGCTCTGGCTCCCTGCTCCCAGCTTCTCAGCTTTTCACGCCTGTACTCCACTCAAGGTGGCCGCTCCAGCCCTGAAAGTGGTGCCCTAGAAAAGGACCTGGCTGCCAGGCATAGCAGCACATGCCTGTAATTCCAGTTTAAATTTCTGAGGCAGAAAGGTCATAAATTTGAGTCCAGCCTGAGCAACATAAATAGCAAGGCCCTTCTCAAAATTAAAACTAAAAAGGGCTGGGAAAATAGCTCAGTGGTGCCAATTCCCAGTACTGAAAAACAATTTCTTTGTTGTTGTTTTCATTAAATAACAAGAAAGAAAAGGACATGGTTTATGCATGGCCACTCCACTGAGGGCTGAAGCCACCCCAGGTTAAAGGACTGGGCCCAGTGACCCCAGTGCCCTGATCACAGCGCTCTTTTCCATGGCTCAGTTACCCACAGTGCTATGGCTGTGTCTAGCTGTCCCCCCAGAGCCTCGTTGTTTTTCAGAGGTGGCTCAGTCTAGAGTGTGTGATTGATTCCGGGTGCAGTGCTAGACTGAGGGCCCTAGGATAAGGGTGTGAGTGCTGCCTGCCCTAAGTAGTGTGAGTACTAAAAGGGCGGGAAGATGCTGTTGAGGCCCCTGCCTCCAGACCTTGCTTGCTTGCTTGCTTGCTTGCTTGCTTGCTTTTGCTGTTTTCCCCTACCATGAACTCTTTGCCTCTCTGCCATGTGCCACCCTGCCTTGGAGCCAGCCAGTTAATGGACTGAAATGTCTATGGACTGTGAGCTAAATAAACCTTTTCCCTCTTTAGCTTTGTGTGTTGGGTATTTTTTCTCAGCACCGAGAGAAAAGTAAGTAAGACACACAGCCTACTGTGACCCGAGAAACAATATATAATTTGTTTTTTATTTTCATTTTTATTTTGGTACTGGATCAACTTGGGCCCTTGTGCTTACAAGGCAGGCAGCAGAACCACTGAGACAAACCTCCAGCCCTGTTTTGTTTTGTTTTTTATTTTGAGATAAGGTCTAGCTCCCTAGTTCAGGCTGGCTTTGAACACATTATGCAGCCCAAAATGGCCTCAAGATCTTCCTGCCTCAGCCTCCCAAGTGCTGGTATTACAGGCGTAAGCTACCACACCCCACAGTCATGGCCTGAAAATACTGTGAAAATTTACAGAAATAGACAATTCATAAATTTTAAATGACTATTAGAGCATATTGTTACAGTATTCTGTTTTTATTCATTATTATTAATCTCTCATCGGGTCTAGTTTATCAATTAAACTCTACCACAGTGGTACGTGTAGACAGGAGAAAATAGCACTTACAGCATTTAGCACTCTCCACAGTTTCCAGCCCCACGGAGGGCCTTGGGATGGGTCTCCAGCAGACAAAGGGGGTGTGACTCTAAGGGGACCATGCCCACCTGTCTGTCCATTCATTCAGCCAGATAAATACCTGTGGACGCTAAGTAAACACATGCACTCTTCTGGGCTCTGGGGATTCAGCCTGGATGAGAGAGATGGTTCTTTGCTTCCCCTGGTATATTCTGCTGAACTTTGGATGGCGAATGGCCCCACAGACCCACCTGCAGCAGTTGGCCACGCACACCACAGCCTTTTCTAGAGCCTGCCTTTAAGAGGGGGGCTTCGTGGCGGAGTGAGACCACTGGGGCCCCATCTTTCTCTCTTTGCTTCCTGGCCACCGTGAGGGCAGTAGCCTGCTCTGGCTCTGTCCCTCACACGGTACACTGCCCACCACAGCCCAAAGCCACGCGGACTGTCACCTTTACAAACATGAACCAGAACAAACCTTCCCTCTTTGTAAGCTGATTATCACAGGTGTCTTGTTACAGCAACAGAGAGCTGACTAATACACATTCCAGTGAAGGTAGCAGAATAAACAAGTAGATGCTCTAATATTGTCTTTCACTGAATGACCTTTGGGGGCCGAGTTTTGAAAAGACAATGGAACGAGGAGCTGAGAAAGCAGCAGCCGCCTTGAAGTGTAGCTGACTCACTGACGAGCACCTCCTCCTTGATCTGAGCCCCATTTTGCAGTTAGCTGAAGAGACTTCTCCGTCATCCTCCTTTTTCAGAGCCTTTCTTCCTAAGCCACATCCTGCCCAGGTCCATGCCCAGGGGTGAATGAGCCACACAGACCTTGAAGTCTGTGTTCGCAGGTCACAGTCTGAATACTGTTTACAGTAGCCAGCGATGTCTAGAAAATTGTTTTCCACCCAAAAAATTATCCAGAAGTAATTGCTCTGATTTATTGCCCTGTTGCCTCCTCCCTCCCTCCACACAGGAACTGGAGGATGCAGTTGGTTTGACTCCAAATCAGATTTCTTCTGCTCACATTATAGGTTCGTAAATATTCTGTTAGCACCCAAACACCCAGCCAGACGTGTGAGCCACGTGGCAGGCTGATTTACTGTTCTGATCGCTTTATATATGCCCCCCAGTCCCCAGAAAGAATGTGCGCAGTGGTTCGCTCTCAAAGATCTTCCACCTGCTGCCATACCGCTAGGAAATCCTAACCTCGGAGCCGCCTGGGCCACCCGTGCCAGTGGGCAGGCAGGTTATTATCTCGAAGCAATCACTCTTCCTAGCGCTATTAACTTTCCTATGCCCTGATGCCCATTTTATTACAGAGCCTACCAGGCAATAAACATGCTGGGATTTATGCCAATTATAGACAATATGGGCATATTAGTACAGGAAGAAAGGAAGCGGTTTGAAGACTCTTTGGAGTGGCTCCACTGTCTGAAACCCGAAAGCTCTGATAATACTTATATTGAAATATTTTATTATATCTGTCAGGCAGCACTGAGATGGGGGACACTGCCTCCCAGCCTTTCTGTAAATTCACCTTCACGCTGCGCCTCTGTTACCTTGCAGACCAAGGCATTAAGATAAAAACTAGCCACATTTTAAAAATGTGTCCCAAGTACCTTTTAAGGGAAGGTTGCAGTTCCTAATGGAGAGGAGGAAGAATTCTTCTCACTCAGAGGTAGACTTGGGGCAGGTAGCAGACAGAGTGGCCCTGCGGCCTCCTTCTCCCGGCATGCCGCTTCTCCTGTGTGTCATGTGCTCCAGAGAAAAGTAGTGTGACCTCCCGAGTGTCACAAAATCTAAACCACGAGGATGTGTGTGGTGAGTCCCATCAGCTGTCACACCTGCTGACGCTACACCACGGAGTGGTCCTGAGTCTCAGGGACAGGAACCGGAACACGGGCTGTGAGTGCCACCTGGTGGCGAGGCACCAGATCCACGTTCTCTGCATGCTGTCCCTGCCCCTTCCTGCTCCTGCCATGCCTGGGAGGTGAAGAAATTAACAAGGACCCTTCCACCTCCTCTGGGCAGCAGTCACGCTGGTGCTTGAGTCTGGGTATGATTTACAAAGGCGCACAAAAATATCAGTCTTTCTTCCTAAGATTGGCAAGAGAGGCAAAAGCTAAACCACAGTGGCATAATCACAGCTAATATCTTTGTCGTGTACCCTCGTGATGCCAACTCATTCTGACACTTTCGGCAGTCCAGTGAGGTCGGGACACTAATGCAGTCACAGAATGAGAAAGAGAGATGGAGCTCGGTATCCTCCTCTTGTCCACACAGCTGGAAGGCGGCACAGGTGGATCTGAGGGCCGCGGTCTGTCCCTAAAGCCCGTGCTATGCGTTACAGCCGCCAGCTCTGCGTGCTGGATCCCGGAGCCCAGAATCAGGTGCCCAAAGTCTGGATTTGGGTCAGAGCTTCCCCTCTGCCCTGCTGGGATCCTGAGCAATGGCCGCACCCCTGAGTCCTGATGTCCTCACTTGCACAAAGGGGGACGTCATCCTGGGAAGCTGCAAAGCTCTGCTGAAGGGGAGGCGTCAGCGAGCAGGGCCTCGAAAGTTCTCGAATGCTCTGTGAGATACGACCTGCTGTTGTTATCACCTGAGAGGGTTCATCTTCCAAGCGACTTTCCTCCCTGGGACTTAGCCCCACGCCCAGTCTGTGAGGCTGGTCTGTTGGCGGCTGAGCGTCCCAGGCAGGTCACAGAAACTCAGACCAAGGAGGCAGGTGCCCGGTGCCAGATGGTCCCGACCCCCAGGGGCACCAAGATCAGCTCACGCGCTGGTTACGTGGGAAAAGGCCCTTCCCGTCTCTTCCGCTCATTAAGACAGAAGCTCATGGTTTCTCCGATGCCCCAGCCAGGGATCAGGCAGGATCTCTGGCCAGCTCCGGGGAGGAAGCAGGGGTCCCCAAGCGGGGCCAGCGCCCTCTGACTGTGTGCCAGCTCCTCCCACAGGTCAGTGCCCTGCAGAAGGACTACAGCCAGGTGCTGTTGCAGACCCTGTCCGAGCGGAACTCGGAGATCGCATCCCTGAAGAGTGAGGGCGAGAACCTGCGGAGGGACAGCGCCCGCACAGCCGGTGAGCAGCGTGGGGGTGCGGCGCGTGCTGCCCCCAAAGCCCCCAGTTTGTGGCCGGGGCAGACATCACCAAACGATCGCCGTGCTTTCGCTCCCCAAACGTTAGCTCAGACTTGAGTTCTTCTCAGGGCCATCAGTGAATTCGAGCTCACCCTTCGGGAGTCTAGCTGCCATCTCCCAGTGTGGGCTGTGCTTGAAGTCGGCCCAGCATTCAGTGTGTTCTCGGCCAGAGGCCAGCTAAGCACCAGCCTTGGAAGGAAGAGCTCAGGCTAGCGTGTGGCCGGGCAGTGCCTGCGCCAGGGTGCCGTGGAGACCACCAGAGTGTGGCCAAAGTGGCGATCACTGAGTCGCCCAGCACCTCACCCACTCACCCGTCCTCTTGGGCTCCAGGGAAGGTGTTTTGCTGCTTGGTGAGCAGTGAGAGTTCCGTGCCAAAGGGCTTGGGCAGCCACCTCCTGTCCCCAGTGATGGCTCCTCCTGGAGCGCGCCGACGGTGGCCAACATGAGCACAGCACTCTTACTGCCTCTTGAGCTGCCTGTTTGATTGTTTGTTTGTTTGGTACCGGGGATCAAACTCGGGACCTTGTGCTTGCGAGGCAGGCAGCAGAACCACTGAGCTAAATCCCCAGCCCTGCGTTTTTTTTTAAAACAGGGAAGGTGACATCTTTACAAAAAGACATGTTAGCAAGGAATATGCAAGTTCAACAGCTAAAAGAGGAAGTGAATCAACTAAAGAATCAGAACAAAGAAAAAGAGTACCAGCTGGAGGCCCTGAGCTCCAGGGTGAGTCCTGGGCTCTGCATCCTGTCTTTGCAACAGTGTCCCGCACTCATTTCTCTTACCTTGGCCCAGATTTTATTTTCTTATTCGCGGGGGGGGGGGCTTTTTTTGAGACAGGGTCTCACTATGTAGTCAAGATTGACTCTGGAACTCACTGTGTAGCCCAGGCTGGTCTCAAACTCACAGTGATCCTCTTGCCTCAGCCTCTTGAGTGCTGGGATTACAGGAGTGCGCCACCACACCCGGCCCCAGATTTTAGATTTCACTGCCTCCTAGAGGTTGAGCCCAATGCCCAAGGGCATAAGGAGGATACTCAGGTGAGCCAAATCCTGAAATAGCCCCTACAGAGGACGGAAATAGGCAGGCAGCTGTGTTCTTTACAACTTTTCCAGAGCAAGCACAGAGCGGACTCACACCCGGCAGGCATTCCCCGATACTTGGTATGGATTTGTTTCTCCGACCCAGCCACAAGCACCCTACAAGGATGCACTTCCACGCTGGGCTCTGTATTAGGGTGGAGTCGCATCCCACCCCGTCCCCACCCTCCTAGCAGAATGCCGGGGTCTGCACGTGTAAGTGGACCAGGACCCCAGGAAGTGCTCTCGGGGCAAAGGGACCTTGGGGCTCCTCGGCACCCCTGCATGGCCAGCGTCGGCTCTGTCTTTGCTGTCCTTTTCCCCACAGTGCTCAACCCTCAAAGAAGAGTTAAGAAAGGAAGGTGCCCAAAAGGAGCACAGGGAAGCCCAGGAGAAGGAATTAAAACGCTGCAAAACGGTGAGTCAGACCTCCTCGCTCAGGCGCACACAGGAAACCAGACCTCGACCGTGGCTTCTGGGGTGGTGGTGGGGAACCGTGGCCGGCGCTGTGCCAAGCTCAGGGGCCTCTGTACGATCTTGAACGCAGTCTGACAACCCCGCGGCCTCTGCCTCGGCCCCGACAGACACAGTGGCGCTGTCTCCAGGGTCCCCCTGGGGCTGGGCACGGTCAGGGAGAGGGATGGGAACAGGAGCTGGCGAGCTGGGCTCCTCACGCTGCTCAGAATACACCTGCTTCCTGCCCCGGTCCTGGGACCCCCAGCCTTCTGAGTGTGCGGAGCCACGGGTGCTGCCATGGCACAAACTTCCTCTGGAAGGACTTGGGCCCACACCCGTCAGTGTCACAGCAAATCATAAAAACAAACCCAAAGTCGTCATTTCCGTAGACCAAAGGTAATCATAAGCATGATGAAAATACGGCCTTATCAAATGGGTTTGAGCCAGGCGTGGTGGTGCCCACCTGTAAGCCTAGCACTCGGAGGCTGAGGCAGGAGAATGAGTTCAAGGGCAGCCTCTACAGCATAGAGAGACCTTGTCTCAAAAAAAAACAGTGGTAATAAGAGGAAGAGGAAGAAGGAAGCGGGGAGAAGAGAGAAGGAAGAAGACTGAAATAAAATGTTTGCTCCTTGCACAGCCCAGTCCCCTCACACGTACGTCTCCGGCCGTGCTACACCCTGGATGAGGAGGAGGCCTGCTCTTCTTCGGCCCAGACAGCACTTCTCTCTGCCTTGACAGAAAAAGAAAAGAAAGGAAAGGAAGGGAGGAAAAGAAGGAAGAGAGATACATTAGATAGATAGATAATTCCGTTTTCCCAAATAGTCGGCCCTCATTTGAGTTGCTCTCCAGAATATACCCCAGCCAAGTGCAGGGCAGGGGCTGCTGTCCCGGCCCCTTGGGAGGCCGAGGCAGGAGGTCTCGGCATGTAGCTCAGTGGTACAGCGCTTGCCTGGCACGTGGGAGCCCCGGTCTCCAGTACTATGACTCTCCCCAAAGAAGGGACTCTCAGCCCTCGATGAGCGGTTCATAGGGTCGAATCCGGCACCTGTGCCGATTTCCAGCGGAGGCGACACGAGCGTCCCTTGGCCGGCCCTCGACTGTGTTCATGGGGGTGGGCGCCTTGCCCACAGGAGTAGCGCTCTCACACGGGGAAGGACGTGAGCCAGACTCCGTTTCCCCTTAGCTGGCGAGGTGAAAAGGGCATTCCCACCAGGGAAACTGATGCGGCTGTGGTTGAAACTTTTCAGCAAATCCAAGATATGGAGAAAGAAATAAAGAAGCTCAGGGAGGAGCTGAGGAAGTGCTCTTCTGAGCAGAGCACCATCTCCAGGACACTGCGAGAGAAGAGCAAGGTAGGCAGGCCCGGCCCGTGTGCCCCTCCGAGACCTAGGGCCTCCCAGCAAGGCGCTCCTGCCCCTCCCTACAGCGACCCCATGTGGTCGAGGCTGGTTTTTACCCTGACTAGCCTGAGAGGGGGAGTCACCTTTGTTCCTGCAGATAAAGTCGATTTGGTAGGACTTGAATCCAGAACTGACTCGGAAGGGCCCTGTGTAACCACTGCTCCCGACTGCCTTCCAAAACTGCTCCTTCCTTTTTCCTTTCCGAGACCCTCCCCTCCTCCAGATCCTAGTGGGTTTTACATTGCTTAATTATGTTCATATCTCTCCCCATCGTGAGAGAAAAACCTTCCTTAGGTATAGTAGGCTTGTGAGGTCCCCCACAGTGGACGCCAGCCACCCTGAACTATTAAAATTTATATAAAAGTAAGCCAGGCGTGGTGGCACAGGGAGCCTGAGGCAGGAGGATCACTGTGAGTTCAAAACCAGCCTAGGCTCAACTACATAGAACCTGTCTCAAAAAAAAAGAAAATTGGCCAGGCGTGGTGGCGCACGCCTGTAATCCCAGCACTCTGGGAAGCTGAGGCAGGAGGATCCTAAATTTGATTCCAGTCTGGGCAATTTAAGGACTCAGCAAGATGGTGTGTCAAAATTTTTTTAAAATTGGGCTGAGGATGTAGTTCAGTGGTACCACACCGGCCTCACGTGTGCAAGGTCCTGAGTTCGATCTCCGGTACCACAAAAAAAAAAAAATTTTTTTTTAATAAGAAGGACTGGAAGATGTCCCTCAGCGTGAAGACCTTGGGTGTGGTTTTCAGTACCACCCCTTCCCCCTCCCCCAGAAATCAATAAATAAAACAAATTCGGTTCCTCCGTAGCATAGACACTTTCCAAGCTGAACAGCTGTGTGGCAAGCGGCCAGCCTTCTAGACAGAACGGAACCAGGCCATAGCCCCACATCATGGAAAGTTCTGTCTTTTTAGCTTGGTGAAAACAATGGTGAATGACCACTTTTGACAACATAAGCAAATGAAGGATTAAAATATGTTTATGGATTGCAGGTTTTTAGAATTCTAAACCAAAAATATCTGTAAGGGTCCTGAGCAAAGTGGGCAAAATCTGTAGTTTCTCAATTTGAAGCAGCTACTTTATATGATTGAGACCATTGTCATTGAGAAAACTAATTTTTTTTTTTTGGTACTGGGGATCAAAGAGAAAACTAATATTTTAAGAGCAAATGCAAATAGCAGGGAATTCTGTGTGAGAAGAATCACTCAAAGATTGGGAGATAAAAGCAAAGGACCCCTTGTTTTTACTTAATATAACTGTCAGAATAATCACCACAAACTAAAACAAATAAAACTTCACAAGCTAAAATACATACTAGATCCGCGTGTGGTGGTGCACACCTGTAATCCAAGCCCTCGGGAGGCTGAGGCAGGAGGATTGCTGTGTGTTCAAGACCAGCCTGGGCTACATAGTGAGTTCCAGGTTAGTCTCGACTACATAGTGAGACCCTGTCTCAAAAAAACCCAAAAAAAAAAAAAATACATACGAGACAAGAACTGCCTGGTGCATACCATCTTGTTGATAATCCTAAAGCTCAAGAAAAAAAGTTGAGTAGACATAGTAGGCTTGACAGAAATAAGTAACACAAAATAAAACCAATAGTAGAAACCACACAGTAAAATTTCATATTGACTAAAACTTGATAGAAAATTCAAGCATTCCCCAAAACATTTAGGTGCACCAAATATAAGCCTTGGTGGAAATGAGGGTCACAGAGTCAGACACATGACAACAGAACTATGCCTGGTTTAAAAAAAAAATTGATAAAGAACAGAAAACTTGTAGGTGAATCAAATAGTATTTTTAAAATTTACCCAGAAGAAAACTGTTCCAGATAAACATAACTTCAGGAAAATAAGAATGGAAATGGAAACATTAGAACATCTTCTATACCACTGTCTTAATGAACGTCATTCTGTAAAATACCTTCTCAATGAAAGTGAATTAACTTCTCATGAAAATAGCTGTAGTCATGAACATGGATTCAACCTGCTCTGTGGTCTGCACATTTATCTCTAATAAGACTAGCTATATCCCACAAGTTGTAATGTGTGGTGTTTTCCTTGTTATTCAGATTAAAATTATTACCCAGTTTCCATTGTGATTCCTTCTTTGACCCATGGTCATATTTCCTAATTTCTAGACATGAGGATTTTCTGATGACCTGTTTTTAAAGGTTTTTAGCTTAATTACCCTTCAGTCTGAGAACAGCCTCTGTGTGATTCCAATCCTTTGGTATTAGTTGATATTTACTTGATGACCTGTGGGCATCATTGTTCCTCATGTCCACTTGAAAAGCATGTACATTCTGTGCTCAGTGGGTACAGTATTCCACACACGGCCGTTAAATCAGGTTTGCCAACGGTGTTCAAAACTGAAATGCTCCTGTTGACTTTTTTCTGTCTGTGTTGTCGGTCATTGAGAATGGCATTTTGAGGGCTGGAAATTTAGCTCAATGGTACCACCACCTGCCTGTCAAGCACAAGGTCCTGAGTTTGATCCCTGGCACCGAAAGAGAGAAAAGAAGAATGGCATTTTTTAAATACCGTCATGATTGTGGATTTGTCTGTTTCCTTTTTTAAAATTGTCAGTTTTCTAAGTTTTGAGTCTATGTTGTGAGGTGCATATAACTATCTTTTTACTACTTCCTACTGGATCAAACTCTTGAACCTCATGAGATGACTCTCTATCATGTGCACTGTTTTTCCATTAAAGTTCACTTTGTCACTGACACAACTCCACCAACTCCAGTAGCTTTCTTCTGATTTGAGTTTCATCATTTTTCATACTTTTTCTGTCAGTCCTTAAGTTTGTTCACAGCGGTGGTTTTTACAGAGTCCCGTTTGACATTCTTTGCCTTCTAACCCATTTACATGTAATATAATATCTGGAGTACTGGGATTTAAATTTGCCTTCTTGCTCAGTGCCCAAAGTACCGACTATGCTATGTTCCTTTCCCTCTCCATTCTTGCCTTCTTTTGAGTTGACTCGTTTTTCCCTAATTTAGCTCAGAAATTTTTCACTCTCACAGTCCCTTCTAGTAATGGTAAGACTATAGCATGCGTTCATAACTTACCCAAATGCTAGACTGAGTCTTTCACTCTTTTACTATTCTTTTAGTGTGATCCCAAAGATTACAGCATACGTTTTCAACTTACCAAAATCCAGTATCCACTGAGGATTGTGCCCTCCTCCTGAATGACACAGTGTCCTTAGAAATGACTCTCTGAGTGACTTCACTTACCCCATACAGACCCATGTGCCCTAGATGTCATTTTCTAAACTTTACTCTGTATTTGAAACCCCAAATGGCATAATTTGTTATATTGATATTTTAACATAATAATGTCAACGTTTCATGTCAGTGTAATAATGTCAGTGTTTAATAACTTCATGAATATTTCATACATCCCATGTCCACATCTGCAGATTGGCTTTGACTTTTTTCCCTCTCTGATCACACATCTGGAATCGTTCCCTTCTAAAAGACTGTACTTCAGTGCTGTCCTTCAGCATGACCCTGCTGATAATAAGTCTTGGGGGATGTGTGTGTGTGTCTAAAAATATCTATTTTAACCTTTTTTGGGGGGTGCTGGGAATCTAACTTGGGACCTTGTACTTGTGAGGCAGGTGGCAGGACCACTGAGCTAAATCCCTGGCCCTTAGCAATTTTTCTTTCTTTTTTTTTTTTTTTTGAGACAGGGTTTTGCTTTGTAGTGCAGGTTGGCCTTGAACTCACTGTGTAAACCATGCCGGCCTCAAACTCATGATGATCCTCCTGCCTCAGCTTCCTGAGTGCTGGGATGACAGGCGTGCACCACCACGCCGGGCCCTTAACCTTCCTTTTAACATAATTTGACTGAATATTGAATTATGCCCTTCATCACATGATGGAGAGCACTACGCTCTGCTCTGATCTACAGTAGCCCTGAAAGCCTCGTGTGTTCGGGAGGTGACTGGATCCTGGGGTTCTAGAGCCGACTGGCTGTTAGGGGCAGGGCCTGGTCGGAGGCCCTGGGGTGTCCCTGGATGGGGACCTGGAAGGTGTGCTCCTGTCCTGGCTCCTCCCCGCCTCTCCGCTGCTTCACTGCCGTGGATGGACGGCTGTCTTCCGCCCAGACTGCTCCACCTTGCTGTTTCTGCCTGGGCCTGAGATGGGGACCCAATGACCCCCTGCTCCTGCGCACCGTGGGTTTCGGGACTGTGTCCCAGCAATGAGAAGGTGGCCTGACAAGGGCATCGTTCTGTTGTCTCCCGGCCCCACTGTTTCTATGTAGAGGTAAAAGCCCTAAGCTTGACTCTTTCGTGTCTGTGCTCTGTCTTTTCTCCAGTTTTTCGGGTTTTTCTGTCCCCTTGGCACACAGCAGTTTTACTATGATTTCTCTAGGTGTGGATTCACTTATTTATCTCGGTTAGAATTCGTAGGGGTTCTTGAACCTTTGCTTGGTGTTTTTCCTTGGTCTGGACCTCGGGCTGTGCACTGCACACAGAGGCAGCAGGGGCCAGTGAGGGCCATGACAGGCACAGATGTGATCAAGTGTGTCATCCACTGTGATGACGGCGGCCACAGCCCTAACTGCTCATGTTCCGGCAGATACCAAGCATTCGTCTCTTTCCATCTTTGCAGCCGCTGTCTGATCTAGACATTGTCATCCCTGTCTTATAGATGAGGGAGTGAGCGAGGAGATGTGGGATCAGAGGCCAGGAACAAACCCAAGCCCTGCAGTGGGGAAGGGGCAACACCAGGACCAGAAGCCGGGTTTGTCCGAGGCCAGTGACTGTGGCCTAGCCTCTGGGCGTGCAAGATGGCTGAACTGGAGAGTGAATCAAATTTAAAACTCAACTGCTCCGTATCTTTGTGTAAATAAAACCGATTTTATTTCAAAATAAAACTTAAAACTCAGCACCTCCACTGAACAAGAAAGTAAATCTAAACCCCAATATGCTTCTACCGTGTTTCACACGTTCAGTGGGCAGATGTGGCCGGCAGCCACCACGCCAGATGGCAGAGTCCGGTCATCCGCACATTGTCACAGGACACTCGGCCTGGGGACTCTCTGGTGCCACTTCTTGCCAGCCTCAAGGGTCCTCGGGGCCTGGCCTAGGGCCACACAGGGCAGGAGCTCAATAAAATATCACTGACGCACCGATGGGGTCCTATTCCTGCTGGGACAGGGCAGGACGGCAGTGTGACAGGTGGCACAGGTGGCCACTGTAATGGCTCTGGGCGTGGGGCTGTGGACCAAGGAGGCCACGCTTTAAGATGAGGAGCACGGAGCAAATCCAAGAGTTGGAAACTACTGCCAGACGGAAGCCAGGTGCTGAGGCTGAGGGACCACACGGGGAGCGGCTACGACCAAAGGGACGCCTGGCTCTTCCAGGCTGCTCGCCCCACACCGCTCAGAAGAAAGCTCGTAAGGGCTGGCCTGGGTTGGGCTTGGGGAGTTTTGCACTTATGGGGATTGAACTCGGGGCCTTCAGACTGAGCTACACTCCCAGCCCCCTTTTATAAATTATAATACAGGGTCTCACTGAGCTGCCCAGTAGCCCAGACTGAGCTCAAAATTTAGCAGTCCCCCTGCCTCAGCCTCCCAGAGTGCTGGCCTTAAAGGCATGCACCACCATACCCGGCTTGTCTGCGGTCTTTTATTACATCTGTGCATCCCCTAAGAAATGGCTCGTGAGGTTCTTTCAGCACAAAATCTCTCCACACAGTGGGGCAGGGGAGGTCACCTCATTTCCTGGTAGTGCGGGAGCCAGGACTCAGAAGACGCTCACAAAACACCATTCAGCACTGACTTGCGAGGCTTTAGGGCCGCATCATGGCCATGAGATGGAAGCAGTGAACACTCCCAGCTCACCTAGTCCGGACCACAAGCAAAGCAAGGGCGTAAGCAGGCGCATTTCGGCCTCACACCCACCTTTCAGGTTGTCGTTCCTTAAAGGCCATCCGGGGCTGTTTCTACCTGGTGACTGCTACAGAATAGTAATGACAAATCACTAGGACAGGAAACCCAAGTGTGACCTGCACAGAGGCCCCACGGGCCAGCTCCTCGGGGCTAGAACAAAGTCACAGGGCAGACATCCCGGCCCTGGTCACAGAGACACCCGTACCTAACACAGGCCTGAGGTGCAGCGCTCCTGGAGGTGGCCAAGTGTCTTTGCCCTGATTTGTCCCTGACTGCTCACGGACCGGTGAAGTGGCTCTGCCAGCGTCACTCGCCTCACCAGGGACGCACCAGGATCCCATCCTGGGGGAGAATGAACTCAGGACACTGCCGCCACCCCCCCGTGTGACCCCGCCACGTGGGCTGCAGCCATCCCCACCCCTCTGGGACCCCCAAGGCCGTCAGATGTCTCCCCAGGGTACTTTATGACCACATTAGCAGCCAGTGCAAGCTTTCATTGTCCTTTTAGGTTGAAGAGAAACTTCAGGAGGATTCCAGGAGGAAATTGCTTCAGCTGCAGGAGATGGGGAACAGAGAGAGCCTCGTTAAAGTCAACTTGGTCAGGGCAGTAGGTCAGGTAGGCGTGTCCAGGGCCCCTTCCTTGACGCTTCCCCACCGGTTCCCGCACCCAGGTGGTCCTGCGGTGCACGAAAGAGGAAGCAGGCTGAGGCAGGAGGGTGGGCGTGGCGTACTTCACTGATCTCGCAGCCAGGGGCCTCTGTGGCTGCCCACACCAGTGGAGTCACTGAAGAGCTCTTTCCTGCAGGGAGGCTCCTAACACCCAGCCGAGCGGCCAGTTCCAGTGCTGACCACCATCTTTCTTACTCTGGGACCCCAGCAGAGGTCACAGTCAGTGTCCGTGAGAAAATGACACTTTTCTTAATAAAGCGGACCCCCCTTGTCCAGAGTCCTCGCTGGGTAGAGAAGGAAGCTGGAGCGGGCCCTGACCTGGTTGGGCGGAGGCACCGTTTCTCAGAAGCACTGGCCCAAGACAGCCCCTGCAGCCCAGTGCACAGAGCCAAGCCGTGAGGACAGAACTCACAGATGAGATCAAACCAAAGCGCCCCTCACCGTCCCCCAGAATGGACCACAGGCCACCCACTTCCAGTCCTGTGCAGGGGCCTCGCCTAGTGATGACAGCTCTGGGGATCGATAGAACATGTGGGGTGTGTGCGTGTGTGTGTGTGTGTGTGAGAGAGAGAGAGAGACAGACAGACAGACAGACAGAGACGCATACAGACAAGAAAGACGGAGACGAAGAGAGAAAGCATTTTATTTCTAGGAGGGAGGGTCCACCATGTTACTCATCGGATCTCAGAAGGGCTGTGAACCCCCAAAGATTAAGAACCGCAGCCCACAAAGGATCCCCACACCACCAGGCAGGGGCCCAGAGCCCTTCCACTGGTAACCATCCACGTCTTAAGCAGGCAGCGGGGCTCCCTCCTCCTGCTGACGACACCAGAGGTGCACACGAGTTCCGTAAGGATGCTCGGCCCTGGGCAGATGTGAAAGTGTCTCCAGCAGACTTGCCGCACGGCCACACGCCACACCGTGTCCCCTCTCCTGAAGTTCCCCTGCGGTCATCACAGGCAGGGGCCTTGCTAGCGGCACAGCCTTGAGCTGGTCTCACCTTCCCTGTCCTCTGTACCCTCCGGTGCACACCTGATCTGAGGACAAGACCGCTTGCCCGAGGGCCAAGGGCCCCCTGACGGCTCTGGACAGAGGGCCCCCAGGAGAACCCTGGCTCCTCCCGGAGCAAGCTCGAGAGAGGGCCAGCCCTCTCGCAAACCTTGTCCCCCCCGGGGCCCCGCCCCCATCTGACGTCCTGCCCTCCCCAGCAGAGTGGCTCAGGCTGGCGCCCACGGTCCAGGAGCACCAGTCCCTCCCTCCACCCCAGGCCTGGGTGACTCTGCTCACAGGGCCTCCCCTTGGGTCAGCTGGGACCTGCCCTGGGACTGTCTCCTGACAGCCGATCTGCTTCTCACAGGGTGACCTCAGGCTCGTCCTGGGGCCGTCACCATCTCCTTGACTGCCCAGAACCCTCGTGTACTGTATGCTCCCGGGTCTTGGACCCCTTGATTTCTCCCTTGGTCCGGTAGGTCTCTCGGGTTCCTCCAGAGCTTTGGGTTAGAGTTGTTGGTGACCACACCTTTCCAGTGATCACCAGCACAGCCAACCATGCAGGTCAACCTGAGGCAGTGGATCTCTGCCTCTGCCTTCACAAGGCATCCAGGACCTTGATTCTGTGAGCGCTGATGTGACCCTGCCTCGTACTGCCCTCCTCTACCTGCAAACACCAGCACACAGCAGGGAACGCCAGCTGCTGGGACTGACAGAGGTGCCGGGCCCCGACAGATGTTTCTGTGTCCGGGTGCCCAGTGCATGCTTGCAGAGTGATTCCTCCTTTGCAGGCCCTGTCCTAGGCCACAGTGCTCCAGGACACAACATGGCAGAGAGAGAGCATTCTCCTGTCGCTAGGCGCCTGTGCTGATTACATGATTTACTGGGCTGACAGCTTCAATATTTATTTCACAGTCTGGTGCCAACTTAGCAATTATAGAAGAGCTCCTGGCCCCAGACTTCCCATTGGATAATTGGCAGCAAGTGGCTCTTTCGAGGGCCTGAGATGCGTGTGCTCAGCTCTGCGCTGGCTGCCTGAAAAGTAATTAAACCCTGCTGCGTCCCTTGCTTCTGAGAAGTGCGAAGGTTTTGATGATACACAATGGCCGTCAAGGCGGGTGGGGCTTTCTTTCCCGGACCCCAGGGTGGAAATGCCACCCACCCTTCGCCTGTGCCCTCAACCTCTGGCTGACCTGTCGCCACCCCTGTGTCACAGCTGGAGCACTTCAGAAGCCAGGTCGTCAAGGCCACCTGTGGACGAGTGAAGCCGTCTCTAAGCGGGCCCATCACCGACCGGCAGGTCGGTGCAGCTCTCGTACCGTGAGCCTGCTTTGTCTCCTTCACTTTCCTCTCCCCTCAGTTAGTAAATACGCTCCAGTCTTGATCCTTGTAAATTCCCCTCCCGACCCTTTCTCGTCCCTGGACCTCCTTCCTATCTTGCCAGAGAAGCAGCTCTTGGGGTCACTGATCCTTTGTGTGTTTTTGTCTCGATTTCATGAGTCTTCCCTTGGATCTCGGTCATGGCTTTCCTTACACTCGTTTCAGATTTGGCTCTTTTCTTTCTGGGACCATGAGTTGCATCGTCATCGGGTTACTTGCTGGGGCTCATACTATTCTTTTGAAGAGCACATTTCCAGGGGCTGAGGATTCAGCTTAATGGTTCCGCTGCCTGCCTTGCAAGCACAAGGACTGGAGTTTGATCCCCAGTACCAAAAACAACAGTGCATTTCCAGCTATAAACTTGCCTCTTAGAAATACCTTCATCATATCCTGTAGGTTTTGCTATTTTGTGCTACCATTGTCATTTGGTCCCAGGAACTGTTTTATTTGTACTGTTTCCTTCCGTGATCCACTGATTCATCACTATTAGTTAGTCTCCGTGTATGGGTTCGCCTCTGCATATTTGCATGTTTAAATAAATACGAAAGGGTCTAAGTAATCCCCCTGCAAGCTAACGGGTCACAGCAGAGTGAAGCCTGAAATCAACAGTGAACGAAGCCACAGAAGAGCCACAAACGCTCCTCCTTGGAGATCTGGATGCCAGACCCTGGCAGCATATGTCTCTGTTTTTGTTGGTGGCACATATTTTTCACACTGTTGCTACACCATAAAGATTTGTTTTGATTTTACGGGATTTCCTGGCTTTTAAAGTAAAAGCCAGTGAAATTCCCTTGAAATGTTCTTGTGAAAATCAACTTCAGCTGGGCAGGCCCACGGCGAGTCACCGGACGTACACCCTGGAGCTCGGAGGGGGCGGCCTCGCCTTGGTCCAAGTGCCCTGCTGGTTCCTGGGGAGGTGGCGCTGACAGTGAGGCTGGGCCTCTGGGTGGTGCCTGGCCACCTTCTGGTCTTCTGGGACTCTTGCCTGCCCCTGGCTCAGACAGTGCAGCAAGAGACCACACGCGGGCTGCCCTCTGGCCTGCGTAGGCGCCATCCCCACGGCAAGCAGTGAAGGACCTGCCGGAGTGATCTCTGAGTGGGGGCAGGCATCCTCACGACAGCGCCAGTGTCGTTCAGAGCCACAGGTCACGGCCTTGCTCCTGACCATCAGCTAAACTGCCACCCTGCACACCTGCTCCCAAAGCCAAGCTGCCCGTGACAGCCTTTTTCTCTTCCTCGCCAGCTTATAGAGAGGATCACCCAGGTCACCGAGGACAACATCAACTTTCCACAGAACAAGTGGAGCCTGGAGAAGGGGACCCAGCCGAGCAACTCCAGGCAGGAGGAGACCTCGGAGAACACCGAGAGGCTGAGGACAGCGCTGGAAAGCTGCCAGGTGCCCACCCGACCCCACAGCCGGGCCTGTGTCTCCTCCTGTGCTCTGCCTTTGGGAGGTGTCGGGCTTCCGGGAGCAGGTTGGGCAGGAGGGCTTCGTGTTTCCCCTCCTTTTCTCTTGTTGGAGAACAGAAAAGTCGGGACCTTAAAAATGCTTCCCAGGTGAGTGAGGGAGGCCAGGCGGAGCATCTCTGAGAACAGGCAGCCCTCAGTCTCTGCGAGTTTCACATCCAATCGTGAATCAAAATATGTGACGTGAAAATTTTCATCTGGACTAAAGAGTTTTTGCAGTGGGGGCTGAGACAGGGTCTCACTATGTAGTTGAGACTAACCTGGAACTCACTATGTAACCCAGGCTGGTATCGAACTCACAGCGATCCTCCTGCCTCAGCCTCCCAAATGCTGGGATTACAGGCATGCGCCACCATGCCCGGCTTGTACTAAAGATTTTTATCTGAACTGAACAGACATATATATAAAAGTTACAGGATAAAAACCATCTACCCTACATAGCAACTCCATTGTATTCAGCATTATAAATCATCTTGAGATGATTAAAGCATGTAGGAGGCTGTACATAAATTGTATGCAAATACTGGACCATTTTACATAAGGCACTACAGCACCCTCAGATCGTGGTGTCTCGGGGGACAGTCTTGGAACCACCCCCACCCCCATGCACACCAAGGGGCTTTGAACTGACTAGGTCTCCAAGCCCAGGAAAAAAGACAGGTACAACTCTCACGGTATTTCCAGAGAAACAGAAGAAATGTTCTTGCCAGGCGTGGTGGCGCACGCCTGTAAAATCCCAGCACTCTGGAGGCTGAGGCAGGAGGATGGCTCTGAGTTCGAGACCAGCCTGGGCTACATAGTGAGTTCCAGGTCAGTCTCAACTACATAGTGAGACCCTGTCTCAAACAAAAAAACAAAAAGAAAAAAAAGAAATGTTCTTTATCATTACTTGCATTTCCTTTATCGGCACGGCAACAAAAGCTATTTCCACCCATGTATTGCCTGTACCTGTGGAGAAGCCAGGACCGTGGGGCCCAAGTGCGTCCCCACCCCCACCCTGAGATAACCGGAAGTGGAAGCTGCTCCTGCTTTCTCTTAAAATCAGCAGCTACTATTTGGGTAATTTGTGCAAATGTTGGCTTATCAGCACTCTTTCCAAAAAAAATCAGGAAACCACACTCTCTGACCAGCTGGGCCCTGATCTGGGCAGGATTTCTGATGACTAGAAGTAGCCTAGTTTGGGTCTCATTTCAGCCCTGTTGTGGATGGCAGTTTGACTTGGGGATTGCACATAGCTTAAAAGGCACTCCCTGTGACCACTGATGCTTCAAATCAGAGCCCAGAACTGTGAATGCTGCCCTCAATACACAAATCTTTTTTAAAAATCTGGGCCCTCCCAGGGGGGCTAAGGTGCGGGGTGCCTGCTTCGTGGAAAAATCAAGGAACCAAGTCCTTTGCCAGCATCACTAGGTGCTGTTTCTGGCTACAGAGTCTGGGATGCTCACGATTTTGTCTGTTTTCAGGGTTGCATGAAAACATCCTGCTGCAGCAGGGACCTAAAGCGGGAGGTGGATCTTCTGCGGGGCCTCCGGGTGAGCCCACCCGTGTCGGGACTCCAGAAGGTGACCCTGGACATCCTGAGCCTCTCACTGTCCTGGCTGGAGGGGACGGAGCAGCTCCTCGGGGATGTCGGCCTCCTGCTTCCCGGCTCTGACAAAGGTTACTGGGACTCTTTCTCACGTGACTGCGTGACTCTAAAATGTCATGGTGAATCTTCCTGTGATGAGGCATCTGTTGAGGTGGGGACGTGGCCAAGTCTTCCCTTCTCCCAACCCACTTGGCTTGGGAAGTGGTTTTCCTTTAAAACAAAAATACCCTGAGCCGGGTGTGGCAGTGCACACCTGTAATCCCAGCACTCGGGAGCCTCAGGCAGGAGCCTCCCCACGAGTTTGATGTTAGCCTGGGATACACAGTGAGTTCAAGGCCAGCCTGAATTACAGAGGGAAACTCTGTCTCAAAAAACAAAAAAACAAACAAAAAAAAGCAACCAAAGTGGGACTTGATCACCGAAGGACATGAAACAGCAGAGACAAAATGAAAATTAAATTATAAGCCCGGTCTCTCAGCAGGAACTGTAGTGCTGATTCTAATTTCCACAGCCTTTTCTGTGGTAATAGCTGTGTGATTCTGCACAAGTTACTTCCCTCTCTGTGCCACAGCTTCCTCACCCGTAAGGCACAGATAATAAGAGGTCCCCACCTCACTGGGTCCTGGCAAGGTTAAAATGCATGGGTCTAGCCAGGCATGGTGGTGCACGCCTGTAATCCCAGCACTCGGGAGGCTGAGGCAGGAGGATCGCTGGGAGTTAGACCAGCCTGTCTGTGCCACAGCTTCCTCACCCGTAAGGCACAGATAATAAGAGGTCCCCACCTCACTGGGTCCTGGCAAGGTTAAAATGCATGGGTCTAGCCAGGCATGGTGGTGCACGCCTGTAATCCCAGCACTCGGGAGGCTGAGGCAGGAGGATCGCTGTGAGTTCGAGACCAGCCTGGGCTACATAGTGAGTTCCAGGTCAGTCTCAACTACATAGTGAGACCCTGTTTCAAAAAAACAAACAAACAAACAAAAAAATGCATGGGTCTACGTGGAGCACTTAGAATAGTATCTGACACAGAACAAGTATTCCTTTTGCTTACTTAGGATTTTTGAGCCTGTTATACCCAGTTTTCTCTAGCTCTGTCCCTCGTGGTGCAGTCAGGAGCCCCTTCCCTTTCAGCACACACAGGCCTCCGTCACAGCTGTCTCTGACGGCAGAGCACTGCACTGTGGGAGATGTAGCCAACCCCAAAGGTGTCTTTGTTGCTTCCCAGACTCCAGACGTAGGTAATGCCCAGCTGACGTCTTTTCTCAGAGGCCTATTCGGCCCCAGGATCCTAGAGGCGGAAGCTGGTGGGTGAACTGCTTCCTCAACACGGGGTTTTATCGCACACTTACTAGACACAGGGACCCAAGCGGGGTACCGTGGGGTTTGAATCCGGTAGCCCCAAGGTCATGGGTATACAGGTGCTCCCTGTGAAATTCTTCCGACTTTATGTCTGAGATTTCTCATGATAAAATATTTGCAGGCAGCGGAACAGGCACCATCCTTGCCTTCACGTGGCGTATGGTGGCACAGAGTGGGATAAGCATTCATCAGAAATCATCCCAATGCACGTAAAACTTGTATGGTTACAGTTGCTGTGATGATGTGGTCAGGGAGGACGGGGCACCTGCAGGATGAGTTTGCCAAAGAGGGGAAGGGAGGGCGTTCTGGGCAGGGGCGGGGGCGACCCCGGAGATTTTAAAACACGGGGGAGGTGAGAGATGCTGGTAAGAGAGGTCGGCAGGGGCTGTTCATGCAGAGCCTGGTGAGATGCCTGCTTTCTCCTAAGTCTGGCAAGAAACCAGTGAAAGGCTTCAAGTGAGGCGTTCAGGGGCCGGGCTTGCAGCACAAGGCTGTCACCAGAGGTGGTGAGTGAGCATCCACCCCGGGTGTCAGGGACGATGATGGCCACACAAGGACAGCAGCAGAGAGTATCGGGCGGACCGGCTCGCAGGGCCACACCCTGAGGAGCTCGCAGCTTTTTGCAGATGCCCCACTCCCCTAGGGGAGCTGCAGAAAATTGACATTCTCACAGCAGTGATTTTCCTCCAAAACAGGCAAAAGCCAAAATAAGATGGACTTTTTTGCTAAGTGCCTGCCCCTCATTATAACACGAAGAAAGGGGAGAGAGGAGAGGTAGGGTGGGGTGGCAGGGCTGGGGCCCTCCGCTCCCAGTCAGCGTCACAATGGCAGGGCTGTGGGCTTACATAAAACCCGGCCGATGCTCCAGGTAGGAGCCACTGTTCGCCCTCCCTGGGGGACCCTCTCAGCCCCCGACGCTTGTGTCTGTAAATCCAGCCACAGGTCACGGTAGAGAAATGTGGCTGGGAAGTTCCGCTGCCGGCCCAGCAATCGCAGAAAGGCTGAGACAGACTGGCTGAGGGCAGTGTTTGTCAGACCTGCCGTTTTCCATCCCAGACTTGGCAGAGTCGTGAGGTCTGAGCGACTTTACACTTCACACTCACTGTGGGTCCCCAGGAAAGGGAATGTGCATCCCCAAATGCAGGTCTCCTGCCTTGCTACCCTTGGCTCTAAGAAGTCAGGAGAAAAGAGCAGAGAGTGTAACAGGCAGATTGGTGAGGAGCACCCACCCTTCATCCACTCGGCCCGAGAGGAGTCAATGGCAAAGGTGTTTTCTCTTCCAGTACAGACAGCATTAGGGTGAGGTCCAAAAGGCGGAGAGAAAGGGGTGAGCCACACTACCCCTAGATTCTCTTCTGGGGCACCTGATTCCTAGCACAGAGCTGTGTGTGTGTGGAGAGAAGCAGAGAAGAAGGAAGAGTTTACCTTCGGAAATGATACCTCTTACCTTGGTCTCTGCCCAAGGTAAGGACCGTCTGCCTTCCGGGAATCACATGTACCTGGCACCCCGCTGAGTCCCCAGAGAAAGTGCTGGGTCAGGAAGAAAACACAAGTGTTAGGATCACAAAGCCCTCCCTCTGGCCCTATGATTTGACTGCTGTGAACGCTCGGAGTCTCCTGTTTCTTACCTGTACAGCAGTCAGTGGCAGCGCCTCCCTTGTGGGGCAGCGTGGGAGAGGCAAGGAGGCTCATGGGAAATCCCATGAGCTCACAGGACACAGCGCAGTGTGAAGGACCCGGGAGGAGTTTAAGGGCCACGGCCCCTGCCCTCCCCTCGGCAAGGCAAGGCTGCAAACACAGAAGGCTCTCGGATGCTTGTGGTGGTGGTGAACAGGTCGGGGAGCCTTGCTGGCCTCAGTCACATGAAGCCCTTCGAGCTGCCTTCTCCCAGCAGGATAATCGCAAAGACAGTGTTGGAGCCAACTCTCGGATTTCCTTAGTGGGGGTCACGGGCCCTGCCTCGTGGGGCTGTCCTGAGAAGAGCTGAGACAGGTCAGAAGGACGCTGAGGTGGCTCCTGAATATCAGCGCTCAGTCACGGACAGTGACTTCTGCAGTCACCTTCACCGCATCGTCACGGCCATCACCACCATCGCTGTCGATGGCTCTGTCACCAACCTCACCTTCTCCTTCTCCTCCTCTTCCTCTTCTTCCTGGTACTGGGGATTAAACCCAGGGAATTCACACTGAGATACATCGCTAGCCCTTTTTTTAAATTTCTTATTTTGAAAGAGGATCTTGCTAAATTGCCAAGGCTCGAGCTTACAGTCTTCCTGCCTCAGCCTCCTAGACTGCTGGGGTTACAGATGTGCACTACGACACCCACTCTGCTTCTTATAAAGGCACTAATGCCACGATCCAGGCCCCCCACAAATGACCTCGTCTAACCCCAGTCACCTTCCAGAGGCTCCGCCTCCAAACCCCATTAAGACATGACCTTGGGTGGGGACGGCCAACCACCTTGGAAAGCCCCACTTGTATTACCATGTAATTAATGGTCCCGAGTATGGCCTTTGGAGGCCAACTAGCTCCTTTGAATTTCAGCTGTGCACTTGCTCGCCACATAGGAAAGTTACTGGACATCTTTGGACGGACCTCGTTATGGGCACAAATCCTCAGCCAGCTCCGTGAGACCTGGAGGACGGAGTGCCTGGGTCACAGCAGGCCTTTAGTGAGTGGGCACTGCTCTCCTCAGCCCGAGCGCTTGTGGGTTGACTTACTCACAGCATTGTGGCCTGTCAGGAACCCACTGCATCTCCGTCTGTCATCAGCGGTGGCCTCAGCCCAGGAGGGTGGGAGCAGAAAGAGCCATTTCTAGGTGTCCCCACTTCATGCAGTAAATCCCAGACTCCATGCAAAGTCCCCAGCCCTCAAAGCCCTGCTCTTAACTACTATGTGACCCACTTTTAAAACAGTGTCTTGAGCAGTAAAATATACATAATATGCCTAACAAGGGCTAGGCATTCAGCTCAGTGGTTTTGCCACTGCCTGCCTTGAAAGCACAAGGGCCAGAGATCAATCCCCCCCCATAGCTAAAAATAAAAAATACACACTTTTGTAAATCCTGACCTAAATCCCCAGAGGAATCCAGGTGGTCTAAAAGTACAGGGAAACCACTCAAAGTCTTGCTGGGTGACATCCTGGGCCCCCCAGAAGGCGAGGCCTGGCAGGGTTCAGGCGTCTCTCACCAGCTGTCCGGTATAGGAAGGGCTCCCAGGCAGGTCCACCAGGAAGCTGGCAAACGTCTCCAGGAGCCTTGAAGGTCGGCTGCCCCCACTCCTGCCAGCCTCCCAGACTTCCTTGATAAGGGAATGAATGGACTGCAAACATTATTCTTTGCACACCTAGCTGTTTGTATCCATTTCTGCAAGACTTTGTTGCAGATGAAAGAACTTCACTGGACACGTGGAAAATTGCCCATTCTCAAATATTCAAGGTCGGCAAGATCTTCAAACGGACAGAGAAGCAAGTTGCAATTACAGTATGCACCGTGTGCTCTCAGGTTTGTCCTTTAAAAAAGTATCTGACTGAAAGAAAAATCTGGAGAAAAAGATTCTAACCATGGAAAATCCCAGCAGGGTGGGATCCCTCAGGACCTTCACTTGGGTTCAGTGATCAGCAGCTGTTTCCTGAGGCCCTGCGGTGCCGGCTGCTCCGCGGACCCCTGAGGAGGCAGCCGTGTGTCTCGCCACTCCACGTTCTGGATCTCGGGATGTTTGGATTTGTGTAACGAATACATGGAACTTCGCCAGCCAGAAATACAGTGAAGGCCAGACTGCCACTCCGATCACGGCCGCGGTCTAACACAGATCACGACGCTCCCTCGCCCCCTCAGCACCCTCGACTCCCTTCCGCCCCTTCTCCCTTCGGTGAGCTTCCGTTATTTCTCCTGTGCATAGGAGAGCTCTTCCTTGCCAGGTTGATCGTAACGATCAGAAGAAAGACATAAAACTCCCGGCCCGGTGCCTTGACACATAGCAGGAGCGCAATAGCAGACAGGCACCGCTGGGATAGTCTCATTCTGACCCCTGGAGGTCACGCGGTTGCCCCTCACTGTCCCTGCTCTTCTCCCTTCCTTCCCCGGTCCCCGCCCTGCGCCTCTCCCTTGTGCCGGGCTCCTCCTGAGTGACACCCTCCTTTCTTCGGCACCCGCACGCTTTCCTACCCTCCTGGCTCCTTCCCTCCGCAGCCCACCGTGCCCTCCCAGGATGGCGCCCCCGCCTGGAAGGTAGTTCCTCACGGAACCACCGCTTCTTTCCGTGCTGTTCCCACTCCTTACTCCTCCTACGACCTTGAAGAAGTGACCACACCCGCGTTCAGCGCCGGCTTCCTGCTTTCTCCGCTCTGCGCCTTGCCCGGCCAGGTGACACCTGGCCCCCTGCGGCTCTGGTGGCGCCGTCTTCCCCAGGGCCTCGTCCCCTCAGCCAGCAGCTCTCTCGGCTCTCCTGAAACCCTGGTCCCGCTCCGGGGCCTGGGCAGGTGCCTCTCTTCTGAGCTCTTCCGCTTGTTCCCAGTAGCCTCATTCACCAGTCCCCGTCCCTGATACGAGCCAGTCCTGCCACGCAGCCTTTGGTCCTCCCCTCGCCTGCCTCCTTGTTCACAGAGAAGCGTCCCCTGCGAGTGACATCGGTGGGGGACAAATGTCCCTAGCAGGGCTGCCAGGACAGAGTGCAGGCAAGGTCTTCCGTAAAGGGGACACATGTTTTCCATTGAGTGTATTGGTACTTTTTAGGTACACAGCACAGTTCCGTTCATCGTTGGGGTCTTGGGCCTTTACGTGCCAGGTCTTGGTTCTCATTCTGTCCCCATACCCCTGACACCCTTCACCCCCTCCACCCTCCCCGATTTACAAAGACTTTGTTTCCATGTTTTCCTTTTCTCGTATTTTTTCTTTTCCCTTCTTTCCTTTCCCCTTCCCTTCCCACTTCCCCCACACCTTTGCCCTTTTCTATACCTTTATTCCTATTTCACATTATCAGTTGTACAATTTGGATCTTATTTACTCTTGTAGCTTTTCACACCAGAGAAACCGTTTGGTATTTACACACGTGTGTCTTATCTATTTCACTTAAGAGTATGGCCTCAATATACATCTATTTTCCTATGAATGACTCTAGTTTCTCATTCTTTATGGCTGAATACTACTCTGTTTTATAGAAAAACCACATCTTCTTTATCCAGTCTCCAATTGATGGGCAACTGGGCTGTTTCCAAGTTTTAGCTATTACAAACTGTGCTGCTATAAACATGGGTGCATATATGTCACTGCGATATGATTCTTTTAATTCTTTTGGGAAGATACCCAGCAGAGGGATGGCTGGGTCAAATGGTAACTCTAGTCCCAGCTCTTTGAGGTATCTCCATATTGATTTCCAGAGTGGCTGCACCAGTCTGCACTCCCACCAACAATGGAGAAGGGTTCCTTTCTCCCCACGACCGCTCCAACATTTGTTATTGGTTGATTTCTTGAAAGCAGCCATATTTTGTGGGGTGAGGTGGAATCTCAGTGTTGTTTTCATCTGCATCTCGTGAATGACCAGTGATGTGGAACATTTTTTCATATATTTACTTGCTGCTTTTACTTCCTTGTCTGAGAAACATCTGTTCATTTCAGATGCCCATTTTTGAATCGGGTCTTGATATTTGGGGGGCCTGATTTTTTTAGTTCTCGGTATATTCTACATAATAGTTAAAGAGGACAAATTGAGGCAGCAGGGAGGGCCAGGACCGGGTACCGGAGGAAGGGAGCCCTTTCCTGATTCACATAGAGACCCCTGGGTGGGCAGCACTGGCCTTGCCACCCACGTCTGACTGGCTCCCCACTGACTGGCTGTCCTTGGACGAGCATCAGATTTCCAGAAAGTCAAAGTCAACCTGTCCAAGAGCAAGCTTGGCTGTCCCCTCGCCTTTTCTGTTATGCCTGGTTCAGGACATCAACTCTGAATATCTGGGCGTCCCTTGAGTGCTGAGCTGAGCTCCCTGCTTCTAACCCAGAGGAGAGGATTCTGCCACTTGGGAGACACCTGGCAATGTCCCGAGGCTTTTGTTTTCATTATAACTGGAGCAGGGAGTGGCCCTCCCCGCTGCCCTGCAGAACAGAGGCCGGGATGCTGCTAAACGTCCTCAGCATAGAAGGCAGCCCCCACGGCCACACGAGGAGCACTGTGTGAGGACAGCCTGCGGCTCCTTTCTGATTCATCCCAGTCATTGCGCTGCAGAAATGAACCTCATGGAGCTACCTCGCTGCCCTGACTCAGACCCTACAGCCAGTCGCATGCTCCAGATCCTGAGTCCTGCTCACAAGGCTCAGAGTCGCCCTGCTTCATCCAGGGGATGGGGCAGCGACAGCTGCTGCAGCGGGTGACACACCGGGCACGGGGGATGCACTCCCTCCACTTCTGTGATGTTCAAAGCAGGTCGCCTCGTTCTAGGCCACCATTCTGCTACCCTCAGTCCCCCTCCTGCCCCGCCACCCCCATCTGCTGCACCCCTCACCCCTGCCTGCCTCCACCCCCTGGATTGGTTTCCTGAGGCTATGACAAATTAGCCCTGAACTAAGTGGCTTCAAGCATGCAGCTATTTCTGGAGGCTGAAGTCCAAGGTCGGCTTCCCTGGGATCAAGCCAAGGGCTGGGCTGCTGGGAGTCTAGAAGGGATCTACTTTCTTCCTCCGGTCAGCTTCTCGGGTTTTGTTTTTTTGGCTCGTGGCTCCTTCCTCTCTAAAGCCTGCAGCATCTCATCTTCAACTCCGTGTCTGCTGCATTCACTTCCCTCTGCTGCCTGGAGATAAATCTCCCACTGTCTCCTGGGTGATTTTACTTAAGGGCTCGGCTAATCCAGGATGATCTCTCATCTTCTCCGAATCCTACCAGGCACCTTTGCAAAATGACCCCTTTACTGTGTAAGGTGCGCTCCCAGGCTCCGGGAGTCAGGAGCTGCAGACTGGTGGGCTGCCCGCCCAGCCACCCAAATCCTCTGCCACTCTCTGCAGCCCGTGGCTGCCTTTGATCCCATCCTGAGAACCGTCCCTCTCTCCTCTGGGACCCCCACACACCCCCTTTCACTGTCGCCGACTTGCTGCCCAGAGTCCAGAGGGCGTTTAGAGCCACGTGCCAGGCCCTGCAGGACGTGGCCCCGCATCACACCCGCACCAGGCACAACTTACACACGTTGCACACTTGGAATGATAGTGTCCTGCTGATGGGTTTTTATTTTCCACCTCTAGGGGATTCCAGTGCAAGCAACGCTTATCAAAAAGCACAAGTCGAGTGTCAGCTCAGTGTCCCCCAGTGGGAGGGCAGGGCTGTCTTCATCCTTGTGTCCGCAGGCTTCCTTAAGATGTTAGAAAGCAAAGGGGTTATGGGATGGATCCTTACCTTCTTCCTACTTTTTTTTGTCAAGGCTTCTCTTTGTATCTCACGTGTCTTCTGGAACACTATAAAAGAATTATGAGCCAGACGCAAGAACTCCAGGTAATTCTTTTAAGTTCTTTTCTCAAAGATCATTTCAGCTCCTGCTTGGCATCTGTATACCGCTTTGCATTTGAAATCTGTTTGCTCCCTGGTCTTAGCCCACACCCTGAAGGGCTGAAATGATTTCTCCATCAGCACATGATGAGATTCAGCAAGGTGGCTGAGGTCACCCCAGGCAAGGGCAGAGACCAGGTGCTGCCCCTGTTTGGACTCCTGCGCTAACCACGCTGCTTGTTTGCCTTGGTCAAAAACCCAGAAGACAAAATACCAAAATTAGCTTTATGAAATGCAGTTGAAAGAGAGCAATGCCCATAGTCTAACCAGCAGAATTATCGAAAGGAAGGAAATATTCTACAGGCGGAGGATCCTTAGGGACTGTGCCGTATGGTAGTTGTTGGCATAATAATGCTGTATAAAAAGCAAGGGTTATTACTTCCTACTCCTCTGCCCAGGGTCAGCAGCCAGGTGGCTCTGCTGGCCTTGGTTGGGCTTGCTCATCACCTGGGTTGGCCTTCATTGATCTAGGTTGGCCTCTGGAGCAACTCAGCTCTGCTCCTGAAGTCTCTCATTCTCCAGCAAGGCAGCCTAGGCTTGTTCTCCTGGAGACAGCAAAGGGAGGAGAGAGAGCAGAACCAATCATGCAGGGCTTTTCAACTCACATCTTGTCTTATGTCTGTTAATATGCTTTTGGCCAAAGCAGGTCACATGGTGGAGCTGGGTGCCAGGAGAAGGCTCTGGGTTGGCACTGTAACTTACAAAAACAAAGACATGGATAAGAGGGAGGCTGGAGAAGGAGACCACCGTTCCAGTCAGCCTCAGAGACCTGAGCCCAGGGCTCAACAAACTTCTGCAAAGAGCTGACAGTAAATAGCTTTGGTTGCAGATCGTATGGTCTCAGTTCAACCTATTTACCCTGCTGTGGTCGAAGGAATGGCAGCCCAGATACCAGATAATTAAGTGGGAAGATGGATTTGGCTCTGTTCCAGTAGAACTTTATTTACCAAACAGGCGGTGGACCAGATCGGGCCTGTGGACTGCAGTTTGTCAACCCCTGCTCTGGCCCATTCTCCTCCTTTTACAGATATGGCCATCCGAGTCCCAAGAGGTCGGTGACTATTTGATTGTCACACAGCTAACTGGCAAAAGAATCAAGACCAAAGCTCAGGACTTCCGACTCTTGGCTCACTGGTTTTTTCTTGTTTGTCCAGCAAGTAGAGACTAGCGGTTCTAGCTACCGTTTACTGAGCACCTACTGGGTACAGAGCACTAAGATCTTTGCAATGTTCTCACGTTTCATCTGTATAATCCTTAAGATGCAGATACTGCGGTTGACCTCATTTTCTAAATGGAGAAGCATGTTAGATGTAACTAGAGCTGATACTCTGTCTCGATCCAGAGTCTGAAGTCTTAAAATTCTGCCACTTGTCTGCCAGTAGTTAGGCTAAGGATAGTTTGTGCTGTCAAGGAACTCTTATGAACACCTTTGTCCCCGAAGGGTAAATAATCTGCCAAGACTTGTGACAGGAAAGGGCTTCTTAGTCCTGTCCCAGTCAGGCTCAGCCTCGCCTCTACTCGCCTTAGGTCCAGATCAACAGTTCTCAGGAAGTGCAACAGGCCGTGCTGCAGGGGATGCTGAAGGAGCATCTGGTGGAGAAGGAGAAGCTGAGCAAGGAGAGGCTGGAGCTGGAGGAGAAGCTGAAAGCCAGAATCAAAGGGCTGGTGGAAGAGAGGGAGGTGAGGTGGTCACTGACTTCTCTCTACAGCCGCAAACTGGCGAGAGGCCCTTTCTGCGGGGCACGGAGGGTGTGTGCTTAGCTGAGGAAGAGTCTGAGCCACTCCCGGATTGGTGCTGTGGTTGATATTAGTTAAACAGCAAAATCAACTAGGAGAGTCCGGAGACTTGGAATTTGGGGAAAATGCTACTTTGTTTGTTTCTACGTTGCAGTTGATTATACAAATCCGACCTCTTACTGGCCGCTCCGAGTCTGTAAGGGACAGACTATTTCTCAGTGTTAGTCCCATTTCAGACTGTTTCAGTCTGGCTTTCTCTGGACAGGTACCCGAGAAAACATGTACAAAAACTGTAGTCGTTTTTCTAGAAACCAGGCCAATTAGAAGGCGCGGACAGCAGCCCTGCTCGAAGGCTAAGGTGCAGGCAGTCAGCCTGGGATCGGGAGAAACGCAGCGGGCGACTCCCGGCGGTGCAGCGGGGTAGGACTGTGGCTTCAGCAGAGTCTTCAGTAAGGTTCCCAAAGCACCCCGCACACACCCGGACCCATGGAGTCAGAACCCCCGCAGAAGGCCGGGAAACGGCATTTCCTAAGCCGTTCTCATCTCGGCCAAGGACTCGGCCCTTTCCGATACTCATTCCGCCTCTTAGGCTGCCGTCCCCTAGGTCAGTGGCTCGTGTTGGCCACACTTGTGTCGGTCAGGAGATTTTAAAAGTACTCAGCCTTGCCCGCCCCTGCTGCCCGGATTCCACCTGAACCGGGTGAAGGCGACTCCCTGTCCCGCGTCCCCGCGCTCTCCGGGCCTCTCCGGCCTCCGTCTCCCCCGTGTCCACCGTCCGCTTCACGTCCCGGCAACCTGAGGACATTTCGCTCCTGCCGTCCCTCTGCTCTCCTGAAGGGGAACCGAGCGGCCTCCCCGTGAAGATGCCGCCCGTCCTGAGAGCAGCCCTGCGAAGGGGAAGAGGGAGCTGAAGCCAGAAAGGCCCTGGAGACCTTCGGCATCGCCGCCCTCTGCTCAGACCTCTTCCTCCTTAGCGTCAACCCCCTTACTATCCTATTTTTAAATTCGGGGTTGATTTTTTTTCCATTGCTGGGATATGGAGCCGCACCGTGTGAAATACCCCTTCAGAGGCCAAATTATTGGTTTGTGGCCGGAAGTATTTTATGCGCTGGCTCCAAAGCCCCTTTGAACACGTAAACTTCGTTGTCCCGGCACCGGCAGAGGGAGGAAGAGGCGTCAGTCCCTCCTAGGTCACCCTTCGTCTTAGTCACTTCCCCGACACCGGGACCGAAGCGCCCAGCACCCACGGGGGAGGAGAGTGCGTTTCGGCTCCCAGTTTCAGAGGTTTCAGCCCGCGGTGGGCGGCTCAAACACAGAAGCAGCGTAACAGAAGGGCCCGCAGCTGAGGCGCGCTGCTCGCGTCGGGGCCGGGAGCAGAGGGAGAAGCGGGACCGAAGGGAGAAGCGGACCGAAGGGAGAAGCGGACCGAAGGGAGCTGCAGCCATGACCCCGCCCCGGCCAGGCCCCGCCTCCTCGCCCGAGTCAGCTCGACCCGTGACCCAGGTACCCTCCGGAGACCGCCTCTGAGCACGCGGTGGGCAGGGGCCGTGCTCGTTGACACCGGAACGCCCTGCTGGAGACGCGTGCTCAGCCTGGCGCCCTCTGAGAGGAGCTCTTAGACTTCAGTGCTGGGCGCCCTGCGTATTCAGTGAACAGTCCTTGTGCCCCGCCTCACCTGCTCTAATAGTCCCTGTCCAAGCTCGCTCATCAGCCTCCCTCTCGGGAATCTTGGCTGATGCCAGGACTTTGCTTCGATGGCAAGACAAACCTGGCGTTCCTTCTCTTATTCATCACTGTTAACAACGTTTGATTGATTTACCCCACCCTAATGCTTTACAGATCAGACACTGGCAATTGTTTTTTCCAGAAGAACAGGAGTATTTTCAATTTCGCCAGCCATACAGTCTCTGTCACGACTCCTCAACTCTGGCATGGTGCAAAAGCAGCCACAGACCACAAAGAACGAGGATTATTTCCATAAAACTTTATCTATAAAGCAAAAGTGGGCCGGAGTGGATCTGCTGGCCATCATTTGCTGACGCCCGTTTAGAATACAGGCGTAAGAGTCAGGTGGGCCAGGGTTCGATTCCGACTGTGTGGTCTCTTGGTCCGTGGGCAGATTTCCTCGTTTCGCTCAGCCCGTTTCCTCCTCTGCAGAGCTGGGATAGGTGGTGTCTGTGTGGAGCATCTGACCCGCTCTCCACTCCTCGGGTCAACTGATACTGTCCCCCTTGTACAGTCAGGGAAACTGAGGCTCCCATGCATAGATTCTCACTTACACAGGGCCGCATGGCAGGGACGGCTCCATCCGGGGCTCTGCTGCCCACGTCCTCCCATGGGTGTGCTGAGCATGCAGGCCAAGCCACTCAGCCTGGCAGCGTCCACATCTCCGCCATGGCAACCTGGGTCCTCAGCAACGGTCCTTGACTTGCAGGCTTTGGAGGACAACGTTGCCCAAGAGAGAAACAAAGCCAAGGACCAACAGAAGAGGGTCTGCGAGCTGGAGGAGCGGCTGGCCCAGCAGAAGGAGGTGCCCTCGGTGGTGGCTGGGGAGGGGATGCCGGCCTGGACCCCTGCTCTAACCTGGGGCTGCTCCTCCAGAGCCTGCGCCCTGTGCGCCCTGGGCTCCTCTGTCCACAGCCTCCCTGGGGTGAGCCCAGGACCACGGCCGAACCACGCACAGCCTGCACAGCCCAGGTTCCTGCCACGGTAACCAGGACACTTACAACTTCCCCTGACTTGCAGGCTTTGGAAGACAACATTGCTCAGGAGAAAGGCAGAGCTAGGGAGGCCTTAGAGGAGGCGCAGAGGAGGGTCCGAGAGCTGGAGAACTGCCTGGCCCGCCAGAAGGAGGTAACCGGGCTCGGGAGGGGTTGCTTGAGGACCATGTGGACATGTGGAAGTCAGTTCCTTTTTGGTGACTGAACCCAAGGTCTTCACATTGAACTACGTTCCCCAGCCCTTTATTTTTTACTCAGAGACAGGGTCTCACCAAGTTGCCCAGGCTGGGCTCAAACTTGCAATCCTCCTGCCTCAGGCTCCCAGACAGCTGGAATTAGAGACGCTGGCCACCGCGCCTGGCTGGACATCTTTTCCAAAGCTTAGGCCTGGGCCGAGTGTGGTAACTCCTTCCCGGGACAGTTCAGGTTCTGCAGTGACGTGGACAGAGGAGGCAGGCCAGTCTCTCTTCCCAGCAGGACGCCTCCCTGTGGCCCGGCCAGCAGCTGTCACTGGGAGGTGCCTGACAGTCTCTCCCACGGGGCACGGGGGAGGCCACACCCTGAAGCCCACCACCCCCTGCAGAGCACAGGGACTTCTCACGCTGCTGCTGTCACTGCTGCTCTGCTCTGTTTGGGGCCAGGGCTGGGAGGCAAGAGCAGCAGAGCTCTTAAAACCACTTCTCACTGCAAAATGCTCGAGATCTCAGCCTTGTTGTGGATGAAATGCTTTCAGTGGGCTAACGTGGGGCCCTTGGCCTGGATGATAAGGGAAATCAGGATCCAAGTTCCAAATACCTGGCGTTCAAGCTGATGTTTGAAAGGCACCCATTTGAATGCCCCTTCTGGGGATGGCTCAAAAGGGGCGGGGCAGCAATGGCTGTCAGCAGGTAGCTCCCGACCACAAGGCTTGGGTGGGGACCCGCATGAAGCCGCCTTCTCTCTACCGCCCGGCACCCTCGGGGCGCTTCCACTCCGCCTCTCGGAAATGATTCTCCCCGGAATATTTGTTTCTATGATGGGGAATTCCATTATTGATGAGACTTCCAGCACAGAGGTCTGCTCCAGTGATAGGAAGCCCAGCACTGCCAGTCCCTGCCCCGGGCCTCTGTGAGCGGCTCTGGGATTGGGATGCAAACCCCGGGCCCTCGCCGGCCCCTGGCCCTTGGTTTTCTCACCTATGGGACGGGACCACTAGCGGCACTCCCCAAGGTCCCAGGGGGAGGCGAGTGTGGCAGGGCCACCTGATGTTGTGGCTGCCGGCGCAGTGAGCTGCACCAGCGTTGGCAGCTCTGCCTCCGGGGAGAGACACCAAGGGACACTTGCTGGCTTTCAGGTCTGGGAGAGCGCCACGGCCCACGAGAGGAGGAAAGCCAAGGAAGCACTAGAGGCAGAAAGGAGGCGAGCGCAGGATCTGGAGAACCGCCTGGCCCAGCAGAAGGAGGTACGGGCAGCCAGACCCCAGGTAGGAGCCAAGAGCGAGGGGGCAGATGACCCGAGCCGGGACCAAGCCTGCCAGCTGTCAGTGTCCTTGTCTGTGAGATGCGACTGCACAGCCCCAGGCCTCCGGTTAAATGTCACTACACGTCAGGCGCTCAGATGAGCTCCTCTGGAGGCTGGAGAGACCGCCGCTGTCCTCCTGCAAAGCCACAGGGACGGGGTCTGCTGCGACAGGAAGTGCATCCCCGTGTTTTCCCTCTTACCCCAACCTCTCCAGTGAGGGCCGGGCCTGGTGCCAACTAAACACGCCGGTTTAGTCGGTGGCTCAGTGCCCAGTAACGTGACCTGTGCCTCATCGGTAGGTTATTTTTAACACTGAACAGCGAGTCACTCTCCTGTAGGCCCAGGACCAACCCGGATCTGGCGCCCTGGCTGCCCCCAGCTGTGCCCGGCTCTGGCCTCTCTCCCCCAGGTTCCCTGTCCAGTTACCCCGTCCCTCTGGTTGCCTGGACCACTCGCCCCGGCGGGCCTTGCGGTGTCTCCCCTCCTCTGCGGACACCGAGCCCCTGCCCCTGACTTGCAGATCTCCGAGAACAGGGTCACCTGCGAGCAGCACAAGGCGAAAGAGGCCTTAGACAAGGAGCGGCGGCGGGCACAAGAGCTGGAGAACCACCTGTCCAAGCAGAGAGAGGTATGAGTCGCGGAGCGGGAAGGACGAGAGTGGACCAACCCGGATCTGGCGCCCTGGCTGCCCCCAGCTGTGCCCGGCTCTGGCCTCTCTCCCCCGGGTTCCCTGTCCAGTGACCCCGTCCCGCTGGTTGCCTGGACCACTCGCCCCGGCGGGCCTTGCGGTTTCTCCCCTCCTCTGCGGACACCGAGCCCCTGCCCATGACTTGCAGATCTCCGAGAACAGGGTCACCTGCGAGCAGCACAAGGCGAAAGAGGCCTTAGACAAGGAGCGGCGGCGGGCACAAGAGCTGGAGAACCACCTGTCCAAACAGAGAGAGGTATGAGTCGCGGAGCGGGAAGGACGAGACACCAGCACGGGCCCTGCAGCCAGGAAGCTGGGGTTCAAGTCCTCCCTCTGCCTTGGGGTCCACGCACACACAATGCAGGTGAGCACGCGTGTCCACCGGTATGCACACGGGACACGGAGAGAGCGCGTGCAGTGAGCGGAGCACCGTCAGTCACTGCTCAGGGTTATCAGGAGCTCAAGGCACGGAAGCCGAGGGCCAAGACCCAGACCTCTGTCCTGGGATTCTTAACCTTCAGCTCCCTCCTGGGCTTTGGCTTCATGTGGGTAGGAGGCCACGGGGCCAGCTGGGGCCAAGGAGATGTCAGGGCGCGGACACCGGGACTTCTGGTCGCTTCCGGGCCATTTCCCGTCAGGACTCGCCCGGTGATGGTCATCACCTTCCAACCTGAGGTGCAGCCACCAGGAACAACGGGCAGGCGCAGGGGATGTGGCGCAGAGGAGGCGCTGGGCCGGGACCCACCAGCAGTAGGCATCACTCACTCCTCCTGGGTCCCAGTTGTGCAAAAGACACACACATGTATGCACATGCACACGTGCACGCCCATGACTCACATCGCAGAGTCAAACCAGTTGGCAAAAGCCGGACGTGGTGGTACACACCTGTGACCCCAGCACTCAGGAGGCTGAGGCAGGAGGATCGCTGTGAGTTCGAGACCAGCCTGGGCTCCACAGTGAGTGCCAGATCAGTGTCGACTACACAGTGAGACCCTGTCTCAAATCCCAAAAAACCAAACCAGTTAGCAAACACACAACCTGGAAATCATGGGTTAAAATGAAATGGAGAAAACATGATTTGAAAGGATTTTCCAGGCCAACTGGGAAGGAAAAGGATCCCTAAGTCTCTTGACCCCTGTCTTGGAACATTTTCTTCAAAGACAGATCCCACAGGTTAGCACCTCTGGGGAACTGAATTTAAATGCCCTGCTGGCCTCACCCAGAGCCAGGACTCAGGAATCTGCCTGTTTAATGAACTGTCCAGGAGGGCCAGGGGCTTTGCTCAGCGCCAGCCCGGGAGGTGTGTGTCAGCAGGCATGCTCACGTGCAGTGCTGTCAGCAGGGCGTGACTCACTGCGCGTGTCAGGGAAGCCAGCGAGTGCTCAGCTCAGTCGTGCCAGACCTGGGCTCAGAGCTGGCTGAATATATTCCCCAAATTCTCTCTTTCCCGGTGATGAACTGCAGTTTCCAAAGAATGGATCAGTGAAGGGTAGGAGAAAAGGAGAAATTGTAAAATTTAAAATAGGCAAACTGGAAAATAAATCAGGTCAGGAATGAGACTAATGCAAAAACAGTGTGTTGTGAGATCAAGGAATGAGTCCGACTTTAGTCGAGCAGCTGTAGGGCGATCAAGGCAAAGCCCTGTGGGTTGTGAAACTCACAGACAGAAGTGCTCACGGCCATGTGACCAGACAGAGCTGTGCTAGGGTTCACCAGAGAGAAGAGCCTGGAATGCACAAAGTGACACCCTCGTGCCCTCCTAAGAACAACAGGACTATCAGAGGGCAGCCTGTGACAACCTCAGAGCAAGCCAGTGACATCAAGCCCGACCAGGGGGAACAGGACTCCTCCCTAGGGACCTACCCGGAAAGACCAAGGAAATACAAGATCAAAGGAGCCTTAGAGGAAAAACTGCATGACTGCAGTCAGGACAGTGATTTTTTAAATTTGACCCTAAAAAGGCAGCAAAAGCAAAAATAGACCAATGAGTTTTCATCAAAATTAAAAGGTTCAACAAAAGAAACAATGAGCCGGGGATTTACCTCAGTGGTTTTGCCACCTGCCTTGTGAGCGCAAGGTCCCAGGTTTGATCCCTGGTACCAAAAAAAAAAAGAAAGAAAAAGAAAAGAAAAAAGAAACAATGAATAGAATAAAGAAACAACCAACCATGGATTGGGAGAGAAACATGTGCAAGCCATATCTGATAAGTGGTTAATATCCAAAACATATAAGGAATTCAATCCACAGGGAAAAAAAAATAATAATCTCATCAGAAAATGGATGGGGGAAGCCACACCCATTAATCCCAGAACTCGGTGGGGGGCTGAGGCAGGAGGATCGCTGTGAGTTCAGGGCCAGCCTGGGCTACTTAGTGAGACCCTGTCTCAAAAAAGAAAAAAAAAGAAGAAAGAAGATGGATGGGTACCTGAATACATATTTTTCAAAAGAGGAGGAACAAATGATTGACATCACCCGTCATTAGGGAAATGCAAATTCACTGTGAGCTCTGACCCTACACTTGTCGGAATGGCTATTGTCAGAGAGAGAATTCAAGTTGACAAGGACATGGTGAAAAGGGACCTTTGCATACTATTGGTGAGAACGTAAATTAGTACAACTGCTGTGGAAAACTATACGGAGCTTCCTGAGAAAACTAAAAATACTGTATGGCTAGATCACCCAGCAATTCCACTTCTGAGAATTTCCTGCAACGATTTTAAATGAGTTTGTCAAAGAGATGTCTGCACCCCCGGATTCACTGTAGCACTGTCCACAATGCCCAGGGTACGAAATCGGCCTTAGTGTCCATCAGCAGCTGCACGGACAAAGAAGATGTGGTATATCTACAAAGTGGAACACTACTCGGCCCTAAAAAGAAACAAATTCTGCCATTTGTGTTACGTGGATGGAATTGGAGAACATGACACTAAGTGAAAGAAGCCAGGCACAGAAAAACGAGGGACTGAGTGCTGTCGCTTTACGTGGGATCTAAAACAATCGAGTTCACAGAAAAGGAGACTGAATCCTGGTTACAGAGGCTGGCTGGGGTTGAGTGGGTAGGGAGGTGATGGTCAAAGGGTATAAAACCTCTCCAGGGATTTAGCTCAGTGGTTCCACTGCCTGCCTTACAAGTGCAAGGGCCCGAGTTCGATCCCCAGTACCAAAAAACAACATCAACAACAAAAAAACCCAAAGGTATAAAACCTCATAGAGGAAGGAATTAGATTTGGGTTTATCTTAGGTCTACACAGAGTGTGGTAAATATAACAAACTCTCATGTGTTGCACATTTCAAAATAACTAAAAATATATTTCAAGTGTTCCCACAACAAAAAGTAAGCTCTCAAGGCAACAGATATGTTAATTAGCCTGATTTAATTGTTCTGCATTGTATTCATAAGTCAGAGCATTAGTTTTCACTCCCCAAATATATATAATTATAATCTGTTAATTTGCAGTAAAAATGTCTCCAATTAAAAGAATATTTAAATTAGAAATAAAATAAAGATAATTTGAATTTTCTGAAATTTGAGTGAGCCTCCAACAAAACCCTGAGAATTATTTAAGATGAGATGCTGAGTATGTTACTTATGTTACTGAACATATTTGAAAAGTCTTTCCTACCCTCCAAAAACTTTACCAAAACTTTATGTATAAAATAATGCAATATATAGAGATCAAAAGTAGTTTCATTTTGAAACATGTTCTTTTATTCCATTCCCATATTTGTGAGCATCTTTATTTGAAGTATATTTTGATATTTGAAGTAAGCTGGGGCTGGGGGATTTAGCTCAGTGGTTGCACTGCCTGCCTTGCAAGCGCAAGGACCCCATTCGACCCCCGGGATCAAAAATAAATAAATAAATAAAAATTTTTTTAGAAAATAAGAAAACTCAGGGCCAGGGATTTAGCTCAGTGGTTCTGCCACCTGCCTCACAAGCTCAAAGACCTGAGTTCGATCCCTGGTACCAAAAAAAAAAAAAATAAGAAAAGAAAAAGAAAATAAGAAAAATCATAGGATACAGGTTAGTATGAAACTCTAAATACCATCATTAAAGTTCTGATTTTAATCTGCATTTAGGGTGTGCACTCTAGACCCTCCTGGTTAAATTTATACAGTAAAGGCATTTAACAAATTTGAAATTGCCAACGTACGACCAAACCACTCACACGCAGAGTGGCACTTTTGTGTGCCATGGAAAGGTGGATTTCATCTACAGAGGCAAAATAGGAAAAACAGTGGAGGCGGAAAAGGGACTCCAGACCCACGGTGGGACGGGGAGCCCTGGTGTCCCCCAGGGAAGCCGGGGAGGAGCCCGGTGCCCGCAGCAAGTCCTGCCCCCGGCAGGTCAACCTCCCGGCCCCCGGGCATCGGAGCAGCAGGGACGGGGCAGCGCCTCCCGAGGTGGGGACGCCCTGGGCTTGTGGGCAGTGCGAGCGATGCGGAGATCTCCGAAAGCGGCCCTGGAAGGAGGCAGGGACCCGCGGAGGGGCCAGGAACAGCGGGGCAAAAGTGGTATTTGTACTTTGTTTTCAAGAACGTATCGGCTTCTTTTCCTGAGAACAAGATGAGCCCCGGCATTCTGGAACGTTCGAAAAGTACAGAAAACGTAACAGCCAGGGCTCCACAGAGCAGCGCGGCCCGCGGTGACGCTCTGGTGCCTGCTCTGGGAGAGCGCCTCTGTGCGTGGTTTGTTAGCGAGAGTGGTCTCGGCTTAGAGGCTGAGTCCGGGATACCTTTTTCAGATGTCTCTGGGTCTCGGACATCAGTCGTCCTCAGACCCCTGCCCCTGACCGATGGCCTGGATCTTTGCCACGTTGTCATGTGGACCCCAATTTTTTCTTCCCTCCCCGTGGCCTGACCCTGTGGCTGTTCTCACTTTCCTTGGGTATAAAAGATGCTCGGGCTTCGGGCTGTGCATCGTAAGATAGGCTCCCAAACGTGGCACCGCCGAGTCCCAGGATGTGAACATTTTCAGACTCGAGACACGTACGGGACCATCCTGGCCGTCACACCTATTCACGCTGCCATCGCTAGCCCGAGATTGCCTGGTCCTGTGTCGGAAACTGCATTAGATGATGTCCTGGGGCTCACGCTCCGCGTTGAAGGGCAAATCACGGAGGAGAGGAGGATTTTGACAACCAGAGATGGGACGAGGGGGGTCCAGGAAGAGGGACAGCAGGAGCCGATATCATGACAAGTGGCACCCAACTAGCCGAGCCCTGCAGGGAGCAGAATGTCCTCAGGCCACTTGGTGAAGGGCGAAGGAGGTCGTGCCTTTATCCTGGAGAGTAGCTTCAGAGAGCATCATGAGGGTTCCCCTCCATAAAAGAGAAATAAAACATGTTCAGTGAGCCCTGGGTTACAGAACTGAGCTCAGGAACCAGAAATCACACAGAGACCGCAAGACTGAATTAACAAGAGTTCTCCGCTCATCGAACCTTCCAGACATCCTGAGGCGGAATGGAAGAAATGCAGTTCCCTCCTCCCTGAAGGCACGGGCAGGGATACATATTTAATCCTGGTGTTAATTTGTTTGTTGTCTGTCCAGGAGATCGAATTAAAAGGACGGAGAGAGGATGATTTAAATGATAAATTAAAAGACGCACTGACCCAGGTGGAGGAGACTCAGCGCATGAGGATGGTGGAAAGTCAGAAAGCAGAGAACCTCACCCTGAAATTAAATGAAACGTTAGACGAGCTGGAGACTACCAAGACAAAAATGGTAAGTCAGAGCCGGGCATGGTGGCACATACCTGTAATGCCAGCACTCGGGAGGCTGAGGCAGGAGGATCGCTGTGAGTTTGAGACCAGCCTGGGCTACATAGTGAGTTCTAGGTCAGTCTCAACTACATAGTGAGACCCTGTCTCAAAAAACCAGAAAACTGGGCCAGGGATTTAGCTCAGTGGTTCTGGCACCTGCTTCACAAGTGCAAGGACCCGAGTTCGATCCCAGGTACCAGAAAAAAAAAATGGTAAGTCAGCACCACCCGGGACAGAGGGTTCTCTGTGTCCCAAGATCACACAGCATGGGCCAGGCCAGCTCGACGGCAGCCTCCTGAGCAGGGAGACTCTTCCTGTGCACTGCAGAGTGGTGGGCAGCTTCCCTGGTCCATACCTGCCAGGTGCCAGTGGTCCTGCCCCGGGAGAGATGACTGGAAAGGTTCTCGGGCTCTGCCAAAAGTCCCCCAGAGGCAGAGTCACCCTGCTGAGAGGCACTGGCTTAGCATGAGAGGTCTCGGTTCATGCTGCCTCTTTCTGAGCCATTCTGTCGGGCCTTGAAGGCACTCGGGCTGAGAAGCCCTGGGATTTGGTGACCAGTGACTGACTTCTCCACATCGGAAGGGGCTGATTGTCCACTTGAGGGTCACTGGGAATCTTTGTTTCTTAAGAAATACAAATCCATTTGCTTTTTCCTTCTAAATTGTTCATTCATTCATCCATACTACTGATCAAGCATCTCAGTCTTAAGGCTGTGCACATAGCAGTAAACGAGAGGCATGTTCCTGCCACCATGGAGCTGACATTCTACTGTAGGTGAAATATGGAGAAACAAAGTCATTGCTAATAGTGACAAAGGACTCAAGGACAGGAAAGCAGAGAAAACAGAAAGTGTCTCAGACTGCTCTGTAGACAGGTGGGAGGGTCTCCTTAAGAAAAGGATGTTGGAGCTGAGACCTGAAAGCTGGGAAGGACTCAGCCAGGCAAGGGGCTAGGGAAGAAGTGTGCCAGGCCAAGGAGCAATGTGTGCAAAGGCCCTGAGGCAGGTCCCAGTTTAGCACCTTCAGTTACTGGTATTGTCCTGTCAGCTCCCCAGATCGCCTAAGCATGGCTGTGTTTTCCCAGATCCTGATGGAAGAGACGATAACACTGCAACAGCAAGCAGTGAAGTCACTCCAGGACGAGCGGGAGTCACAGAAGCACGGATTCGAAGAGGAAATCGTGCAATATAAGGAGCAAATCAAGCAGCACTCCCAGACGATCGTGAGTCTGGAGGAAAGGCTCCAGAAAGTGACCCAGCGCCACAGGAAAATAGAAGGAGAGATCGCGACTCTGAAGGACAGCGACCCAGGTAGGCTCTGACGGTCCGCAGGATGCCCCAGGCCGGCTAATGAGAGAACTGCTTCTCGGGAGCCTCTTTGCTTCCCATACACACGGTGTTAGAGGCCTTGGAGCCCCAGGCTGAGCAGAAGTAATGACAGTGACTTCATACTTCTTTTGTGGGGCCCCATGAGACAGGCAGGCAGGCAGCTGCCTTTCCCAGTGGAAGCAGCCAGGCAAGAGCTTTTCAAGGGCCGTCGGTGCCACTGGCCATTTGCACTTCAGTGAGCAGCCACTGACAATGTGAGCCCAACATAGGCCAAAGGAAAAGAACTCAGACACGTGGTCACTGATGTCCCCTGGAGGACCGAGGTCCTGCGTGGCAGACGCCCTGGGGAAGACCTGTGCAGGGCCCGGCCCAGTTCTCGGCCAAGCCACTGTTGACATGGGGACTGGTTGAGTCTCTCTGGGGGACCAGGGCCCATCCCAAGCATCCTTGGGTGCCCAGCGGCAGCAGCCCTGGTCTCCACTCACTGGGTCCCGTGATTGTGTCCTCAGACCAAAACTGTCCCCACGTTGCTGTGTCCCCAGGAGGCAGAGGCCCCCGCTGGGGAAGCCTCGTCCTGGTCCTGGCTCTGGCGGTGGCCTCAGTGTCTGCTGTGCCCCAGTCTGGCATGGGTATTGGGCACCTGGTGACGGGCATGGTGGTTACCGTCCTTGCGGGTGACCTGGGATGGCAGGGGCCCCTGGCGAGGACCCAGAGCAGGGCTTGGTTTCCTAAGCCACAGTCCAGTCAGAGGGAGGACGTTCGAGCTGGGACCTGGAGTCACCCGGGCCTCTGTCACCTCGCACGGATCGGTGTCTGCTGTGCAGCGGGCATCGCACGCATATTTGTTGAATGAATAAAAAAACTGAGACAGGAGCAAACCAGAGGCAGTGGGCTGAGGAGTGAGTGGGGCCCGAGGACAGGAAGGTGCCGCCCTTGGGTTCTTCTGAGACTCTTCTGGGCAGAAAGGAGAACGGACAGGCGGTGTGGGCAGCGCCAAGGGCGGCGGGGCACGCTCCACCACCTCTGCCTGACTTAGTCCGTCCTGTGTCGCTGCCAACCCAGTCCACCGCAGGGAAGGCAGACAGAGAAGAGGGTCCCAGGCCCGGTGGAGAGGCCGCGTCTAGTGGCCCCCTCACAGGACGAGTGATGAGTGTGCGTGTGTGCGAGCACGAGTCTCTGCCCGTTTGTAAAACCACCAGTGCCCATCGTGCGGGCTGTGCCCTGATGCCCTCGCTCAGCCCCAACCGCTTGCCGTGGCCCGGCCTCTGAGCAGCACAGTGGGATGCGTCTGCATCCCTCGATAGCGCTCGGTGGGGTCAGACAGCGCCACAGGCTTTCGGAGGACACAAGCCAAGCTGGAGCTGGAGCAGGCGCCTCCTACCTGAGAGCCGTGGCCCGGCTCGTGGAGCAGCAGGCGGGTCATGGGAGCGGGGGCCCACAGGCCACAGGGGCAGCTTCTGGGTTGTGCGACTCAGGCGTGCTTCACAGTGGCCGGGCTGGGGTGTGGCCGCTGCGTGAGGACCGTGATGACGGCCACGTGTCCCTCTGGTTCAGCTCAGAAGGAAGAACAGCCAGCAAGGCCCCCAGCGGTCCCGCCCTCGGACGGCAGTGCCAAGGAGACAGCCTGCAACCACTTGATGTGAGTGCGCTCAAGGGTGGGTGTCAGGGGTCCCCACTGGAGCCCGGGGGGATGACAACAAGCCAGCAAAACCCACATGTCAGAACCTGAGAAAAGGAGTTGGGTCTTGAGTGTCCACGATGTCCTTTAACTTCTCATGTCCCTTAACAAAGCAGGGAGGCGTGGACAAGTCCCCATGCAACACCTGTCAGCCGTGTGACCTGGACAGGTCAAGTCGCCTCTCTGAGCCTTGACTCCTCCTTTGCCAAATAAAGGTGTAAAAGAAGTGATCAAAAAATACAGAGAGCCGGGCGTGGTGGCGCACACCTGTAATCCCAGCACTCCGGAGGCTGAGGCAGGAGGATCACTATGAGTTTGAGACCACCCTGGGCTACATAGTGAGTTCCAGGTCAGTCTCAACTACACAATAAGATCCTGTCTCAAAAAACCAAAACAAACAAACAAACAAACAAACAAAAAATACAGAGAGTTTTAGGGCTGGGGATGTAGCTCAGTGGCACCACACCTGCCTCACAAACACAAGGTCCTGAGTTAGATCCCAGGTACAAAAAAAGAAAAAAAAAAAAAACAATAAAAACAGAATATTTTAAATGTATAGTTAACCCCCTTCAATGTCTTCCCCTCTCTCTGAACGCTCTTACCCCTCTGTTCTTGCCACTTTCTGATCAACTCTGGAATCCTCTTTTGTGAGCGTCTTTACTGGTCATGGCTGCCTCAAGGCCCTGGATTGATCTGAAACGCTTACCTTTCATGGTCATTATGACTTTGAGGAAGAGCCAGAAGTCACCTGGTGCCCGACCCAGTGTCTATAACTTCAGCCTGGAGAACTGACAGTGCTCAGAGACACAAAACCGTGGATGGGAAAGATCCTGACAGCTCTGCAAGGCAGCCCGTGCGCAAGGAGGCCCTAGGATGAGGCAGGGACCGTGTTCGGAATTTTCCTCTAGGACCACAAACCACCGTCCCGGCCCGTGCACCAGATCCACTAGCAAAGTCCGCAGTCACAGGACTCCCTCCCCAAGCGGGCAGACACCTCGGCTCCACATCTGGACTCCCAGTGCCTCTCGTCAGTACCAGGACAGGAACTGACGGCCGCTTGGTGCTCTGTGGTCCCCGGACTGGTGCAGGGTCAAAGCTGAGTCCTGAACTCCCTTCTCCGGTTGGGAGAGTTAAAAGACAGACAGACACAGCACACGGGCACCCACGCATGCTCCCACCCACACTCGAGGTGGTTCATGTAGCTGTTTCATTCCAGTGATTACCGATACTTTTTTTTTACATGCAACCTGCCGAGGTTTTGCATTATTTCATCATAAACACACACTGTGCCTTCAAAAGCCCCTATGAGAAGACCCCGGCTTTCCTCAGCCTGTAAACTCACTGAACTGGACCTGAGACCCTGCCCAGAGACGACACCTATCAGCCCGGTCTGAGCGGGCCGTACCACAGCTCCTCCTCCTCCCGCAGAACCAATGTGAACGTAAAAATTAAGCCATGTTTCCCGGGGCTCCGTCCCTCACCCTTCCTCTGCGTGAATCGCATCTGCCCAGCCCCCATCCGCCATTACTGTGAGGCTCAGTCACCCTCCTCCCCGCTCAGTGTCCTGAGCCCGAGGTGCTGACGGCGTCCCCGACCTCCGGAGCCTAGGGAAGGGGGAGGGGCCGACGTCCTCTCGCTCTCTCCCGTCCCTGTCCTCTGGGAATTCCTGGACAGGGCCCCTCACAGTCTTCTGTCCTCCCCCGCCAGACCCAAAAGCCCACGGCTGCCACTCCCCCATGGTCCTAATGCATCTCACACCAGGCGCCCATCCAGCCTCAGGCCCCATCCTGCCAGATCCTTTGTTCTACTCTAAATGGGCTTTTTGTTTGGTGCTTGCTGTGCTGGGGCTGGAACCCGTCCTTGTTCGTGACACTGAGCTATGTCCCCAGCGCTCAGGGTGTTTTTGAATGAAGGTACAGCACAACGAATTTTATTTTACTATCAAAGGCGGCCCTGTCCCCTGGCTGGGGCTGGGGTCCCACAGACGGTGACTGCTCATCACCCTCCCGGCCCTTGGGAGACACCGCAGAGACTGGGATCAGGTTGAGTGGGTCCCACAGGGCCTGTGCTTGTGCGTTTCAGAGACGACCTCCTGGCTGCGCAGAAGGAGATCCTGTCTCAGCAGGAGATCATCATGAGGTTAAGGCGGGACCTGAACGAGGCCCATGGCCGAATGACAGACTTGAGAGGTCGGTCCCTCCGTCCCTGCCGTCCGGACCATGGGAGGAAGGCAGGGCAGCAGCCGCACAGCCAGTGCCCGGTGTCCCGCTGTCCAGTGCCCCTGCGCTACACACAGGCGTGGACCTGGCTCCCGCCCACCAGGCCCAGGGTCCCCGACCACAGCCTGCAGAGGACCCTGGGCCGCTGCTCTGCAATGCGACTTTGGGGGCGGAGTTTCTTTCACTGCAGAGGCTTCACTTCCCTCGGAAGGAAGGCCGCGAGCCTCCTGTGCCGTTTGTTCTGTTCAGCGCACACACACACTGCCAAGGACATTTCCGGTTGAATTTTTAGAGTGCTTTTCCCATGGAAAGTTAGGAGAAAGTGTAGTGCAGCATACAGTGTCTGGTTCTAGATTCGGGCGAAACCAGGGCCCATGGCAGTCCTCGTTGGCTGCGTTTCCCCCGGCCCGCGCCTCTGCTCCTGTGAAGCGGGGTGTTCACTCACTCGTGAGTGTGCCGCCTCGAGGTCGCAAGGATCCCACTGTGGGATGGCTCAGGAGCAGAACTCCACCTCGGGGGGCGTGTGGTCCAGCTGCGGCCCCGGGACAAGCCAGAAGTGGGGTAGGCGGCTCGTCGGGAGGGAAGAAGGTGCATCTGGGGTGCTATCGATCCAGGGGCACCGTGGGGAGGAGCCTGACACGGCGGGCAGCCTCGGGAGCAGCAGCGAGCACACACCTGCAGCTGCTTGGGTGAGGGCCTAGGGGCCGGGGCAAGGACTTGGCTGCTCCCGCCGTGGGGGTGCAGCTGGCACACACAAAACACCGGAGGCTCGGGGGACCTGAGAAAGATGGGGCGCAGACCAGAGTGCCTCGGCCCCGCGGCATCCTGGGGTGAGATGGGCGCGGGCGTAAGGCCGGGTGCTGTGCCGTCGCTGCACAGGTGCACACAGAGCGCCCAGCCAGCACTGAAGGCCCGGGGTCCCAGGGACAGCCCCCCTCGGGGCCTCTGTGCACCTCGTGATCGCCTGTGACCCCGGCAGGCAGCGGGGCCGGGAAGCCCTCACTGGCTCCCCTGTGGCCCCCAGGGGAGCTGAGCGAGAAGCAGAAGATGGAGCTGGAGCGGCAGGCGGCCCTGGTCCAGCAGCAGAGCGGTGAGCTGAGCGCCCTCGAGGCCAAGATGGCACAGATGAGCAGCCGCGTGGAGAAGAAGGACAGGGAGCTGGAGGCCCTCAAGGAGGCCCTCAGGTGGGGTCCCGGCGTGGGCGGGGAGGGCTCAGTGAAGGCCGCCTGCGGTGAGCAAGTGGACGCCTTGTCGCTTCCTGGCCGCCTCAGGCCCGAGCTCCCCGCGGTGCTGTTTCTCCGAGGAGCAGGGTGGCCGGTCTCGGCTCCGGGAACCCGTCCTCCCCACACAGCCCAGGGCACACGGAGGGCTCTGGGGCCTCTGCACCTGACCTGCCGTACTGGGCCCAAGAAGGGACTTGGTGTTCACGAACAAATGATTAAGTCAGGTTCAAATAAATACAAAATACTGTCACAGTCCCATAGATGGATCTTATTTTTAACAAATGGGCCTGCGCTTTTGTCCATATTTAACATGAGTAGTGTCTTCCCCAAAGAAGTTTGAGCGAAGCTGGTGTTTTGTGTGTCTCCCCTGACATCCTGCCCTTCATGGCTCCTGGCCAGGGCAGGGGGCACACAGGTAAAGGAACAGGGGCCCCATCCAGGCCACCAGCTTTCACAGCCAGTGGCCTCCTCAGGAAGAATCCCTGTGGGCCCTGTACTTTGTCTAGTTCGGAGGATGACTCAGGATCAGTGTCCCTGTCAGCACCACAGCGGGCACCCACCGCCTGCCCTAACTACTCCGTAAATCCCCTGACACCAGAGTCCCCAGAAATCTGGAGGCAGGAAACCTGGGGTCTCAAGGAGCTCACTTCCTGGTCTGCCAAGGATACGGGAGGACTTGAACCTCGTGCCCGGCTGCTGCTCGGTGATGCGCCCTGTCTGCCCTAGGACTTCCCAGGAGGAATGCAAGCCCCACGCAAGCCCTGAGAAGGAGCGGGAGCCGAGGACCCCGACCCAGAAGTGTGACATTTCGGTGCAGATAGACCCGGTCTGCCTGGATGTTTCCTCAAGCAGCCAAGAGGTGAGTGCCCTCCGGACCCTGGGCTCCTGAAGGGCCTGATACCGAGGAGCCCAGTGGTGGCTTTCTTTTCTTTCAAAGGTATTTTCCTTCTAAGTTCCAAGCATTGCTTGCCTGTGTGAGACGGATAAAGCAAAACACAAGCTCCTGCCTCCCTGGTTGCAGCCTCCAGAGGTTAAGCTTTCAACAGCTGGGTGCAGGTGCCTTGGGCTCTTTGCTCCCAGAGGCTGCCTTACCCCCCACACAGTGGCTGTGGATCAGGCTCCAGTGGTCTCCCAGGGTTCGAATCCCAGCTCCTCCACTTAGCAGCTCGGTGACCTTGCAAGGTCACTCTGTGCCAGTTCGCCTGCCTGAGGGCGGTGACCGTCCTCACCTTGTGGGTGGTAGAGAAGTAGATTTTATGTATATGCATGTACGAACAGACGCACGTGTACCTGCATGCACTGATTTAGTAACTAATTTTAGTATCAAACCACACATATTCTACAACTTGTTTATTTTCATATAATAGTGTGATCACCTCATTCTTTTTAATATTTTTATTAGTGCCTATTAATTTTATAAAACATTGTGTTTCCATGTGTGGTTTTTTTGTTTGTTTGTGTTTTGTTTTTGAGACAGGGTCTCACTATGTAGTTGAGACTGACCTGGAACTCACTGTGTAGCCCAGGCTGCTCTCAAACTCACAGCGATCCTCCTGCCTCAGCCTCCTGAGTGCTGGGATTACAGGCGTGCGCCACCACACCCGGCTCTTGAGTTGACTTTTGTACAGGGTGAGGAAGGTCTAATTGCAGGCTCTGCCCACGGAGATCCAGTTTTTTGTTTTTGTTTTTTTCCCGTTGAGTTTATTGGTCCATTTTAGGTACACAGTACAGTTACACTCATCGTTGAGGTCTTGGACCTTTGCGTGCCGGGTCTTGGTTCTCATTCTTTCCCCATCCCCTGCCACCCCTCACCCCCTCCACCCTCCCCGATTTACAAAGACTTTGTTTCCATTTTTTCCTTTTCTCGTATTTTTCTTTTCCCTTCTTGCCTTTCTCCTCCCCTTCCCACTTTCCCCACACCTTTGCCCTTTTCTTCCTATGTCACATTGTCAGTTATACCATTTGCATTTTACTTACACTTTTGGATCTTACTTACACTTTTAGTTTTTTACACCAGAGAAACTATTCAGTATTTACACGTGTGTCCTGTTTATTTCACTTAAGATATATGCACACCCATGTTTATAACTAAAACTTGGAAACAGCCCAATTACCCATCAGTTGGAGACTGGATAAAGAAGATGTGGTTTTTCTATGAAATGGAGTACTACTCAGCCATTAAAAATGGGAAACTAGAGTCAGTCCTAGGAAAATGGATGCATGTGGAGATCCAGTTTTCTTGTTAAGAGGCTGTCTTTGCTCCATCATATATTTTTTGCTCCTTTGTCCAGAATCAGATCACTGTAGGGATAGGGATTTAGCTCAGTGGTGCCACTGCCTGCCTCTCAAGCAAGTGCAAGGTCCCAAGTTCAATGCCAGGTAGCAAAAATAAAAAAGAAGGAAGCAAAGGAAGGAAGGAGGAAGGAAAAAATATCACTGGAGTTGCATGAGTTTGTTTCCTGTTGCTGTTGTCTAGGTGTCTACTTTTGTGCTCCTACCATGTGTTTTTGCTGCAATGGCTTTGTAACATAACTTGAAGTCAGGTGTTGTGATGCATGCAGCCTCGTTCTTTTTGTTTAGGACAGCTTTGGCTATTCTGTGTCTTTTTGTTTCTATTACGAACTTTAAAATTCTTTTTTTTTCCTAGACAAATGTCATTGGAATTCTGATGGAGAGTGCATTGAATCCGTAGAGCACTTTTCGTGAAAGTGGTCATTTTAACAATATTAATTCTACAGATCCATAAACACGGGACGTCTTTCCACCTTCTGGTGTCTTCATTTTCTTTCTTCTGCATACTGTGATGCTTATTGCAGTGGTCTTTTGCCTCCTTGGTAAAGTTGACTCCTAGGGTTGTTCGTTTGTTTGTTTTATGTCATTGTTTCTGTTGTTTTGTTTTGGGAGAAGGAGCTATCGTGAATGGAATTAGTTTCCTGATTCCTCTTTTCATTACTGGCGTATAGGAGAGCTATTGATTTAGTAATGTGGGTTTTTGTACCCTGTCCCCTCTCATTTTAAAGTGGGTGCTAAGAATGCATCGTGTCCCTTTTTATCCAGCCAGGTCAGGTCAGGCTGTCTCTCCTTTTGCATAATGCTACAGTTAAGAGGCTTCCCTAGGTAGGGAATTGCTGGGTCCAAGGACCCCCTAAATTGCCTCATAGGCCCAAACTTCTTTCCCAAAGAGCCATGCGGTGAGAGCCCCTTGGCTGTCATCTCCTTCTGCGCCTGCCCAGAAGCCTCTGCAGCCCAGGAGCCCCAGACAGGCACCCAGCCGGGAGTGTCCTGGAGGGACAGCAGCCCGCCTCAGGCGGTCCCCGGCACTGCCCTCACACCGTCCCTGTGCCTGATGCGGTGACATTTCCCATCATCCGCGGTAGGCTGCCTGTGGGGTGCAGGGGTTCCTCGAGGTCCCAGCTTCCTGGAGTCCAAGATATCCCGTCCCCCTGGCTTTATGAAACCAGAGAGCAGGCACTCCGGGGAGAGGCTCTGGACTCTGCTTGGAAACGAGGCCAAATGTGTGAGCAGAGATGATTTCCGTGCCAGGCAGCAGCGAGCCAGGGCTGCGGGCAAAAGGGCCCAAGGTCCAGCCGGCCTGTCCCTGGCACTGACCACTCTGACAGGGCGGCTCCTATTGCTCAGGGCGACTGCCGGTGAACCGCGTGTCAGGTGCGGTGGCCGGAAGCCCTGTGGGGCAGGGAGCGTGAGTCACTCCTGGCGGAATCGCGGCCCACAGTCATTCACGTGATCGGCAGTGCCAGACCCAGCTGGAGAAATTCCCGAGGGTCTCTGCCCTGCTCACACTGCCCCGGGCTCTGCGCACGTGTTTAGGAAGGGCCCCTGATTTTTAGATTCTATTATGGGGCAGGATTCCTTCAGCGGGATGGGGGAAAGAGGCCGCAAGATAAAAGAAAAAGATTATTTGTTCTTTCTTGGAATGACTTTCGTCCCCACACTACTTCCTGTTTTCCAAGCCAGAGGGGGTCAGAGGGCTTAAGAGTCCTATGAGAAAGAATCTCTACTCTCCAAATAAAGAAGTTCCCGGAAGCACGCTGAGGAGGGTCACGTGGCCCGGCTTACGCTTCAGCCTGGTGACTGAGCCTCTCCTGGCTGCTGTGTCTCCCTGCAGCCCCCAGGTTCAGAGCCTCCTACCCTCCTTAAACAGGACGACAGAGAGCCGTGCGTGTGGGGGCAGTGGGGAGCCCGGCCCGGGAAGGGCACTCGTGCGCAGCCCAGGACAGGCTAGAGCCAGGGTCGCAGGACAAGCAAGGTCCTGGGGGTGGAGTGGCCCCTCTCACCTCCAGGGGCCTGGGCCCAGCCGGAATTGGGGTGAGCTCTTCGTGGGGGCGTCCCAGCTTCCTGTTTATTCAGCAACTACTGTGCTCAGCCCCAGGAATATCACAGTAGCCAAAAGAGACAGGGGAGCCTATGTTCTGTGAGGGGAGAGACAGAAGCCATAGTGAGCGCAATGTCCACTGGGGACCAGGAAGTGAAGGCCACAGGGGCAGAGACCTGGGGGCCTGTGGGATGGGGACGTTCCCAGGAGGGCCTCCGATGGCACTGCTGAGCCCCTTGCAAAGGACACAGGACTGGGGCCGCTGTCACAGAGCTGCCCTAGAGGAAGGAGCTGCACAGCAGGGCTGCTCTGGGTGCCCAGCCTCACCCCAGTGCCTAGGACTGTGCCAGACATGCAGACAGAAGGATAAGAGACAGAGGGTCAGACGGGGTGAGAGGCAGACACGTACATTTCTAGATGGAGAAGTAGACGGTCGACAGGCAGCGATCTCTAAATAACGCTTACGTTTGGTTCACGTGATGCTGTATGTGTTATCTTTTAGATCTGTAGCAATAGTATGAAGTGAACCAAAGTTTCTATTTTAAACATAGTCATGAGAACCAGACTGTCAGTTCTTCCCTTTCTTCTTGCCGGTATCTCAGGGCTCTCTGTGGAGACTCATCTGCCGCCGAGAGCCACGCCCCGCACCCTTCCCGGTCCCCACCGAGCCCTGCGACATTCATCCCTGCCCTGCCCGCTGCGGCTCTCTGCCCAGCTCTCCTCGTCCGTGCCTGTCTCCCCAAACCGGGACACAAAAGCCCTCACAGCAACAGGGGAGGCTGCCTGCTTTAGTCACTGCTGAGTCCCCAGAGCCTAGAAGACGGCCTGGCATCCAGAGGGGCTCAAAAACTCTGTGTCGTGAATGGCTAAGTGAATGGCTTTCCATAAACACGATGTGCAACTCGGAGTCAGGGCTGGGCCCCAGAGATCTCTAGAAGTCACAGGCTCATGTTTTGGGTAGGGGAATTTTTTTGAAGAACAAACCACTGCATTCTCCCAAATTTTAAAAGAACCAACGGCTTTAAAGGCAAAGACCTTCCTCGTCTGTGGCCTGAGTACCTGCAGCTGTGGCCCCGAGCCACCCGTTAGAGTCCACCCACAAGTGGTCAGCAGCTACCATATTGGACCATACAGCACAGGACATAACTGCAGAAAGTCCTGGGGGTAAACTGCTAGAGGCCGTGGCCTCCAGAGAAGGTCTACAGACCAACCAGGAGCCAGTGTATCAAGTCCCCTGGCAAATGGGAGATGTCATCCTCATGACCAATTTCAAAGAAAGCTCCAAGCACCACCTACAGATCTGCCCTGGGGCCGGGCTGGGACTGAGGCCGGGGCCCCAGAGAGCAGCACATGCTCAGTGTGCAGAAGGCCCTGGGTTCCTCCTCTGGTCCTGCAAATAATAATAGTGATAACGACGACGAAAACAGTCGCCTGTTCAGAAAGCCGAGCATTCTGCAGTGGTTCCAAAACAGACTAAGAGAGTAACAAGTGAAAACCCAGGCACAGAAGAATATTAGAAGAAAGACATAAATCATGGAGAAGGAACAGAAATCTCTTATCTCTAGTGATGCTAATTAGGTAGGAAAGCCAGAAATCTGCCTAGATAGGACTTCACATTTGCCATCAACACTGTAAACCCCTTCTCTGCTGAAGCCCTGGAGATATTTTCCAGAGAGCTCGAGGACAGGGCTTCTCCTGTGAGTGTGAGAGACGGATTGAGATTGCTAATTGCACTGCTGTCTGCACCCTTCCGTCCCTAGGCGCAATCCTTCAGTGACCTGGGGGCCAAGTGCAGAGGGCACCGGCATGAGGAAGTCATCCAGCGGCAGAGGAAGGCCTTGTCGGAACTCCGGCTGCGAATCAAAGAACTGGAGGCCGGGCCTCCAAGTAAGTCCCTGCCTCCCTCGCCCCTGCGGGGTGCCCGAGCCTGAGGCACACTTGGGGGCTGCTGTCTTCCATCCCCGCCGCCTCGCGTCGGGACAGAACCCAGCCGAGCACAGACCTGGACACGAACTAAATGGGACATTAGGAAGCACTGGCCACTGGCCTCCCTTTTCTTATTTCACGGTGGCCCTGTGGAAACTCCATGGGTTAACACAGCCAAAGGGTCGGCGTTGGGAGCCCCACAGAGTCCCTCACTCACAGGGGAGAACACCCTCAAGTTGGAGAGCTCAGCAGGACACAGGGCACTGGGCGCAGACCCAGAAGCTAGTCCTGGTCCTGTCCTTGTCCTGGTAGCTGGATGGCCTAGGCCAAGTTCACCCTCAAGAGCTGTGTGCCAACACCTGTGCGGCCTCAGCCTCCTCAGCTCTGTGGCCTTGGACAAGTCACTGACTCTCCCTAGGCCTCAGTTTCCCTATCTGCTCAGGGAGAATTAAAGCAGGCCTGTGGTAAGTGTCCCGTGCATCGTAAATAACGTACATAAAATAACTTCTTCCTGAGTCTAAATTATTTCTTTTATAGATCCTAAGGACCACCTCAAAGAATCACTTCTAGAATTAAAGACTCTCAGAATGGAAAACAGTGTCCCCACAAGGTTATTGGACGCAAAGCCCATTTTGCCAATTCTTTCCAGAGTACAGATCCAAGAGGTAAGCACAGAAAATGCGTCTCTTCAGTGTGTGGCGCACAGCAAGTGTGGGCATCGGGGCCACACAAGCCACGCCGCCTGCGCTGTGGGCGTCCGTCGTTCTGGCGGGGTCTGAACCTGCAGTCGGTGAGGTTGGAAGTTTGCGGAGGCCGGCGGCCCTCTGTCTGATGGAGCGTGAGGCGGCCTGGCCTTGACACCTGGCCAGGACGAGCCCTCAGACGTGGTGGCCGCGTCCTCACAGCAGGTGTGACGCTGTGGAAAATATTCCACTCGCCGGCTCCTAACACTGTGCCCACACGTTAAGGTTTCCCTCCTACCATAAACCGGAGAACCGGAACGCGCAGGAGGGAGCAGCGGGGGCGTGACGAGGAGGACACAAGAGGCCTCTGCACACCCGAGCCTGGACCCCAAGCTGAAGGCCTCAGGCCGAGGTCTGAACCTCACTAGGACTCCGTGTGACAGCTGGAACACGACGTCGAAGATACTAGGGATGACTGTGTGAGAGGCCTGGCCGGAACGCGCCAAGACCGGTGCCTGGCTCGGCCGCCGGCTCACTAAATAATAGCTAATGGTAGCTGCAGCAGCAGCAGTGGCAGTAGTATTTAGATGGTGTTATTCAGGAAAGCTTCTCCTCCTAAAGGGGTACTGATTTATGGACCAGAAGTGTTGGGAGTGATCTGACCGTGAAGGTGAAAGTGCCGTTATACCCGCAGTGGATCTCGTGGCATTTGACAGACATGTGACGTGGACAGGGCCCACAAAATGCATGCTTACTATAGCCCTGGGTCTGCATTTTAGTTTAGTTGAGTTTAGTCTTAGTACTAGGGCTTGAGCCTGAGCCCTACATAAGCTTTAACCTCAGCCTTTTTACTTTTGAGGCAGGTTCTTACTAAGTGGCTACTTTGCCAGACTAGACTTAAACTTGAGATTCTCCTGCCTCAGCCTCCCAGAGAGTTGGAATTAAGGGCACACACCACCATGCCTACGTCACAGCTGGACCTAAAGCCCATACTGGTTTCTAGAAGAAATACCAAGATCATCCTACCTAGACCAACATCTTCTACAATTTTTCTGCACATTTGCTAGCGTCCAGGATAAAGGTCTTTGGAAGTGAGCTGGGTTTCCTGATAAAAAGCAAACCTTCATTTTCCAGCATTGGATACGGGGCGGGGGGACGATCTCCAGGTAGGAGGCCAGCTAGAGCGCATCTCCTGGTGCAGCTTCCCAGCCTGAACTTCCCCTCGAAGATGACCCCAGTCCCACTGCTGACGTTGCACAGCAGGGAACCTCCCAACTTTTCAAAACCCCACACCCCTTCCTGGATAGCAGTGCCGAGCAGATTCGTGCCGCCTGTGCTGAGCTAAGTCCTCTATTTAAACAGAGTCACAGCCGTCGTCAGTTCCCCCTTCACAGAGCAGAAAAAGCAGAGGCTTCCACAGATCGAGTAGCGCATCTGAGGGCACAGAGATGAAGGAGCAGCCGGGCTGTGTCCTGCCTGCTGCCCTCTTGTTCCCTGCTTGCAGGGAAAGGGGTGCAGAGGACTCATCCGGACGACGGCCGCCGTGCTGCTTTTCGGGCTGTCCCTGCGGCCGGCCTGGTCTCCTCACTGTCACTGCCACTCCTGCCCATCCAGGCCACGCCGAGGCCTCCACGTCTGTGTGATCAGGGCGCTCTGCTGTTGATCTCACGGGGTGCAGGGCGGTGCCCACTGTGGGCTCGGTGTCCTGGCGTCCGATTCCGAGGAGACTCGGCACGATCCCCGGGGGTCCCCGGCTCCGTGTGACGCGGCGGCCTGCCATGCTGACGAGGTTCTGGGCGAGTGCACAGCTGGAACCCACCCACGGGACCTCAGGAAAGGGTCTGCTCGGGCCGCCCACCAGGTCCCGCCCAGGACAACGTGGGGCCACACTGTCCGAAGGCCCCCTGAAAGTGCGCTTCCTCCGGCAGAAGGAGGGGTGTTCGGCATCTTCCTTATTGTCTGTTGTGTTGTTCTGTTCTGTTTTTCCACTCTGGGGATTGAACAGAAGGCCATGCGCGCTAGGCAAGCCCTGTGCCGCTGAGCTGCACCCCAGCCCGAGAAGGGTGTTTTCTAGGTAACCATTCCTTTGCCCCTTCACTTGTCCAGGGAGCACCCCTGCCTGGGCCAGGTGCCTGCGTGCACAAGCAGTAGGGGAGAGCAGACAGCAGCGTGGTCCCTGACTCCGTGGGGCTTTGTCATCCAGGCCGCGGCTCCCTGAACTCGGCCCTGTCTCTCCCTAGGGCCAGATCCTTCTGCCCAGCTTGGAAGAGGGTCTGTCCTGCGCGCTGGGGACAGTTAGTGGCGTTCTTGCCCTTTGCCCACTAGATGCCATAGCCCCTCCATCATCAGATGTGACCTCCAAGAACACGTCCAGACACTGGCAAACGCCCCGGGGGAGGGGTACAGAATCAGCCCTCCTGAGAGGAGGGAAGACGGCCCGTGATCAAAGGAGACCAGCCGAGCCTCCCCCGAAGGGTTCAGCTACAGGAAAGAGGCTGCCAAAGGGCCCCAGCCGATGGGTCGGGAACCGAAATAAACCTACCAAGTCTTTTGAACTAAACCCTCTGTAGTCGCACAGTGCTTTAGCTTCTGCTCGCAGAAATTCATCAGGGATGGCTGGCAGAGCTCTGATGGCTTTTCTTTTCACCCTCAGAATGGCTTTACCAACTCGGGGTCCAGCTCCACCACAGAGAAGTCAGGGAAAGCAGACATGGCTGAGGCCTTAGAGCTCAGTGAAAAACTGGTATGCGCCACCCACCCCTCCCGTCCCGAGCCTGGGTCCTGGCGGTCACTTAACCACGGGGCAGTTCCCTAAATCTCAGCCTCGCATGGCTCCTTCATTGTCCCACTAACTGCAAACGCACGTCCTAGCCAGCCCGGGTCAGAAAGTGCACAGGAAGGAAGGAAGGAAAGAAAGAAAAGGGAGAGAAAAAGAAAGCAAGCGAGCCAGAGAGAGAGAAGAAAAGAGATTGAAAGAAACGGAAGGGAGGGAGGGAGGGAGGACGGGAACAGCAGAGCCGGGTTCCTGGAGAGCCTGCGTACAGCAGAATGATGTTTACTTTTGTGTCGTTCTACCCGCTGGCTCTCGTAATGGCCGAGCAAGTGAGTGCAGGGCAGTGAACGCCCCAGCTGCCCTCCTTTCCCGAGCGTTCGTTTGCCCTCTGCAGTTACAGGCGGCGAATGCTGCAGAATTAGCTGTGGCCGGACTTCCATCTGCCGCCCCGGCCTCGGCGACGGCCCCTCACTGTCCCCACTTTGCTTGCAGTACATGGACATGAGCAGGACACTGGGGAGCCTGATGCACGTCAGGGCCATGTCAGGACACGTGTCCCTGCGGCACCTCTCCCCCAAAGAGAGGGAGAGAGTCAGCCACCTGCGGCAAAGGGACCTGGACCTGGTGTTTGAGAAGATCGCGCAGCTCAAGGGTCGGCTGCAGAGGAAGGAGGCGCTCCTGCAGGGCTACGAGCGGGACCTGGAGCAGCTCAGGTACCGCCCGGGGCCACCCGAAGGCTGGGTCCCCTCTCCTGCTAAGCAGAGACAGCAGCGGACGCCGGGGATGGGACAGGAGGACAGAAGTCTGGGCGTGGAGTAACCACGCTGCTGGGGGCGGCAGTCAGGCCCAGCGGGGCGAGTGTGTCCCCGAGAACTCAGTGACGGGTGCAGGACTGTTATCGTCCCAGACTCGCAGTCGCCACCTGTGCTGAGTTGGTGGTTCCAGCGCTTTCCCAAGAGTCACACACAGGTCCCCAGCAGCACAGCCTGGACCCCTCCACACGGCCACGTCCAGCTCTGTCCTCTGCACCTCCACAAACCCTTGTCCCAGGCTCCCCTTGGAAGGGCGCCCCCGGCATGGAAGTCTTTGCAGAGGCCACTGATGCGCCGTTGGCAGACGGGATGTGAAGGGGAAGGGACCCCTCTCTCCATGCCCAGGCAGAGCAAAGTGTCCGTGCAGATGTACCAGTCCCAGGTGGCCAAGCTGGAGGACGACGTCTACAAGGAGGCTGAGGAGAAGGCGCTGCTGAAGGAGGCCCTGGAGCGCACGGAGCAGCAGCTGCGGCAGGAGAGGAGGCTCAACAGGGCCACCAGGCAGCAGAAGGTAGGCACAGCGGCTCTGGGCCCCTTAGACGTGGCTCCGGAGGTCCTGGGGTCCAGGCTGTGGCGCCTTCTTTGCAAATGAGGGTGGCAGAAGAGCTTCGACAACGACAGGCAGACTGAGTTCAGACCACCGCCCTGCCACTCACTGTGTGGCCTTAGGCAGGTGTCTCAACTTCTCTGAGACTAGATGCTCATCTGTACCCGGGATTGAACTCAGGACCTTACGCTTGCGAGGCAGGTGGCAGCACCACTGAGCTAAATCCCCGGCCCAGTATTTTTTAAATGATGGTAATTATTCATATTTTTATCATTCTGCTAAGGATGCATAGATGAATAAGCTCTCTGAGAGCGGAGATCTGGATTCACTATTCCAAGTGCCCAGAACATAGTGGACACCCAGTTAGTGTCTGGGAAATGGACAGATGGAAGGGCGGACAGGAGGACAGGCTGACGGATGGACGGACGGACAGATGGGCAGAGCAGCTCCGTGAAGGGGTGTCCTCCCGTGTGGCGCAGACAGAACCGGCGGCAGGCTGACGCCATGGGGCAGTGATCTGGGGGCTTCTCCACTGCAGGGAGAGGTGTGAGGCTGGGACCTTGTTGGCAGGCTTGGGTTGCAGACTACATTGGTTTTGAGGAACCGAGAGTCCAGGCCCAGGCGGGTCACTCGGCCAAAGGAAGTCTCCTCCTCCCTCATCTTGGTGTCCACCTGTCATACCATATAGGGATCGGTCCTGGATTCAAATCCCCCCATTCGTTAACTGTGTGACCTTGTGCAAGTCTCTTCTCTCAGAGCCTGGCTGCCCCCCGTCAGTAAACGGCAGCCACCAGCATCTGCCTCACAGGGCTGTGGGGATTAAATACCGCGCAGGTGTCCCTCACTACCCCACGCTTGCTGGCCGACCTGGCAGCTGGTGGTCTCAGGTGGTGCTCACTCTGAGGAGCCCTTGGCATTTGTGGGTGCTCACTGCCTTTCCCCGTATTGCCAGTGGCCAGCAGATGGCCTCTCCAGGGAGCACCCAGCCAGTTTAGATGCTCCCCGGCAAGCCTGTGTCTGCAGCTTGGTCAGCAGAGGGTGTCTCTGTCTCCTTTGCAGTCACACCTGCATCCGTCCACTCCTGACCCGCAAGCGTGGCTGTGGGCCAGCCCTCGGCTGGGCACCAGAATCAGACTTTTCCATACAATCAGACCCTCTGCTGTCATTCTTCCTAAGACAGCAGATCTCAAAGCTGGCGTCGGGCCAGCACCTCTTCCTGACCCGTCTGCAGATGGGCACAGGGTATGTCCAGACTTTGCAAAGTGGTCAGGTTTACTAACGCCTCCCCAAGCCTGCCTGACTGGTGTGCCGGCCTCGCCAGGGTCCTTACTGGGGCTGCTGAGTAGGGCCGGGACCCAACCCCAGACGACCCCTGCTCTGGTTCCTTGCTGTCTGGGGGGCTGTCTGCTAGGGCCCCCTGTAATGGTTATGTTATTTTTACTTCAGACATAGGTTTGTTCACTAGCATGTGTGTGCGTGACACGTCTGTGCACGTGTTTGCATGTATATGACTGCGTGTTTACACGTGTGGCTGTGCGCGCGTGTGTGGCCTCTCAGACATCCAGCCCCCACCCAAGAGGCGCTCTCAGGTGAGCCCCCAGCAGCCCGCCTCCCCCGCAGACCCCCGAGCAGGCTCCCCAGCGTGCAGCCCCGGAATGAAAGCGTCTGGCACTGCAGCTCCTCATTAAACACCCAGGCCTCAGCGTTGCGTCTCGGGGTCGCCGCACGCACGGCACAGAGTCCTTTGGCCCCGAGCCCTGTGGAGGGAGCTGGGGCGGCACCAGGTCTAACTTGTCCTTTGCGGTACCCTCTGTGGGGCCCAGAACTTCCTGAGGTGCCTTCTGGGGCTTGGCAGCCCAGGCCCCCAAACAGAGACACCAAACCACAAAAGATGACAAAGCCGCCCCCCAGCCCTTGTGGTGCGCTGGCTGGAAATGTGAGAAAACCTAGGATTTACATAATCAGTGCCACATGCATCATTCATGGGCTCCCTCATTCATGCTCGATGCAGAGGCTGTGCCAGCCGGCTTGGCCCTGGAACCCTTCCACAGAGGGAGGTGAAAAAGGGCCCAGTTAAACCCGTGTCAGAGGCCCCGAAAAGCTAAAGCCTGGGCCTTGCAAGTTCGTGGACTTCGCGGGTTGGGAGCCTGGACGAGAACGGCGGCCCTCACAGAACACGGAGCACAGACCCCCTGGCCCCGCTCCCTCCCGCTTCGTCCTGGGGCGCTCAGGGCCCCAGAGAGAGGAAACCGAGGCTAACAGGGCTGCTCTGCTGAAGAAGGGGGTCCCCGCCCCCGCCCAGACCACCCTCCCAGCCCTGCTCTCCGGAGCACCCGACTCACCCGCCTCCACTCACCCCTCTCGGGTGCCCATCTCAGAGGGAACGGTTTGCACTTAAGGATCGTTCTTAACATGGTACGAGAAGCTCCTGTTTTCAGGGCTAAAGATAAATTCCAAAATTTTGCTGGACCCTAAGTGAACCTGTGTGATTCTCCCTGGGCATCAGCTCCTTCCTAGGAGCTTCCTAGGAGTATATTTTTCAATTTTAAAATGGAAGTTCAAGGAAAATGAAAGTTAGGTCTCACCCTCAGTATTTTCATAAGGAGCCTTCAGTTTTTCAAAGTCTCCTATATAAAATCTCAGCAGCAGTTCATAAAAAAGGATGGGTTGAGGCCTCAGAGAATGAAGTCATTCACCTTGAGCTCCAGAACCACCCTCGCCGACAGACAGACAGACAGACACTCTCCAATGCCCTTTCAGTTGTCTGAACTCCTTCTTCACCAAGCTGAGCTTGCAGAATCTAATCACACGCTGGACGTGGTGGCGCACGCCTATAAGCTCAGCATTCGGGAGGCTGAGGCAGGAGGATCGCTGTGAGTTCGAGACCAGCCTGGGCTCCATAGTGAGTTCCAGGTCAGTCTCAACTACATAGTGAGACCCTGTCTCAAAAACCAGCAACAAAAAAAACCAGAATCTAATCACACTTCCTTAGTAATCCATTAGCAATGCAAATGAGGCTTGATATGACATCCTGGGGAAACCTCAGTGCTGGACACGCCTGGACCCTGGGATGCCCTGGAAGCTCTTTCCGGGGAACAGTGTGACAGTGACCATGGCCCGGGCTGGTCCACTTCCCACATTCACAGCCGAGCCTTTCTGAATTGAGGCCAGCTTTGGAGACAAACAAACAGGGTGCATGCCCACCTCTGCCCCTGAGTGACAAGTAAATGACTTTACCCGGCATGTAGCAAGCTCAGTTAGTACGGGAGAAGGCAGCTCCGGGTGGTGGGGGCAATCCTGGGCCTCTTTCAGAGGACTCCCTGCCAGCTGACGAGTCCAGCTAACCCTGGGACTTTTTCTGGCCCCCTGATGTTGGCAGCTCCTTTGTGAAGCTCCCTTTTCTGCGTGGTGAATACAAGGAGCACTACAGCCAAGAGAGGCTGCAAACTCTTTGTGAATGGGCTAAGACTGGAATTTTCAATAGAAAACATTCCAATGCTCAGAAGTCGCTCTCTGAGAAGCATGCAGGGCTTCCCGAGCCCCTCGTTAGGATCTGAAATGTGGGAACAGCTGAAATGCATTTCTGCTCCGGGAAACAACTCAGCTCCCCTTCCAGGCCCCAGCCAGTCAAACGCTGGTGTGGGGGCTTGAGCTCGGCTGTGCTGGGTGGTCTCAGCTGGGCTGGCGCCCCTAACCTTTCTGCTACTCAATTAGCCTAGATCCCTGTCTTTAGGGAGAGAGTAAAACGGTGTCCATCACACAGGGTTTGCGGCAATGAGAACACGTAGAGAAACCTCTGAGCAAGTAAGACTCCTCAGAGCCGCTGCCGCCTTAGCTATTCTGTTCCACTCGCTGTGTTCCGAGATCGTCTTAGACCTCTGGTGTTCTCTAGAGCCTGTCTGCCTCGGCGCCACTGTGTGTTGTTGACCGAGGAGTAGAAACTGTCAGATGTTGTATAAGCTTTGAATGGAATGGGAGCTCAGGGCCTGCCATCCTCAAACCCCCGAAAGGATGAAAAGATAAAATGTGGGCAGGGGTGCAGCATGTGGACAGAAGGTGACTGACAAAAAATGGGGCTTTCAAGCCGGGCGTGGGGGCGCACGCCTGTCATCCCAGCGCTCAGGAGGCTGAGGCAGGAGGATCGCTGTGAGTTTGAGACCAGCCTGGGCTACATAGTGAGTTCCAGGTCAGTGTCAACTACATAGTGAGACCCTGCGTCAGAAAACAACAAAAAGAAAATTAGAGAAAGAGGCTTTGACCCCACAGCCCCTCTTCTGCCAACCACTTCCAGTGACTATCCAAATCCCCAGAGGGGATGCCCAGGTCGACACAGCTTAGGACACACTAAACACTCTCACTCACCGGATATTTTCACTCAGGAACGTTTAGCGGATCACACACAGAAAAATGCAAAGGACTGCACACCTCGCAGCTGTTCCTTCAGCGAGAAAGAGAGGCAGGTGTGGCAGTGCTCCGATGAGGCAGCCAAGCCCACAGTATGGACGGCCTCGGAAAGCGCCAGAGCCCTGGAACGGGGACACCCGTGCGTGCGGCCCCGGAAACTCCTGCCCCCTCTCTGCCCCTCCCCAGCCCCAGGCCCCTGCCTGGGCCGCAGGTGAACAGGTGACCTAAGAGAGCGAGAGTCTAACCCGGGATCTCGAGGTCAGAGGAGGCGGATGGGCAACCGACCAAACCAGGCGCAGAATGACTTGGGGACCTGGAGGCGAGGGGCAGCGGGGAGAGGAGAGGGGGCGGGGCAGCCCAGGAACCCTGGTGAAAGGATGAAGGAAATAATGGGGAGAACATGGAGTGGGGACCGGAATGGACCCCACACCCGCCAAGGCGGGGCTCGCGCGACTTGGGCCCCCGAAGCCCATGGGAGACGGAGAACCAGTGTGGTCCCCACTTCCCAGGTCCATGAGACACAGCACAGGGGCGGCTCACACACGCTTCCTCCCCAAGAGGAGACGCAGGGAGACAGAATGGACAACCACCCTGAGAGTACCCAGCGCGGCAGTGACAGGGCGTCACCAAGCCGTGGCTGAGGACAGCTCTTGAGCTGGACAGAGGCTGAACGTCCAGTGAGTCCACTCAGGTGCAGGGAGCACAGGCCTGTGGGTGGCCGGGCTCAGGGCCTCAGTTCTCCGCTGTCCCCCTATTGGATTCAATCCAGGGCTGGATCTTGGAGCGGTGGTCAAACTGGAGTTCTGAGGAGCCCGGGGTCCCCTGGAAGGGCAGGGGTCTCTGCACCCCGCACTTTGCTTTACCAGAGCAGCTCTGCTCGATCTGCTCTCTGTGCTGAGACCCTCAGCCTTTGGCTGGGAAAAAGATTCTGCTGCAAAAGGACAGAGGGCAGGAAGGAAGGTTTACAACCACTGCCCTACGATACCTGTGCCCGGCCTCTAAACTTAGTCCCTCTAAACTAGGTTTGTGATACATATTTCGTGGCAGCAGGCTCCAGGCCTCCTAAATGGAAAATACCTAAAGGCAGCTGTCAGTTACAAAGAAGCTGTCACAGACAGGGGCTTTGAGAGGCTGAGCTCGACTCATACGCCATCCCCAAAACAGCCTCACTCCCTTCCTTCTTGAGTTTGGGGAAGCCAGCAGGGCTGCCAGGGTTAGGGGAAAAACTAAAACAGGAACCTGATTACATGTGAGTTTCAGATAAGCAGCAACTAGATATTTAGTCTAAGTGCACCCCGCTTATCATGTGGGACATACTAATAACCGAATATATAGGTCTGCTTTCATTCTGAATTTAGAATGAGACTGGGCATCCTGCGTTTCTCCCAGCAGCCCCTCAGTGTTTACTCACCGAGCCCCGACTCGATGCCGAGGCGGGTGGTCCAGAGGCAGCTGTCCCCAAACAGCAGCCCACAGATGTACCTTCTTTGACACACGTGGCGTTTTCCTTGTTTTTGTTTTGTTTTGTTGGTTTAGGGCTTTTTATTTTTTTAAGTGACATCTCGAAATAGGACGCTTTCATAGAATACGCTGGATTTCCAGCTTCTCTGGGAAACTTGGAAGGTCTGGTGCCCCCGGCTCACAGCCCCCTAAGCTGCCATCTCCTGGGCCCCTTAGCAGGACAGTAGCCACTCCTGGGCTTAGCACCGTCCACATTTCCCCTTCTTTCCCCTCCCTGACCCTGGCGCTCGGGGCTTGCTGACAACACTCTCTTCCTAAAGCCCCCGCAGGGCGCCTGCCTGCAGCGTCTGAGAGGTGGCCCATCTCCATGGTACCGTTGTATCCCCAGCACTTCAGGTGGCTCTTTTCTCCTAGAACTGTCCCTGAGGGGCAGGGTTTTGAGGACCCAGGGGATAGCAACTGCCAACCAACCCCAGAGAACCAGCGAGCTCCAGGGTGAGGGTGAGGGTGACAGTGCCTTCCGAAAAACATCCCCTGAAGTCCCTGTTGGGGAAGTCAGCCACTAGGGGCTCCTCTCGCCCGTGGGACACTTACGCAACCCCGGGGGCTGTCTGCAGCCTCTGCCACCACCTGACGAAGACTGACCCTCCAAGAAGAGACAGCATTGCCTGGGGTCTCTCAGCTGGCCAGCTCCCTCCTAGCTGGGCTCCCTCAATAGATCCCTGAGGGTCTCAGGCCGTCCCCAAAGGCCACAGCCCCCTCTGCAGGCCCACACTGTGACTCCCTGCCCGGAGAAAGCATCTGAAAATTGATGAGTATCCATTTTTCCTTGGATGCAAAAGGCCAAAAGCACAAACGAAAGCTAAAGATTGTCCCTATTCTTTCTGCGTTAAAGAGACGGGTGATTGTCCAGGCGGTGAAGAGTAAAATGCAAAATGCAAATTTCCAGGTGAGCCAGAAGGAGAAGAGAGGAACAGGTGACCAGCAGGAAGCCCGTGGACAGTGACACTCCGTCTGCTGGGGGCAGGCACTTGGCCTGTGCCAGACACAGAGCCGAGCTTTCGGCCTCCTGCGTGTGGGAACCGTCTTTGTCCCAAGTGTCACAGGAGGACTCTGAGCTCAGAGACTGATTTGTCCAGCGCTGCCCGCTGAGTTGGAAGGGAACCTCGTGTGCATCTGACACCCGGCAAGGGTCCCTTGCTCTCTTTCGAGCAATAAGCACCCAGGTCGCAACCTGACCCAGGCCCGGTGTTGCGTCTCTCGAATGTCAAGGAAACGCCCTCCGGAATACTCTCTCGAGAGTCAGTGCCTCAGTTTACATTTGCCCCTCAGGTTCAGCCTCGGAGCCGGAATCCCATCCTCAATCCCAAGTTGCAAAAAGGAGAGACAAGCGAGGTCTCCACAGCCCGAGAAGCTGACAGCTGAGTGAGAGGTTCGTTAAAAGGCCACAAGTGCCCTGAAACAGCAAAATCACCACTGGAGAAGCCGGACAATCTGTTACGCTTCCTCCCCAAGAGGAGACGCAGGGAGACAGAATGGACAACCACCCTGAGAGTACCCAGCGCGGCAGTGACAGGGCGTCACCAAGCCGTGGCTGAGGACAGCTCTTGAGCTGGACAGAGGCTGAACGTCCAGTGAGTCCACTCAGGTGCAGGGAGCACAGGCCTGTGGGTGGCCGGGCTCAGGGCCTCAGTTCTCCGCTGTCCCCCTATTGGATTCAATCCAGGGCTGGATCTTGGAGCGGTGGTCAAACTGGAGTTCTGAGGAGCCCGGGGTCCCCTGGAAGGGCAGGGGTCTCTGCACCCCGCACTTTGCTTTACCAGAGCAGCTCTGCTCGATCTGCTCTCTGTGCTGAGACCCTCAGCCTTTGGCTGGGAAAAAGATTCTGCTGCAAAAGGACAGAGGGCAGGAAGGAAGGTTTACAACCACTGCCCTACGATACCTGTGCCCGGCCTCTAAACTTAGTCCCTCTAAACTAGGTTTGTGATACATATTTCGTGGCAGCAGGCTCCAGGCCTCCTAAATGGAAAATACCTAAAGGCAGCTGTCAGTTACAAAGAAGCTGTCACAGACAGGGGCTTTGAGAGGCTGAGCTCGACTCATACGCCATCCCCAAAACAGCCTCACTCCCTTCCTTCTTGAGTTTGGGGAAGCCAGCAGGGCTGCCAGGGTTAGGGGAAAAACTAAAACAGGAACCTGATTACATGTGAGTTTCAGATAAGCAGCAACTAGATATTTAGTCTAAGTGCACCCCGCTTATCATGTGGGACATACTAATAACCGAATATATAGGTCTGCTTTCATTCTGAATTTAGAATGAGACTGGGCATCCTGCGTTTCTCCCAGCAGCCCCTCAGTGTTTACTCACCGAGCCCCGACTCGATGCCGAGGCGGGTGGTCCAGAGGCAGCTGTCCCCAAACAGCAGCCCACAGATGTACCTTCTTTGACACACGTGGCGTTTTCCTTGTTTTTGTTTTGTTTTGTTGGTTTAGGGCTTTTTATTTTTTTAAGTGACATCTCGAAATAGGACGCTTTCATAGAATACGCTGGATTTCCAGCTTCTCTGGGAAACTTGGAAGGTCTGGTGCCCCCGGCTCACAGCCCCCTAAGCTGCCATCTCCTGGGCCCCTTAGCAGGACAGTAGCCACTCCTGGGCTTAGCACCGTCCACATTTCCCCTTCTTTCCCCTCCCTGACCCTGGCGCTCGGGGCTTGCTGACAACACTCTCTTCCTAAAGCCCCCGCAGGGCGCCTGCCTGCAGCGTCTGAGAGGTGGCCCATCTCCATGGTACCGTTGTATCCCCAGCACTTCAGGTGGCTCTTTTCTCCTAGAACTGTCCCTGAGGGGCAGGGTTTTGAGGACCCAGGGGATAGCAACTGCCAACCAACCCCAGAGAACCAGCGAGCTCCAGGGTGAGGGTGAGGGTGACAGTGCCTTCCGAAAAACATCCCCTGAAGTCCCTGTTGGGGAAGTCAGCCACTAGGGGCTCCTCTCGCCCGTGGGACACTTACGCAACCCCGGGGGCTGTCTGCAGCCTCTGCCACCACCTGACGAAGACTGACCCTCCAAGAAGAGACAGCATTGCCTGGGGTCTCTCAGCTGGCCAGCTCCCTCCTAGCTGGGCTCCCTCAATAGATCCCTGAGGGTCTCAGGCCGTCCCCAAAGGCCACAGCCCCCTCTGCAGGCCCACACTGTGACTCCCTGCCCGGAGAAAGCATCTGAAAATTGATGAGTATCCATTTTTCCTTGGATGCAAAAGGCCAAAAGCACAAACGAAAGCTAAAGATTGTCCCTATTCTTTCTGCGTTAAAGAGACGGGTGATTGTCCAGGCGGTGAAGAGTAAAATGCAAAATGCAAATTTCCAGGTGAGCCAGAAGGAGAAGAGAGGAACAGGTGACCAGCAGGAAGCCCGTGGACAGTGACACTCCGTCTGCTGGGGGCAGGCACTTGGCCTGTGCCAGACACAGAGCCGAGCTTTCGGCCTCCTGCGTGTGGGAACCGTCTTTGTCCCAAGTGTCACAGGAGGACTCTGAGCTCAGAGACTGATTTGTCCAGCGCTGCCCGCTGAGTTGGAAGGGAACCTCGTGTGCATCTGACACCCGGCAAGGGTCCCTTGCTCTCTTTCGAGCAATAAGCACCCAGGTCGCAACCTGACCCAGGCCCGGTGTTGCGTCTCTCGAATGTCAAGGAAACGCCCTCCGGAATACTCTCTCGAGAGTCAGTGCCTCAGTTTACATTTGCCCCTCAGGTTCAGCCTCGGAGCCGGAATCCCATCCTCAATCCCAAGTTGCAAAAAGGAGAGACAAGCGAGGTCTCCACAGCCCGAGAAGCTGACAGCTGAGTGAGAGGTTCGTTAAAAGGCCACAAGTGCCCTGAAACAGCAAAATCACCACTGGAGAAGCCGGACAATCTGTGGAAGCGACATTCTTGGAAAGCAGAAGCCCCTTCTCAGTCGACGTCCTTGTCCCAAGACTAGAGTCTTGTCCCAAGACTAGTCTCAGAGCAGGACGTCAGGAGGACACAGTGCATCCCAAGAGAATGTTGCTGCCCCCGACGGACTGAGGAGAGGCCTGGCCCTTAGCTCCTTCGCGCCCATGGGAGAGACTGGCGTAGGCAGAAGCCCCCGCATCTAGGCTTTGGTTTACTCTGTAAACGTGGGACGACAGAGGAGGTGCTGGGATGCCCCTGGATGCAGGCCTGACGTGAGGCCCCCTGGAATTCCAGGCCTCTACCGGGCTGAAGAGGAGGGAGACAGACTGTTTCCACAGGAGCAGAGGGGCTGTCGCCTTCCTCCCACCCTCCAGGGCTTCAGGGTAGGGGTCAGGATCTCCACTGCTGGGTCTTGCCTCGCCTGCCTTCCCAAGGAGCCACCGAGCAGGATAGTGGTGGCAGGGGGGCACGGAAGGGCTGGTTGGGGCTGGCATTTTTTTGTCTCTGCTTTTCAAGGCTGATTATTTTCCAGCTAGGTTTTAGTTTCAAGGAAAGAAGGTAGCTGTTACTACTCTGCATTGCGTGATCAAAGGAAACGTCTTCTGGTCTTCTACACAATCTCTTAGAAATGTCTTGGGTACCTAGCCTAGGCTCCTAGGGTACCAGGCCCTGGGAAGAGGATGGTAAACCAAGGAGTCGCTGCCCTGGGCCTTGTCCATTTGACAGACATTTACTAGAGCTTTGACGGGGCCCACACAGACCCGCTGTCAAGGTCAGTCACAATCTCAGAGCTGATTCTTTACACACATAAAGCACAAAGGTGTAGGGTGAGCATCCCTGATTGGAAAATCCAAGACCCAAAATGCTCCATCATCTGAAGCCTTTTGAATACCAACATAATGCCACAAGTAGAATATTCCAGACTGTGTTCCACGCATAAAATTATGTAAAATGCTATATTGAACTACCTTCAGGTTATATATATATAAAACACATATATGAAGCCAAAACGAATTTCATATTTAGACTTGGGCTCATCCCAAAATAGCTTATTATGTATATGCAGATATTGCAAAATCAGGAAGAATCCAAAGTCTGAGACATTTCTGACCCCAAGCATTTGGGGTAAGTGAACTCTGCGTGCGTGCGTGTGTGTGTGTGTGTGTGTGTGTGTGCGTGCGCACATATATCTGAGGTGCAATGAGAAAATACAGTAAATATTTACACTTCTTTAACTGACCGTACTAGAGGACATCTCCGCAGCTCCCCTCCGATGCGCTACTGGCTAGGAACACACACCCCGCCTCTCTCGCCCCTCCCTGGAGCAGTCCTGGGTGTCCTCTGTCACGCGTGTCTTTTGTTCCGTTGTCACGGCTGCCTCGGTGTCCTGAATCCACTCGGAATGCTCACCTTCCACGGTCGTTTTGACTCTGGGGAGGGTGGATGGGGACATCGGTGGTGGTCTTGTGAGCAGGCCTTCCTGTTGGTGGTGTGCAGCGGAGCATTCACCGTAATTTTGTCGTAAAAATACAAAAAGGCTCCCAGAACTACCTCCAAAAGTAAGCAGAACGATGGGTTAAGTGTGTTGGAAGCAAGAGGGAGAATTTTGAGGAAGGACTAACGGGAATGTGTCTTTGACTGTTGTACAGTCTGTACTTAAATATCCCCTGTATATTTTGGTCATCCTTTGCACATCCAGTGCTCTCTGTAACATTAAATGTTCCTAGAACTGGAGTGGATTAGGAAAAAACGTCTATAGCTCAGGAGAGGGCAGTGATGGAAAGGGTTGAGAAGCACGCAGCTGGGTGCATGCAAACGATAAAATCCCCACCTTCCTGGCTCACAGTTCGGGGCCTATTAAGAGAGATAAATAAAGTACTAATTAAATAATGACTCTGGGGAAAGTGCTCTGAGGGCAAAGGCCAGGAGCTCGGGAGGGGCCGCCCGGTGCCGCCCTCACCCAGGCCGGAAGTCGGTCTACACCTCCTCCCGAGGCAGCCCGGGAGTGCTCCGGGCTGCAGCCACTTCCCTGCCTCCACTTACCTCCCACCCGGTGTGCCTGTTTAGGTGACCGGGCTCTGCCCCTCGGGGCGAGCGTGCAGTGCCAAGGCCCTGGACGCCGGGCTCCCTCCTGGTGGCTTTCGGGCTGGGCTCCACCGGGTCCCCAGCCCTCCCTGCCCACGTGTTCGGGCGACATTCCTCAGCCTCCGCCTCCTGGGTCAGCCGTCCCCCCTCGTCACACTGCCGAGGAACGAATCGAAGCTCTTGCTGCCCTCCAGCTCCTGGCAGGGCTCCAGGTGGCAGCTGCTGGGACCTGGGCTTTTCTGTGTAACCAACTTTCTGGCTCCAACTCCAGCAGCCAACCCCATGGCAGGTCAGGGCCCTGGCATTAGGGAGTCGTCCACAGACAGCAGTTGTGCTGCACATGGAATAAACAGCAGTAGGACAGGCTGTGCAGAGAGGGTAAGTCTATGACCTTTGCCGTTTTCTTGCTCCTTGGGCTTGAGAAGAGTGTCCGCTTGGTGAACAGCAGCAGACATCCCAGCCTTTCCCACTCTGGAACGATGCTGAGTTCAGGGTTTCAAGACGCATTCAAGGCTCCCCCGAGGGGCTGTCCCTTGAAGGGGCCTCCGGAAAGGGGTTTTCTCCCTGTCTCAAAGTGAAATGGGCTTGAGAGGTGGCTCTTCTATCGAAACCCTCCCCAAGTGTCTTCTCTGCCCTCTGAAGAACACAGGCCGATATCCTGGTCCTTATTCGACAGACGAGGAAACTGAGGTTCACATAGCCAGTGACAGAGTTGGGATGCAGCTCAGCACCCAGCCTGCCCCGTGTGTGTGTGTGTGTGTGTGTGTGTGTGTGTG
>NW_022900935.1:1121722-1132287 GCF_012274545.1 Fukomys damarensis
GGCGCTCCCCCCCCGGCCTGCCCCGTGTGTGTGTGTGTGTGTGTGTGTGTGTGTGTGTCTGTCTGTCTGTCTGTCTGTCTGTCTATCTGTCTGTGTCTGTGTCCTGTAGGTTGGAGTCAAAAACGAGCGACTTAAAGCCAATTGGACAGAAACACAGACAGAAGTGACAGTAGTGTCTAGAGTATGCACAGAACAGGGGGAGTGGGGATTCTGGGGCTTAAAGACACAGAAACAAGTGCCCTGTTCGTGGCAGGGAAGAGAACTGATGGTCTGGGAATCCCAGACATCTCCCTGAGCTTCTGCACACCTCTGCTGGCCTCTCTCTCCAGCCGTGTGACAGGAAGGGCATGAACAGCATCTCAGCCCATAACCAGGCCTGGGAGGGACTGTCCAGAAAGCCCAGCTGCTGCAAATGACCAAGCACCCCTGACCTGGAGTAGGGCAGGACGTGAGGCCGCCAGGATGTACCCTCAGAGAGGGGTCAGACGGATTCCCACCCACAGCTCGCATTTTCTCCTAAGCCATCGGAAACACGACACCTCCAACTCAGGGACAGCGAGTGGAAAAAGTCCACCGCGGTGCTAGTCACACAGAGGCCCCGGCCTCACAGCACGGACTCACGAAGATACAGACAGGGAAAGCAGCACCTAGGTACCCCATGGTGTGCCCCAAACGGTACCGCCTGATAATGTTGAGTCAGTCATCTTACTGTCCTCTGTATCTTTTTATCTTTTTAAACAACAAACATGACTTTGGGGGAGGCACGTTTTGGGATCTTCCTGCAATCACAGAGTCTGATTTTTGTTGCCTCTTGCTCATTTAAGGTTGGAGCCAAGAAAGCCACCCTAAAGATGGACCAAGAAAAAGAGACAAGGAAGGAAACGCCCACCAAATACAGCCAGAGTCTTTCGTTTGCTAAGCCTGGAGGGAGGAACTAAGACGACCTCACCCTGCCTGGCCTCCAGCGATAGCTCTGAGTCAGTTTGACTCTCGCTGTCGGAATCCTAAGAGACTCTAGGACTTTAACGCTTGTCACCGGGTGTTGTCTCTACGGGCGTCGTCACAGTGTGGCCTTCCGGGTGTGGGGGAGAGGGTTTCTCTCACACATACCAATCGTTGTGTACCCACTCAGGCTGTGAAGAGACTGTTTACAACCCAGGCTCCCCGCCTGGTAGCCGCTACCTTATGTAGTCCTCATTTGGGTCAAGTTGGACCCAAACAACACAGCCCCAAGGAGCCCCACAAGACCCCAGTGGGGAACACCTCAGACCTGCCCTGCAGCTCCAAGGCAGGGGGGAACTCCGGGCTCTGGGGCCGTGGTAGAGCGGCTTTGTATCTAAGTTTACTGTATTATAATAAATTTAGACGCCAATCAGCTTTACTGCTTCTGTGATATGACTGATGTTTCTGTGGCGCTCCGCAGTTTTCACAAGGCTTCTCTGTCAATCCTTCCCTGAGCCCATTTTACGGATGAGGAGACTGAGGCCGGCGGGGGGGCTAACTGGCCTGCCTGAGGTCACACAGCTAGTGGATTCGGCAGCTGGGGGTTGAACACCAATTTTCTAGTTCTGTGTCCTACTGTCCATTCTGCCACACCAAGATGGCGCAGTCACTGCAGACCCAGGCCACAAGTGTCCCGTCACCAAAGAGCGCACAGCCCGGGAGGACACGCCCCCTCGCCGGGGGTTTGCCTCACGCCCCCCTTCTCCCACACCCTGCCTCCTCTCTCACCACCTGTCTTCTCTGGCAGGGTAGAGCCAGAAGTCACGAGTCCAGCTGAGTTTTTGGGTTTTTCTTAAATCCACAATAAAAATATTCTTGTATGTTAAAACCAAGTGTATTCTTCATATCGATTAAAACTCGGGGGAAAGAAAGAAACTCTTGGAAGGCAAATCTTATATCGCGTTGGTGTGAAAGTCAATGAGAGAGATGAGCTTTATTTAACCTTTAAAAATCTCGGGCTGGGGATTTAGCTCAGTGGTTCCGCCGCCTGGCTTGCAAGTGTGAGGACCCAAGTTCGACCCCCGGTACCAAAAAAAAAAAAAAAAATCTCCTGAAAATCTCAGAAATTTCGGCTGCGCCTTATCCCCAATGTCTGAAACAGCAAGTTCCTCTCCAGCACCAGGCCAGATTGCTTGGTTAAGCAGCAATTCAAAAACCTGAAGCGTGTTTGGGAATCAAATTGTGTGAAAAATACATCGTTTGTCCGTGGGATTTGTTTATTTGAATTTGCATAGATAAATGTAACGCCTTATGACTCCACTGTGTTTTAGGTCTTTCAAAGGACACATTAATGTTTATCATATCAGCATGCCAACCCACGGTGGCAATTTATCCTCTTCATGCCTTGAGCCGGGGAGGTCTTTGCGTCCTCCCTCCCCGGAGCAGCATCCCTACAGGCCTTTGCCCACACAACACCCCGTGGCTACAGCCTATTGGCTGGATAGTAAATACCCAATCATACCAGACCAATCAGATTTCCCTCCTGATTCTTGTTGATCCAATCAGCATCTCTGCCCTTGGTATTTAAAGGTGGGACCCTGGGACACTACCGAGGTCTTTAATGGGCCGAAGCTGAGAGCTCAGTGTGCTTCCAGGTGGGGTGGCCGTTTCCTCCGATGTTCAGAGAAGCAGAGTCAGTCTGCAGAAAGAGAAGTCTGGAATAGATGCACAGGGAGCGGAGGCTGGGAACCCCAGAACCCAGAGACACGGTGCAGCGATTGCTGCAGGTACGAACCAGACACTGCGAGTAGACATGGGCTGCGCAGTCGTGGCCGTGCACAGCTTTCCTCTACCGCGTAGGCTGGACACTAAATGCCTAGTTTTCCGGCCTCCCTTGCAGCTGGGACAGGCTGTGTTGTACAGATCAGAGCACTGACACATACGTGAAGGGCTTCCCTTCCGGGATAAGAAGGTGAGTTTCACCAGGAGGACGATTCCACCCTTTACCATTCTGCCTGGTCTTTTTTTTTTTTTTTTTTTTTTTTTTTTTAATCAACCCCGGGAGCTCAGACTGAGAGCAAGAACAGCTGCTCTGGGGATCATCAGGCGCCAAGCAGGAGACCAAAACCCAGCTGCCACAGATGACGGACGAGAGGGTTTGGGTGGGGCCCAGCAGCATCTCTGAGCTCCAGACCCTGGTCTTTGTAGAGAGGACAGATAAGTCCCTCCCTATGTAAGCCACTGTTGTCGGGTGTGTTTGTGCTGGAGAACAAACTGCCCAAAACTTCAGGACTGAAAATAGCAAACACTATTTCTCATGATTCCATGGGTCCAGCTGTGCACTTTTACTCTCTAGGCTGGCACGGCTGGGGCTGGGTGATTTAGGGTGGCCTCACTTCCTGCCACCCTAAGAGACACTTGACAGTATCTGGACATCGTTTTGATGGTCACAGTGAGGACAGGAGGATTCTACTGTCATCTCGTGGGTAGGGGCCAGGATCCTGCTGAATATCCTATAACGCATAGAACGGCTCCCCAGAACAAAAGATTGTTTCGTCTTCAATGTCAGTGGCAGCAAGGTTGAGAAACTGGCCTACAGAGGCCTTGGCTGGTACCTTCTCTCAGCTCAGCACACCCTTATCACCCAGCAGGCCAGATCAGGTCCACACGGTGGCGTCACAGCCAGCCTGGTGCTCTGGCACTCGTCAAGTCTCTACCTGCCTTGTGTCTGCTCATTGCCCACCCTGGCTCTCCCTTATGTGACGCGTTCTACAATCCCAACTGAAACAGAAGGAGAAAGTGATCTTGACGGCCAGTGACATCCTGGTTCCTAGTGCCTGTCCTTGTGCAGGTCGGTTTCAGGGCCCCCTTTTGGGTCCCACTAGGCCCCCTCCTCTCTTTCCAGCTGCCTTGGTTTCAAACAACAGAAATCTCCCTGGCTGACAAGCTGAGCGGAAGTTCGGAGGAGGACTGGAGAATCAGAGGCCGAGCAAAGCTGAAGTCAGGCGTGCACAGCCAAGACCGGCTTTTCTTCCCCGTTTGTGTTCCCTCTGCTTCCACCAGTCTGAGTTCCTGTTCTTTGCAGCCAAACTGGCCCTTTACAAAGACAATTTCCTTCTGTCCCACGAGTGGGTCTGAGAAGCTTCGGGTAACCTTTCCTCGGGGAGTCATGCGGAAATATCACAGAGCACCCGCAGACCCTCCGAACCCCCAACCTTCCCCCTGCACCTCCCAGAAGCTACAAAAGCTTCCTTCTGCCCTCGCCCATGGCAGCCGCATGGATTCCTGGAATCGTGACTTTGCAGATAAGGTGCCTTTCTCTCTCCACCAACACCTGCTGCAGAAACTAGAGCCATGAAGTAAATGTCTGGGGGAAAAAATAGCTTCCGATCTGCACTCCAGAGCGTGCTCCCGGGAAGTGCAGTGGTTTCCAAGATTTTAGCAATTTGGGATGAAAGCAGCACAGCCAGGAGCAGCAGCAACACGAGCCCTGGAGATGCTAATGCAACCCTTGTCACTCTTCGAACGGAGGCCCGGTGAGCAGGAGCTGGGCGCCCAGCACGGGGACAGTCTCTCGGTTTATCAGCCTGGCCCCGTTTCCATCAGGATGCGCCACTCACATCCGTCTGCTCTGTGTCCCTGGTTATTTTGGGCCCACACATGACCTTCCGCGCCTGGCTTTGTTTTTAAACATTTCTCTGTGCGCATCTGTTCCCCCCAGGAATCCTCCCGTGCCGTGGTCTCTGTTCTGCGTCTCCTCTCATCTTTATTGTGCCAGTTTACTCACAAATACCCTAAAATCCTGCAAGCGGAAATAATGTTGCTTTCTGGCTAACTGTGGTCTTCTCATTAGAGAGCCCGGAAGTGGCCCTGACTGCCAAGTTACCTTTCTAGGCAGACCAGACAACAAACACTGAGCGCCTCCTAAGTACTGCACAGCCTTCACCTCGGCCCTGCTCCACAGTCTCATCTTCCTCCCTAACAGAACGGGGACGGGAAGCAGGTTTCTGGTGTGTTGCATGGGAGAGCCGTCTTTGACACCCTTGACATTCACACCTTTTTCTGACTTTGGGCAGCTCTACCAGCTGGGTGTTCTTTAAAGAGAGCTGGATGCAGCAGTGATCCTCAGCTGGGGGCTTCTTTGTGTCTTCCGGCAGCTGGACATTTAATAACTGTTAATAAACACTACTTTTTAGAGTGTGCCTGCTGTCAGTGACTGTGAAGGGCCCAGTGCAGACATCACCCCACTCAGCACCCCCTGTGTGTGTGGCTCCTGTTTTGCCTGTGAAACCAGTCCAGAGGAGGTAAGGGTCAGGGGTCAGAGGTCAAAGGTCGGAGTTCAGACTTCAGGCCTTGACTGCTCTCCGAATCCCTGTCCTCAGCACCGACTGGGAGGCTGCTGGTGGTGTGCTAGCCTGTGAGGGTGGGGTCGGCACACTTTTTCTCCAAGGGACCAGCTAACAAAAGCCCTTTCTCTGTGAAAGGCTGTTTAGCTTTATTGACCAACGGGTCAAGGGTGGCCGGAGAGTTGGGTCACGTAACTCCACCACCTCAGCCACCGCAGCACTGAGGAAAGTGAATGTGCCTGTTTACAAACGTAAGCGGTGGGGCAGGTTTGTCAGCGCTAACAGAGTGATCAAATCTGCTCGATAATTACCCTCCTATGACCACTGGGAAGCCAGATGATTGCTGTCCTCCCCAAGGGGAGCGTTTTGAGTTTCACTTGGTGCCCTGAGCTGCACTGAGCATCTTATGTTGCTTTCTTGTCTGCTCCTGTCCAGTTCTGCAGGAGGACAGCAGTGTACCATTTCCCAGACGGTAGAACTGAAGCCAGAAAAGCACCGTAACTTGCCCAAGGTCCTCCCCCTGGGATGTCCACACCACACCCCTCGGCCGTCAGACAGCTCAGTGGCCTGAAATCCAGCTTCCCCTGCACAGGCCTGACCGGATGTCACCTTCAGGACCCATCCGGCTCCCAGCCTGCCTGCCCCTTCTGAGAACCTGCTGTCCTCACTGACGCCTCAGGTGCCCTCAAGGGGCCGTACTGTTCCTTTCTCCTGACTTTGCCTTTCTCCACACTGGCCCGCTAAGGGTTAACTTTACGGTGTCCCCTTCCATGTCCCAAGCGCTCCAGGGCCCTGCAGAGGCCACGTGTGTGGCTGACCAGAACCTTTCAGCATCACTCCTTCTGCCCTGTCTCCTGAGCAGGGAGCAGTTTAAACGACTCCACACCACAGTGACGTCCAAGGACCAGCAGGTCGTGCAGCCCCAACCTCTATCTGACGCCACTGTCCCTTCTGCGGAGGAGAGCGAGACAGACACCTGAGAGGCTTATGTTCTACGAGCTCCTGTAACCTCTGTGTGGATCGTGTGGGTGCACAGAGAGAGGTGTCACCTTAGCAGCTTCTCTTTCTTGGCCGTGTGTGACTTTCAGACCTAAAAATGGGCCACCAGATGCTCTGGAGGGGACACTGAGGAAACACTCAATGTTTCCCCAGCCTTCGGGCAGAGTGGGCCATGATGTAGTCATTCAACAAATCTTTGTCGAGCCCTCAGCTCAGCCCAAGTACCACGCTGGGTGCTGAGATGCCAAATCCTGGTGCAGACAGAGCAGCAGATATCTCAGAAAGCCTTCACAGTGGGTAATGAGCGCCGGGTTGTCAGGAGCCAGTCCACATAATTTGGGGGGAAAATAAATTCACAATTAAATTATGATTAGGCCTAGACTTCTCGCCTACAGGCCTGCGATGGCATGCTAAAACATAGCTCCATTTTTGCCTCCGGTTACAGCTGAGACCCCAGGGGTCAGTGATGCTGTGACACTCTGGGGCAAGATTACACCAGCTGGAGACGTCCCTGTTCCTGGAGAACCGAGTAGTAGGAGAAAGGTTTCACCCTGGGAGGGACAATTTCATTATTAACTCATCCCACCTGCTGTTGTAAGAACATCTTTGCCCATCTCACGTCCTAATCAACAGAAGCTCCTCCTCGACCTTAGATCTTCATCAGCATAAGATCCTCATACTCATAGGATTCCTGCCACCCTCAAAGACACCTGACACGTCCTCAGGTTATAAGGTCCTTGTCAGTATAGGATTATCACCACCGCTGAGTCATCTGTTACTCCTTTTGAACCCAATAAAAGGCCGCAAGCTCGGGGTGCCTTCATCTTTGCTGCCCAGAGCCGCACTGATCGGTCCTCAGACGGTGCTTTTTCTCTAAGCCTCACTTCCGGTGTATTCTTTAATTTGCCTTCTGCTGTTGTGGTTCACAGACCACCAGGACCCACAGCAGGGGTTCTGGAAACGCACCCTTTTCCTCCACTGGGTCCTCCCAAGGGAGGTGTGAGGCTAGCTTCAGAAGAGTGTAACCCTGTGTGAGGTCGAATCGATCTCATACTGCAGCGTGGTTACTTTGTCCCTGTCACCAGGGCTAACAAGCGGGAGTGTTCCAGGACCAGTGCCCAAGCCGCAGCCCACTTAACCAATGGGTCTTGATGGCGTGGAGGGAGCCACACACTGCTTTCTCAGAGTAGCCACTGCCGGTATAAAATACCAGTGTGAAAAAAAATAAAATAAAATAAAATACCAGTGTGCCTTCTACACTGGCAGCGTCTTTGGATGGGATCCAGGAGGGCACTGTAGAAACAACACTGTTGAGTTTTACGGTATCTCCTTACCCACCACACACACATGTGACGTGCTTTCTCTCTCTCTCTCAGAATTTAAAACAGGCCTGGTACTTAAGCCCCTCATGGTGTTAAACAGAACCATTGACTGAGAAACGTAAGTCATGCTCAGTGGGACACATACACCTGACCTGAAGACCATCCAGCCCCTCAATATGCTCATAGTGTCCATGATGACCCCCAAAGACAGCTTGAGAGGTAGATGAGTGGCTTTGTGGTGACCTGGAACCGGATCCCCCCTGCAGCTGCTGCCCCTGCCACCATCCCCCTGTCTGGCACCAGCTGCACCTTGCTCCCCATCTAACCCCTTCCTTGCACAACTTCCAGATTTGCCACGAGATGAGAAAAGCCTCTGGGGCCCCACCAGGCTATGACTCCAACTCCTGTCCGCACCCCGATTGCTCTGGCTACTTGTGCCTTGAACCTTGACCTGTAAGCATCTTTCCGACCCATCAAGGGACTCCTGATGACTGCAGCAAGACTGTAAGGGTTAATTCACAGGCTGGGATTCGTGTGAAGCGCTAAGCGGATGCTGCACGCTTTATGAGTCAACTTCTCTCACAGCTCGCTGATCCTTGGTGGTTTCCTGGCATCATGGGTTGGGGGGACCACCCAGTTCTGGCAGGCTCCGGAGGGTCCCCCAGCTCAGGTGCCATCTCCCTGTCGCCCCAGAGCTCTTCCCAGCCCAGTCTGCCCTTGTCATACCCTGTCCCTCTTTTTGCAAGGTGCTGTTGTTTTTCTTCAAATGACTTCGTCCCTCCCCAAAAGACAGTTACACAAGTGGAGGTGGGAGGAGGAAGAGAAACAAGTCAATGATGACTAAGTCGGCCTTGTTCCCGTGCCGCTGCAACAGCCTCAGAATTGGCTCTCGCTCACCCCAGCCTCTGTAAAAATCCTTTGCCGAGGGTGTGATTTTTCCTGAAGATCATTCTTTCCACATGACCAAATGCTGTAATGTGTCACCAGTACCGATCGTTTCTTTCTGCCAGAATCCATGCTTGGAGCCCATGAGCTCGGGCTCATGCAGACGCAATTAACCTAGGAAAGAAGCCACTGGGATTCCTGGAAGTCACATCTCCAATCAAAGCTCATCATTTATCTTTCCTTTTCTGTCCTCCACTACTTCAGTTTCCGGGGAGGAAAAGAGTGCTTAGAATCCAATGATCCTAGAAGGAAAAAAGGTCAAACAAAACGAGCCCCCAGCATGTACCTCTGGCTTCGGGCAGAAATCATCCCATTGGTGTCTCTACGGGCAGCACCCGAGCCCAAGGCCTCAAACGTTGGGCAGGTGGCAGGCAGCTTGTGCTCTTTACCTGTGGTCACAGAACCTCACAGTTTTGCAAACCCCAAGGAGTGAAAAAAGTCAGCCCAGAGGTGTTAAAAAAAAGACTCGCCCATCAGGGCAGCATTTTCTGAGCTCTGAGTTTAATGGCAGCGAGGCTCTGGTGGGCGCAACAGGTATTGAAGGGGAACGCTCGCACCGTGTGTCCCTGAGCCACCCCTCTCCGGGGCTGTGTCCACGCCAGCCGAGGGGGAGATGACCGGGAGCTGCCTCCACACAGCCAGCCCGACATTCAAAGCAAAACCCCAGGTTCATCACATATATACGTGAGTTTTCAAGACAAAAATCCTCGCATTCTCTTCCTGTTCCGCTTGTTCCCGCGTCAAGCGGATGCAAAATATCCCGCGATAAAGGCAGTCTTGTTTCATGCAGAACATTTAGAAGCCATACTTTGGGGTAAACTGAGCCTCGCCAGAGTTTTGAAAGTAAATTAGCTACTTTGTGAGGAAGACCAAGATTCTGCAACGTAAGCATCGAGAGATGATTTTAAAAGTTTCAAGCTATACCTCAGTTGTTTGCATTCATCAAGGGCCTTTTTCTTCTAGCAGGCCCTTCAGGAGGTTATGAGAGAGATATGGAACCTCGCTTTTGCAAGTAGATGGACCACACTGCCCCAGAGGAACAGAAACTTAATTCTGAGATTAAAAAAAAAAAGTCATCGAAGCTGAACATTTTTTATTCTCATGAAGGAGTGAATGATGATTTCACACTTTCTGAATTCCCCAGGGTTTTTTTGTTTTTTTCTGCGTCGTTCTGCAAAATACCTTTTAGTTCAGTAATGCTCCTGAACAGATCAGCACGCCCGCTGACCGTCTTTGTGGGCGCTGCCCGGCTTCCCCCTCGCGGGCGCGCTCCTGTCCACCGTGGCGGTTTCCAGGTCCCAAGTGGGCTTCGGCACAGTGGCAACGCTGAACACAGCGTGTTCGGCGCGGAGTCCTCTCTCAACCGTGCGTCCGCACCCTCGCTGGGCTCTTGTTAAAATGCAGAGGACTGGGGGATGCCTGTCTGGGTTGGAGCCTCGCAATCTACACTGTAGCCCGCGGTTCTGAGGCTGGAGCTTCACAGTTTTAAGGTGATGGACTGGATCTCAGAGATGAATCCTCCCGAACTCTCTCCCCAGCTCCCTCCTAGGAGCCTTGGGGGAGGACATCACCCCTCCGGGGTCCCCATTCAAATAGCACCATCCAGATCTCAACCGCCCGGCCCAGCAGCTATTCTGCCGAGTCATCCACGTTGCTGCGTCCGATCCGGTCCCGGGGAGAGGACCACGCAGCCCCCGGGGCCTCCCCGGACGTCCAGGCCCTTGGGGATGGGGCGTCCCCTTCTGGCGCGTGCTGCAGAGAGGCCTCAGCTCCATGTGCCCGGTGCTCCTGCTCACAGGTCCACCTTCTCCGGACCCTGCGGCCCTCGCAGAGGACGCCGGAGTTTCTCCTGTCTCCATGGCAACCGACAGGGTGTCACAGACACGGATGGTGGCCGCACAGAGTGGGGATTCCGGAGAAGGGGCTGGGGCTGCCCCCCACAGCCCTGGACCCCCACCCACCCGAACTTTGGCCGGGTGACCCCTCTTCCTTCCCGCGCCGGCGCCTACCC
>NW_022900935.1:1132977-1153799 GCF_012274545.1 Fukomys damarensis
CGTGCCACCCTGGGCCCAGCCACCAGCCGGGCGTCCCAGAACCCCTCACTGTAGGGCTGGGGACTCGGCAGCCCCTTCCCGGTCATCACGAGGCTTCCAGACCCGCTACCCCACCGCGCGTCTGGGTCGGGAAATCCCTGGCCCTTGGTACGTGATCCCTCCACCCAGGGATACACCAGGAGCCCCCGATCCCTCCACCCAGGGATACACTAGGAGCCCCCGCACCGGGGACCCGAAGCTCCTCCCAAGTAATCGCGAGACCCCGCCACTACCACACTTGGGCGCCAGCCCCAGGCCCGGGACTTCTGCCTGTTGGCGACCCTTCTCCCCACCCCTGGACCACACTGAAAGCGAGGACTCCTCCCACCCCACCCTAACACTCACTGGTCAGAGACGCACCCTTAGTGCCTGGGGGAGGGGGACCATTCCTTGCACCCATGCCACCTCCGCACACGTCAGTTTCCTGGGCTTCTTTCATTTCCTCTGCTTGCTCAGATCCCCTAAGACGTGGGTTCTGGCGGGGGCACCCCCAACCCGGAGTTTTTCAGCGTTTACTAGTAAACTGGGGGCAGAGACTCTCCGCAGCCCCTTCCTCTCCTGCCCCCCCACTCTTGATAAGGTGGCCTTCCCAGGGAGGTGCCCCTTGGCCTCTCTCCTCTGCTCTGCCTTGCTTGAAAACTGCCCTGCAGTTCTCCCTCGGGGCTGAGTCCCCTCTGGGCTTAGTCCCCTCCACCCCCATCCTGCCTCCTCCTCTTGCCCCACCCAACCCTGCACCCTTCTCTGCTTCTACCATCGCGATGCCCCAGGCCCACCCCTGTCTTTTCTGGTTAAATGGGCCCTCACACACGCACACGCACACGCACGCACACACACACACACCCCGCAAAAGACAAAACTTGATACTCTTGGGAGAAACTAGAGAGAAAGGACCCCAGTTCCCCTTTGGGTCCGTCCCTGGTTCCACCCTACTGGGGCTTGAGACGGTGGCCACTCCTCTGCAGCTACGTTTGGGCCCAGTGGTGATGAGAGCGCCCAGTCCCCCTCCCTTTGGTGGCTTTCCCCACCTCCTGTTGCCCGTCCCCTGCCCTGGCTCCCAGAGAGCAGACAGCCCTGGTCCTGGGGCGGAACAGATCAGGGGGAGGGAGGACCATCTGCAGGCTGAGGCCATGGTGGGAGAGACCAGAGGTCTAGGCCAGCAGGCACAGGCAGTCCAAGGCTAAGGGAGGGGTGCGCCAAGCCTGGCCCCACCTGGGCTGCACAGGCAGAGAGGGTAGGCCCCGCTACACACAGCTGGCAGTGCCCAGACACAGAGCAGGAAGCCCGGAAGGGGTTGTGCAAGCCCACGGCGTGAGGAAAGCTGTTGCCCACTTGTCTCCAGCTGCATCAGCAGCTTCCGCGCCCGGCCGTGTAGGGGAAGAGGGTTTTGGTTCCCCGTCTCTCGTGGCTGGAAGCTTCACACTTTTGTGGGAGTCAAACCCTCGACCCTCTGACCTGGACCTCTGTGGAAGTCCAGGGCCGGAGCAGCCCAGCTGCGAATCCAGGTCCTGTTCCTCAAAGCCAGCAGAGCAAGCCAGGAGAGGGAGTTTCCATATTCCAGGAAGAGTGGACTGAAAATGCCGCCCAGGGTAGCTGTGGCTTTGCTGAGTGACTTCCTTGTAGTTTGCCCCATGGGAGAGCCCAGAGGCAGGCGCTGTACAAGGACAGATCTCAGCCTTGATAGGACCGGTGCCAGATGAGCTCACCGGGGCTCCCGGTGACGCCATAACTTGGGGTTTTTCATCACCCTGTACCCATGAGGACCTGGGGCACAGACAGTCGAATAACTCGCTGAGACCACAGGGCTAGAAGCCCACGTTGTTCCTTTCTGGGTTTCCCATCACAGGCTCCGGTGTCTGCCGTTCACATCCTCCATGTGAAAGGCCGATTCTCTACCTCATGTACCTGCATCTGTTTGACAGGAGCCCCAGTTTCTCCTCTCCCGGAGAGCCCTCCTCCTCGGGCTTCCGTGGGATCCCTACCCCAGCCCCACCCCGAGTGGTTTGGGAGGACCCAGACACCCCCAAAGGAGCAGGGGATGGGAGGCCGCAGCTTGGTTGGCAGAGGCATGAGGGCAGGGTCTTGAATCTGTGATTGCAAAGCACGCCGTTGGGGGCCAGTTCGATAAGGGGTGCTTTGGAGGGGTCGGGACGCTGGGCTCCTAAGCTACCCACCTCTTGGCAGCAGCACTGCTGGTTGAAGTTTTGGGAGGGTGGAGGGGACGGGAAAGGGCCGGGAAGCTGGACCTCTGGAGCAGGAAGTGTCGCCCGCTGGGGGCCTTGGCCAGGGTGAGAGGCTGCAGATTTTGTATTCAAGGAAACAAGGCTTCGCTGTGCAGCCCAGCCGGCCCAGCTCCGGCTGTGAGCGGCCAACAGACGACTCTCATGAAAGACAAAACCACTGTTTTGTTTCCACCACCCAAGTGGGCCTGCAGCCTCCTGGGTCCCAGCAGGGCCTTGCTGAGAACAGAGGGCAGGGAGAAAGGCGCAGCCAACAAACAGAGACGGTAGAGGACTGGGAGCCGGCCTTTCCTCAGGGGCCACAGCTGGGAAGCCAGACTTCCAGCCCAGCCAGCTGGCCCTCCCCGGGCCTCAGTCTCCCCATCTGTTGAAGGTGCGGCTGTATGTGAGGGGTCCCCAGGTCCTTTGGCATTGAGCTTCGTATTTCTGAGCCCTTCTACATGTCAGAACTGCATGTGGTCCTACAGGTGCATCCTGAGGGTGGCACCCTCGGGGACACAGGGCTCTGTGCCATCACTGACCTCCATGCTTATAGCCGTGGACTTCCTCCCGGAACAGGAGTTGGCTTCTGCCCTCCTCCGCATTCTAAAGAAGAGGAAGCTGAGACCCCAGTGTGTATTTGCTCAGGGTCATGCGGAGGACTCCGCCCTCATCTGCGCTGTGGGGACCGTGGTCCCCACTCTTGGGCAGAGACTTGGAGATGATGCACAAGGTCCAGCCAGGGCACACAGGGCATCGCGTCGTGGAGTGGACGCTCGGCCCCTCGTGTGGCCTCGGGGATCCACAGCCTCAGACCCCCTTCCTTCTTCCTCCCTCCCTCTAGGAAGGGGCACAGGTAGCCTCAGAGACCCTCAGGGACGCCCACCCCTGGTTGGCACAGTAAGACTCTACTCTGGAAGCCGAAACCTGCTGGAAGGCAGGCAGCCTTGGAACCTGAGGAAGGTGGCCTAGTTCCTGTCCATCCCTGGCCCCGGTTCCTCCCCACCCGTCACATGATCCCTTGCGTCAGGCAGGCAGGCTGGCTTCCCTTTGGTTCTGGTTGCTCTTCCCCTCCCGGGTTCCTGAGGCCACCTGCCCTTTCCATCCTTGGACTGCGGAGCCCGAAGCCATGGGTTCCGATCCCAGGTGTGGGCCCTGGAGCAAGTTCTTTAAACCTGAATGCCGGCTCGGTTCCTCACCCTGGGACACAGATGAAATAGTACCCACTTCATAGGGCTGGAAAGTACTTAATCTAGCACTTGGCACAAAGAGAGCACTCACTAAGTCACTGTCGCCATCACCCCCAGTCCAACATAGCCCTCTCCTGGCTGGTGGTCACCAGCACAGATACCAGGACAGCCCCATGCCGGCTGCTGCTGCCAGGCTGGCCACAACCCTTTGCCGTGGACCAGAGTGACAAACACCCAGTGTGAGAATCTCCCTTTCCTCCTGCCAGGCAGACTCTGATTGACAGCTACATACGGCTTCGGTAAATAGCAAAAGTGGAGAAATGAATTCATTATCACTTAATTATGTGGAAGGCAGGTGGCAGAAAAAAGGGAAGACCGAATAGCCGGGAATGACCCAGGACTGGGACTCCAGCACCTGCCTCCCCACACTACTGGCTATGGGGCTTCTCTGAGCCTGTCTCCCCTGGGGCTGCAGAGCCTTCCCGATAAAGGATCGAGGACTCGTGAGAAAGCCCAACCCTTGTCTGGGCTGCACGCTGTTTATGAAAATGGATGTTTATGGAAAGCAAGGTTCCGTCCACTTGCTCATTTGTCCAACAAACGCCGTATTGAACTTCTGCTATGAGCCAGTTCCAGAGAATGGAGGCTCGAGAGGCTTAAAGTCTCATGGAGAATGGTGATGTTCGGGGGTCTTTAGGGTCAGAGAGGCTGGAATGGAAGGGCTCCTGTTCCTCCCACGGACCAGAGGCTGTCGCTGCAGCCAGCCCTGCCCTGCGTCCTCCGTGCTACGTGGTTAAGGCTGCGATACTTGGGGGTCGATTTGACCCTCACACCGACACAGGGAGGCTGATGTGACATTGTCCCCACTTGCCAGCAGAGGGAACAGAGGCTCAAAGAGATTGTGTCACTTGCTCGAGGTTTTATGCTGTGGCAAGATTAAAACCAGGTGCACCTGCAGGGAGCCCCGAGCAGTCTGTGGACTGTGGCCCTGGCTGGGGGTGAGGACGTCCGCAGGGTCTTAGAGGAGCTCTCTACAGAGGCAGAGTCCGGGTCCTCACCTGCCACAGCCCAGGGCTCGGCTCTCAGGGAGCTGCCCACACCCTGGGGAGGAAGGATTCCCTGAGCCTGGGCCCACTCTGTTCCTCCCACTTCCTGTCTGCACTGAGTCACCTCTCCTCACCCTCTCGGGGGACTTCTGGGTCCCCCTTGACTTGCACCCTCCTGCCTTCTCCTCTTCTAAGTCTTGTCTCCTCTGCCTCTGCTGCCTGAGTGCCAGGTGTGGGCCTGGCTTCAGCTGGAAGAGCCTGGGCCCCGTGGGCTCCAGCAGGTCAGAGGCCCTTCCCCAAGGCCAGCCAAGCGGGAGGAGGTGTGGCCAATCCCCACACCCTCCCGGAGCTGACTGCCCCGGGCTGCACTTCCGCCTTTCAGGGAGGGGAGGGGAGGGGCCGGTGCCAGGGCGTGGCTAGTCAAGGCCAGGGCCCGGCAGTCCAGAGCACAGAGGCGCCCATCCTCGCATCCGGCCACTCACAGGCCACCGCTGAGTCCTCTCACCACCCTGGAGATGAACATCCCTATATTATAGGCGCCGAGGCTGCATCTCAGAAGGGCTGTGTGACTTTCCAAAGTCACACAGCTCATAAGGGGCAGAGGTGGGATTTTGAACCTGCCAGAACAGTCCGCATCTTAACCGGACACCCCAGGTGTGGTCAGGCCAGCCCACAGCTCTTCCTGCCACCTGCCTAGGGCCAACCTTCGATAGGTTAGTTACCTCCTCTGTCTGAGCTGTTCAGGGTTAATAAGACTAAATAATAATAGGGGCGTTCGATAAACACTCTGTATGATCCGGATCGTAATAGCACCATTATGAGGAAGGGCAGGCAGGGAAGGAGACAGTGGTGGAGGAGATGGCCCTCTGCGACTGTGGCTCAGCGTGAGGGTGGCTCGAACACAACGTCAGGATGACCCCAGCCTCGATGGCACCCAGCAGGTCACTGCCAGCTGGGAGGCTCCCACTGGGTCCTAGAACACTGAGCAGCCGTGGGCAGCGAGCGCCGCATCCTGGCTCCCTCCCTGGGTCCTCACTCCCACCCCACTCCCTCCCCGGGAAGACAGGACAGGGGGAAGTGGCGGGACGTCCACCGCGCGATGCCAGCTGGGCCTCGCTCCAGGAGCGGGCAGGTCAGGAATTGTGTGTCGAGGACTTAGCAGCCCTGCAGAACCTGCCTTTCCATTTCCCGGGACACACCGGTCCCTGGCGCTTCCCCGAGGCGGGAAGGGGACTGTTACAGTGCCATGTATAGGTGGTGAGCACCTACTGTGCGCTGCCTGTGCCATATCCACCGTTGCACTGACAGGAACAGAGGCATCGACCAGGTGAATCTGATTTCTGAGTCCAAAGCCAGTGGGACTGCAGGCTCCTGAGCCTTTAAGCCACACCCTCTCCAGTGGCCTGTCCACCCAGGGCTCTGCCCGCCCAAAAGGCCATCAGCAAAGGCCTGGACAGACTCGGGGTCCCTCACGCACCCAAGCCAGCTGGCCCCCTCCTCTGCGCAGCAGCTGTGATGGCTGCTTCAGGATGCAGGAAAAGGACACAGCCCGAAGGGGCCTCCTTAGGGCAGGTGAGCGCCCGTCTTCAGAGGGAGCCCTCTGTCAGCTACACCTTTCTTGCCTCTACCTGTGGTGGCTCCTTAGCTTCCTTTCTGAGCCTGGGTCTCCTCGTCTGTCAATCAGGGATGGTCACGCCTGCTTCACAGTTCTTGTAAAGATCTGGCACCAAACACTTGAGTGGTGAGGGCTCAGCAGCTTGGCCGGTGCCAACTGTGTGGGTGTGGGAGGCCTGGGTGCGGGGCCCCGCGCCCCTTGGTTATCAGAACTGGTGGTGTCCAGAAGCGGCCGGTGTGCCGTGGGGGATGGGAGGGGTTCTGTCACCAGTGTCCCGGGCAGCAGCTTCTGAGAACTATTCAGAGGAGGCAGGCAGGAATGTGGGCGTGATGCCAGGCCCGCAGCCCCCTTCCCTGGAGAAAAGCGCTGAGCTCCCAGCCTGCAGCTTTGCTGCCCGGTTTGCTGGATAGCCTTGGCTTCCCGAGCAGGCCCCACACGGTTCTCAGCCAGTCTCCCAAGCCCCAGAATGTGGGACGCTCCGGGAGAGGGAGAAGGGAGAGAGAAAGCTTCCAGCTAGCAGAGTCTGAAGTCCACCTGCCTGCTGTGGCCTCAGACTGCTGGCTGCCCTCTCTGGTCCCCACTCCCTCCATAATGGGAAGCAGATGGAGGCTGTGGATGGATCTTGGGGGTGGCCTGCCTGGTCCTGGACCCTCGGACCCTCAGTACCCACTCAGGGAAGAGGGCACGGGAGGAGAGGTCTGCCCCAGGCGGGCACATGCAGGACTGTGCGCCTCCACCTGCAGGCAGCACAGCGAGCGTCTCCCGCTTCGTCACTTCCCTCCAGAGAGACAGGAGAGCCATCGGGTGAGCCCTCTTCTGCCTGTCCCATAGCCTCTGCCCTTCCACTGCTCCCGGGCTGCGGGGTCTTTCAGTTGGGCCAAAGGGGAGGAGGTAGAGGGACCAGGCCAGGCCCCCATAAGCCTTTCCCCCGACCCCTGCACTGTCAGGACTGGAGCCCCTGGGAGAAGCCAGTGTTTTGTTTTGTTCGGTACCGGGGACGTAATGCAGGACCTTGCACTTGCGAGGCAGGCAATGGCACCACTGAGCTAAATCCCAGGCTCCCTTTTTTTGTTTTTTTGTTTTTGTTTTTGTTTTTTTGAGACAGGGTCTCACTATGTAGTTGAGACTGATCTGGAACTCTCTATGTAGCCCAAGCTGGTCTCAAACTCACAGCGATCCTCCTGCCTCAGCCTCCCGAGTGCTGAGATTACAGGCGTGCACCATCACGCCCGGCCCAGCCCCTATTTTTTATCATTACAAATATCACCATTTTTAAATACTAAGGTGTAAAGTACTTAATGTATCTGGGTATTGTTCCACACGCCTATCTTCCCAGCACTTTGGAAGGCTAAGGCAGGAGGATTGCAAGTTTAAGCCCAGGCTGGGCATGTTAGTGAGACTGTCTCAGATTTTTAAAAAGAGCTGGGAATGTAGCTCAGTGCAGAGTCCCTAGGTTCAATCCCGAGGACTGACCAAAAAAAAAAAGAAACGTCCATAGAGCCAGGCGTGGTGGTGCACGCCTGTAATCCCAGCACTTGGAAGGCCGAGGCAGGAGGATCGCTGTGAGTTCGAGACCAGCCTGAGCTACATAGTGAGTTCCAGGTCAGTCTCACTACATAGTGAGACCCTGTCTCAACAAACAAGCAAAACAAAAGGTCCATATAACAGCCATTGTTATAATAATGAAAATAACAGGTTTTAAGCACCTGCTGTGTGCTAGCCATTTTACAGTTCTAATCATAGTCGTACTTACTCCTTAATAGCCCTGAAGGTGGATGGGGACAGCAGTGGTAATTGGCAGTTGTCAGTGTGTATCCACGTCTCCGCGGGCCGGGCTCTGAACTAAGGGTATAAAGTGCCCATCCGCTCCTCCAACTCTCATGTCCGTGCCAACGCCAGTCACGGATGTGCCTGAGGAAGTGGAGGTCTGCGGGGTTCGGTGCCAAGGTCGCCAGCCAGCAGGTGGCAGAGCTGGGGCTTGGACGCAGGTCTGAGCACGCAGCCTCCAGGCCGTCTGCCGTCGGGCTGACCTGACCCCAGGTCTAGGCCACTTAGCGGTGTTGGTCCAGAGGCGCGCGGGCAAAGCCGCCTCCTGCGGGCCTTGGTGATGGATGGGATGGCACCACGGCCAGCCCCTGCACTGTCCCCCCGGGGCCAGAGCCTGCCAATGGGGAGCCCCACCCCGTAATTGATTGTCCCCTGATGGATATGGGCGGCCGTTCAAACCACAGTTTGATCCTTGGCCCAGCCAGGCCTGGAAGCTGCCAGAAGCAGAGCATCCAGAAACTTCAGTTCCTTCCAAGTTCAGAGGCTTTATCTGCACTGCTTCCTCTGAGGCTGAATTGCGATAGCTCCGGGAAAACACACAGTCGAGCCACGAAGACAGCTGGAACTCAGGCGGAGCTGCCGTTGGGGTTCCCAGGCCCGGGCCTGAGTCCCTGGTCCCCCCCTGACCTCGCAGGGCTGCAGAGGGCTATAAACACCAGGGCCGCAGATGAGCCTCACTGGTGCGGGGTGTGTGGCTGCCGCGCACAGAGCAGCTCTGCCCAGCCGGGACCTTTGAAGTGCTCGGCCGGTCAGCTCAGTCCGCCTCCCCCAGCAGGGCTTCTGCACCTCAGTGCCACTGACACGGGGCCGGGACTGACCCGTGTCCTGTGCCGTTCAGCAGTGTCTGGGCCTCTGCCCACCGGCGCCAGGGGCACCCTCTCCCCGGGGAGAGAACAGAGCACCTGCAGGTGTTGCCACATGGCCCCTGGGCACCTTTGAGGACCACGGGGCCATGCCGCTGAGGAGCCCAGGCAGCCTGGCTCCCCTTGGAGCCCAAGTCCAGAGAGAGGTGGGGGCTCCGTGTGCCCGATGGGCCCGGGAGCGGGGTGGAGCACAGGGCAGGCGCCTTTCCTGCCCGGGTGCTGCAGAGCTGCAAGGAGGGACCCTGCTGTCACCCGAGTCCCTCCAGGTGGAGGCCCCCAGCCCCCTCTGCCTGTCTGCCCCCACCAGCCCTCTCCAGGGGCAGGAAGGCAGCCTGGGGACCCTGTGCTCCCTCCAGGGTTCCCAAGTCACGTCTTTTTGCGTTGTCACTTCCAACCACTGACTCGCTCGCTTGAGAACTGTTTCTCACCCAAATGCTCCCCTCTGTGCAGAGCAAACACAGTCTGTGGCCCCAGGACATGGACAGGTGGCTGGGCACAGAGCAACCGTGCCTGTTTACAAGCCTGATGGACCTGGGTGGAAGCCCAGCTCCTCTTGACTGCTGTGTCACCTTAGGCAGGTCACTTAAACTCTCTGAGCCAGCTTAAGTGAATTTTCCAGCACAAAGGCAAATGTCAGGAAGCAGTCGCTATGAGGCGTGCAGTTTATGTCTAATTAGAGGAGGGAGCCAGAGATGCCTAAAGACATCCAGGAGTGAGCCATGTGTTCGTAGGGCGTCCAAGGCTCTAGGACGTGGCCTCTGTGTCACACCGCTGCCTCCAACAGTGCTGGCACTCAGCCAGCTGGAGGTCTCGGGCCTGCAGGAGTTTGCATCCACATGGGAAGCCTGTCCCAGGAAACAGGCAGGGCAGGTGTTTGGACAGCCCATAAGGGGCTGTGTGGCTTCCCCCAGGGGGGCACCAGCCTGGGTGTCACCACTGCAGCCCTGCCCCCACCCGTCTCTGCCTGGTGGTTTACAGGGCACACACAGGCCAGAGGCCTCCAGTCACCGTCCCCAGGCCAGGCTGCCCGGGTTCTCCGCCACTCCTGGGGCTCAGGGCTCTGCGTTCCCGGACATACCCTAGGCTTGTCCCTCCTGCTGTGACCCTCAGCCCTGCCACTGCCTCCCTCCTTGACTAAGGTGGCAGGAGACCCACTGGCATCCTAGCTCCTGTTAGGTCCTTTTTACCCTCCCTGCCCCAGGGGCTTCACAGAAGCTGGGGCCCTAAAGTTTGATTCCCAGCACAGAGAGACAAGAGATGCCACCTTTCAGTCTGGTAGCCTGTGCTTCTCAACTTGGGGTGGTCTCCCCCAACCCCACGCGTCCTGAGGCCTGGGAGACACGAATGTCCGGCTGTCACAGCATGGCGGGGGGACACTGCAGACATCTTGTGGCTCACAGGAAACCCTGCAGCAAGCCTCCCCTGCCCGCCCTCTGCAGCCGGGGGATCACCTGCCTGGCCCACGAGCTCTGCCACCAGGTGTGAAGCCGGGGTGTGGGCTGCGAGGCTCCTCAGTGTCTGTGGCGAGATGGGTCCACACCCCGTGGGTGTGTCAGGGCCCTGGGCCCCTTCCAGCCATGACAGGGACAGTATTGTAGTCAGCTAAGGTAGGGGGAAATGTTACAGGCAGTCGGGGCTACGTATCCCAGCTGTCCGGGGACTTGTGTTAGAGACCTGGCCCGAGACTGACACAATGACCAAGTCTGCCCACTTCCTCAGAAGACGAACATCTGGCCGAGATAAGTCTCGACAGACATCCGTCGCCCCAGGGGTGACCAAGACCTCCAGACCCACCCTTTCCTACAAAAGGCCTTTGTTCTTTCCCTGCACACTTGTCGCGTGACTTGTTCCCCCGTTGGATTGCTGTTACTTGAACGACTGTTCCTGTGACCTTACAGGGCGATCATAGCTGTAACCCATGTGGGTTTTGCTCTATAAAGCTCCCCTGTAAAGTGGGGTCCCCAGCTACCCCTTCCAGTCTCCTCCTGCCTCTCAGGAGCTAGATTTTCCCACTCTTAACCTCCGTTCCTAAAATCCATTCTTCGCTTTTTAGAAAACACAAGCTTGGTGTATCACACATCTGACAGATTGGGAGATTTTTTTAAAAAGTTATATCGGACCTGGGATTTAGCTCAGCGGTGCTGCCGCCTGCCTTGCAAGTGCAAGGTCCCAGAGTTCGGTCCCCAATACCAAAAAAAAAACAAAAGATTAGCAGGTAAAGTATTTTCATGTTTCATCTCCTGCATCAACACCGTGGGAAGAGGCACTCTGAGCCCCTAGGATCCCTGCACTAACCTTGTGGCCTCTGCACCCATAGGTACGACGCTGGGCGAGATGGCTTCATAGATCTGATGGAGCTGAAGCTCATGATGGAGAAACTTGGGGCTCCCCAGACCCACCTGGGCCTGAAGAACATGATCAAGGAGGTGGACGAGGACTTCGACAGCAAGCTCAGCTTCCGGGAGGTGAGCCTGGCCAGCCCTCTCCCTACACGGGCCGCAGCTGACAGGCAGCTGGCACTACACTGGGCGACTTCACCCTCAGGAACTTGGTCCTTGCTCTGTTCCACGGGAAGGACAAGGGGTCTCGAAGCCGGGTGACCGTGGCCCTTGACCCTGGGGAGCCTGAGGTGGCTTGCAGGGGGGCCCTTGGGAGAGTCCTGGCCTGGGGAAGCCGGCTGGAAGCTAAGAGGGGCCAGGGAGAGGGGTGGGGCGGCGCAGGCATCTTGGGAGAGTCCTGGCCTGGGGAAGCCGGCTGGAAGCTAAGAGGGGCCAGGGAGAGGGGTGGGCCGCCTAGGGAGCCATTTGAAGGGGGACACAGGTTCAGATCCCCTTGGGCCTGAGACTTAAGGCAACTGCTGTCTCCGAGCCTTCCTTGCAGAAGGAACAAGTGGGATGTTTGTCTGGGGAGCACTGGGAGATGAAAGGTGGGTTGTGGCTGTCAGCGGAAGCTGAATGTGGACAGAACAGATGAGGCACCTGGCCGCCCATTGTGCAGATGGGCAGACTGAGGAGCAGAGAGGGAGGGACGGGCACGGGGGAGTGAGGCCCAGCTCTTCGGCTCCCAGAGGGCAGAAGCCCGAGGTTGGCCTGGTGCGGCAGGGACTTTGGCCCCTGAGGTCCCTCCTGACACCTCGGACCCTTCCTCCCCGCTGCAGTTCCTCCTGATCTTCCGAAAGGCGGCGGCCGGGGAGCTGCAGGAGGACAGCGGGCTGCACGTGCTGGCACGCCTCTCCGAGATCGATGTCTCCACTGAGGGCGTCAAGGGCGCCAAGAGCTTCTTCGAGGCCAAGGTGAGGAGTGAGGACCTCGTGCATCCAGGCCCCTTCCCGTCCACGCTGACTTCCCGTGGGGTGGGCATAGGCCGTCAGCAGCGGGGACTGGGGGACGGCAGAGTAGGTCTGGGACCGCACGTCCCCTTGGGGATGCTGACCTCAGCCCCAGCTTGGGGACAGCCGCAGGACCCCAGGCTCCAAATGGAGAAACTGAGGCTTGGGAAGGTGACCGCAACTCAAGGGACCAGGTTGGAGGCCCTGCTGGCCCTGACCCCTCCCGCCCTCAGGCGCAGGCCGTCAACGTGTCCAGCCGCTTCGAAGAGGAGATCAAGGCGGAGCAGGAGGAGAGGAAGAAGCAGGCGGAGGAGCTGAAACAGCGGAAGGCGGCCTTCAAGGAGCTGCAGTCCACTTTCAAGTAGCCGGGCCACAGCCACCACCGGGCCCTGCCCTGGCCCGGCAGGCAGGCGAGGGGGGTGAGGGTGCGCATGGGAGGCAGGCACGGGACTGCCGCTAAAAACCTGAATTGTGAATCAGGCTCATCCAGGAGTCTCCCGCGCTGCCCAGGCACTCCCTGTCCCCTCCCGCCGCTCCTGCGGTTGCAAGCCCCGTGCCGCCCATGCCTGGCCCAGCCCTCCCTGGCCACCCCTGCACCTCCCGCCCTGGCTCGAGGTTCCTTTGTCCCGGGTGCCTGCTCCCTCACCCACCCCTGGCCCATTCACCTGCTCTAACCAGCAGGCTGCCCTGCCCGGGCCCTGTCTGTCCCTTACCAGATGGGAGCAGCAGACACAAGAAGGATCATGGCTGTCGCCTTACAGTGGGACCCATGGGGCCCACAGCAGGCACAAGACCCCGCCCCAGGGCCTCTCCTCCAGCTCTGCCCCCTTCTCTCTGCTGGATGGGAAGGGCTTCTATTTTGGTGAAGGGACCCAGGCCCTGGTACTCCGCTATGATATGGAGATGGGGCCCAGCCCGGCAGGGTGAGGGGTCGCTGTGCAATCTACCTCACCGGCCTGCACTCTGCCAGGCCTCATGGGGTCATGGGCAGGGGCTCTGGGGGGCAGAAACACTGCTCCCTGACACCCCCGAGCACCCTGAAGGTCCTGGGGGGCTGTGGAGAGAGACGGGTGTGGAGGAGGGACTGGGCCCCCCAAGATGGGCTGGAAGTGTCTGCCGGCCCCTTCACACCCTCCTCCCCGAGTGACACCCCGCTTTGTCGCCAGCGGCTCCCACCTGTCACACCCGCCCCCAGGAAGCATGGGCCAGGCGCGGCCCCACCACCAGCCGCTCCCCCACAGCCCCCGTGCACTCGCTCACGTGTACGTCTGTGTGTGCGTCCGTCTGTCTTGCCGTGTCGTGAAACTGTGACCGTCACCCAGTCCAGACAAGTGAACGGCCTTCGAGGCCACGGTTATGCAACTCGCGGTGTTCGTCATGACTACGTCACGCTTTTTAAACTCGATCAATAACTCTTTATTTTAGTATACACCCAGGAGCGCCCGGGGCTCCCCCGGGACTCGAAGAGGTTTTATTTTTTTGGCCTCGGAACCTGCAGACGTCGGCCGTGCCTAGCCCTATGCGCGGCCTTCGCCCTGGATTGCGTTTGCCTTAGCGGATATATGTTTATACAGATGAATATAAAATCTCCTTTTCCTTTTGGCTTTTGGCTTTTTTTTTTCATCCCGTCTCAACCCCCCCCCCAAAAAAAAGCTACTTCTTCTTTCGGTGGTACGGTTATTTTTTTTAACTAAAGTAAGATAAAATTCTATATTCTTACGTGTGTGTGGTTCTTGCTGCTGCGTAGTGGAGCAGGGGCTGGGGAAAGGGGCAGGGTGAAGTCACCCGCGTGTGGGGGCCGTGCCTGACGGCCCTCCAGCGGCCGTGGCAGTGGTGCTGACCTTATTCCTCCTCGAATGAAGGACCGTGACAGTGGGGCGCTGGGCGCGGGGCTGGGCTGCCCACAGCCTGTACCTTGCGCCAAGGTGGCAGAGAACAGGCTGAACCTCCAGATCCCAGCCCCCCGTCTTCACGCCTCAAATGTTACCACCGCCACTGACCACGTGGTGGTTACAGCCAGACACCCCATTTGCTGAAAGCGCTCAGGACAGTCAGTGCTGTGTCTCTAAGTGGCATCGGGACTAAGGGTTCGGCGTGAATGCCGGTCTGGACCGGAAGCTCCCGCGTCTGGGTACCCACCGGGCTCCAGGTCTCCGCCTGATCCAGCCAAGGCTGAGGAGGGTCGTCCCTGGGAGCCGGGTGGGAAGGAGAGGTTGGGGACTAAGCTGGGCACCACTGCCCCTGGGCGGCCGTAGCTGGTAGTGCAGCACCCTCTGGCGTCCTCAGGGCCCTGCCTGGGGAAGGCCGGATGGAGGCGCCTTTGTGGGGCACCGCACTCCGAGCCTGAGAAGCCACCACCACCAGTGAAAGATGAGGCTAAGTGTGGCCTCTCGGTCTGCCTCGCCCAAAGGAAGGACGGCAGAACCACTAAGGTCCAGCTGCAGCTGCAGACCCCACACCCGGCTGGCCTGAAGCCTTCAGCACCAGAGACGGGGCTGCTGTCCCAGGCCAGGGCTCCCCAGCAGGCTCGGCCTGCACAACACCCACTGCCAGCCCTGGCGGGGAGGCACTGGGAATGAAGAAGCTGCAAGGGATCGGGGACCAGGAAACTTGGCTCCTTAGAACCCTGCCCAGGCCCCGTCTTCTCCCCGAGCCCCCTCCCACCGCCCCAACCCCCCACACCCCGAGAGGCAGCAGCTGCCCCCAGATCCTGTCCCAGCAGGCAGCAAACATGGCCCTGTCAGTGGCACCTGCTGGTTTCTCAGGCCTTCACCCAACCTCGGCATTGCTCTGCCGAGGCCCCAGTGCACATTTCTTGTGCTTGTTTTTCCAGCACAGCCTGTCCCAGACAGCTCAGTGACGCCGTGGCCAAGGTCCTGGGAGGCCCCAGTCCAGACCCCAGAAACCCCACAGCTCACTGCACGCACAATCTGCAGAGAAGGAAACTTCTCCTGCCGCCACCCTCCAGAACAAGGTCTGATCTCAAGATGCTCAGGCCCAGCACAGGCCTGCCGCACACAGGAGTGTGTGGATTCATGTACGTACATGCAGCATGTCAGCGCCTCACAGGCAAACAGCAGTCCGAACCCTAAATTTGCCGGCGAATCCAGCGAGATCTCTGGCTTCTTGGGTCACAGGCAGCTCTCCTCCCAGGGCCCCCCTCTGCCTATCCAGCCCCAGCTGCTCCCGTAACGGCCAACCCAGTGTAGGGCACCCTCTGACAAGTGTCACCCGGGCAGGTCCTGCTGCCCTGCAGCCTGGGCGAGGGCAATTTTCTCCTGGCTGCCAGGGCTTGTGGGATGTAGGTCAGGCCCAGAGGAGGTGCAGGGATGACCCTGTCAGGTGCCCAGCCTCAAGGCCATCCAGTCACAGGTGACCTCACGTGGGATCACTGTCCACTTGGCAGGGACAGGAGCCCAGCCCAGGGCCCACAAAAATGTCTTGAAATCTTAAAAATCAATAAAAGAAAGTTATGACTTTATATTCGTACAGTCATAAAAAATGACTTCTTTTTTTTTTTTTTTGAGACAGGGTCTCACTATGTAGCTCAGACTGCTCTGGAACTCACTGTGTAGCCCAGGCTGGTCTCGAACTTGCACTGTGCGCCACCACACCTGGCCAACTTTTAATGTATTTTGAGGAAGGGGCTCAAGAAGGGTAAGGAGCCTGATGACGGTTAAGTCTCTCTTATTAAGTTTCTCGTTCTCTTTCCATGCTTGGGGTTAAACCCAGGGCCACTGTACTACTAAGCAACATCTCAGCTCTTTTTAATTTATCTTGAGACAGAACCTTGCTGAGTAGCACGGGCTGGCGTTGAACTTGCAATCCTCCTGCCTCAGCCTCCCAAGCAGCTGGGATTACAGGTGTACACTGCCGCACCTAGCTCAGACTCAAACTTTCTCAGAAGGGCTAAATAACAACAATAATGATAACAACAAACCCTGGATAGTTTCTACCTCATATCAGACACTCCTCAAACAGCCTGAGGAGGCAGGTCCCTTTTTTGTTTTGGGGTTTTTTTTTGTTTTTGTTTTTGTTTTGAGACAGGATCTCAAAAAGGCTGGCCTTGAACTCACTATGTAGCCAAGGCTGACCTGGAATTCATAGCGATCTTCCTGCCTCAGCCTCCTGAGTTTGCTGGGATTACAGGCGTGTGCCACCATGCTTGGCTACCTCCATTTTAGAGAGAGAGAGAGAGAGAGAGAGAGAGAGAGAGAGAGAATACCCAAAGAGGTTAAATCACGATCAAAAGGTCACACAGCAGGAAAGCAGTTTTCCTTCCCTTGTGGAGTAGCCCAGCCCTGCAAAAGCCCTCATACACATCCCGTCTTCAGCATGTGCAGCACGTGAAGGAGGTCTTAGGTTTCTCGGGGACAAATATTTGGTGTTGCCTTCCGCAGGGGCCCCAGCTAGCAGACATCTCAGAACAAGGAAGTCGCCCTAAATCGTGAGCAGCCAGCAACCTCCTTACCTCCAAAAAAGGCTCCGTTTCTCCGTAAACACTAAAACAGCAGCAGCCCTCTTCTTCTGGCGCCACCTTCCCAATGCAGAGGGGACCATCACTGTCCACGTGGAGTTACCGCGCGGCACGTGCTCTGCGTGGGTCTGAGAATACCCGGATGCCTCCTGCAGGTGACACAGGCCTTGGGAGTCCCTGGTTCCAGAGAGTGCGAGGCCCAAAGAGGGCACCCAGGGCTGGGGGCTGACACAGGGACCAGGCACCCTGTCTCCTGCCACCAAGCCCTGCTCTCAGCCCTGTCCCCTTGTTCAGTGTGCAGCTCAGCGCAGTGAAGAGGTGAGCCGGGCAGCGCTCCGCAGCCCCTCTCTGAGCAGGAAGCCTGAGAGCCCAGGCCAGGCCAGGCCCCACACCCTCATATACCCGCCTCTCTGGGCCTTTATTTCCCATGCTGTGGCTGTTTTTCAATTGAGCTCATTGATTTTATACTAACAAAGTAATTCATTCCTCTTTCAAAAATTTTTTGCAAGTTAGAATCCTCCTTATCCCCAGTTAACCCAGTACATAGCGCTTTTTTTTTTTTTTTTTTTAATCAGGAAACAATTCCTAAGGGGCACGGGGTAGCCAACTCAGAAAAAACTTTCAAATGAGATCATGCAAGAACCAGGGAGCATGTGCTGGCTCATACCTAACAGATGCCTGATCAATACCTACAGACAGCGAGGTAGGAAGGGGAACACGAATGCACTCCAAGCTCCGGGAGGCAGCCCCCATGCGGCCCCTCAGAATGTGCTCTGTCCAGGGATATTTGGAAAGCCATGCTTTCAAGGCATCCCTGTTTCTCACCCAAATTAAACAATAACCACCCAAGGTCAGGGAAACGGCCTTGCCCAGCAGGTTTCTTGCTGGGACAGCCTGGCCTTGACCTGCAGGCCTCCCCGGCTCGGGCCTATAAGTGCCCTTCCCACCTGGACACCCGGGCAGTCCCACCACCCACACCATGCTGGGCATCGCGGTCCTCGCTGCGCTCCTGGCCTTTGGTAAGCGGGGGATGGGGAAGCTCACCTTGGGGCCACTGCGGGTCGGGCCGCAGGGCAGCTGTTTGTCCGGGGAGCCTCTGCCCTGCAGCACATGGCCGGCGAGCGCCGCCCCCAGAGGAGTGTGGCTGGGGGACGGGTCGCGGGAAGCCCTGGGCGAGGCCGGGACAAAGGAGCATCACCTTTCCCGGCAGCCTTTGCTCCCCCGTTTTGGAACCAAGGTCCCAGCTAAACGTCCTCTGCTCTCTGCAGGAGTAGTTCAAGTCCCTGGCCTCTCTCACTCTCACTGGCTGTCAGGCAAATGAGAGCACTTAATTAAGACTCCTTCCAGCCAACAACAGCAATGACAGCAGTAATGATAGCAGCTCCTGTTTACGGTGCGTTTGTTATGTGCAGGGAGCTGGGCTGAGCCCTTTACAGGCCGGAGCTAAGATGATCCTCAAGGCAACCTTGAAAGACAGGGTCTGTGTGGGTCCCCAGTTTGCAGTGAGGACAAAGGCCCAGGAGTTGGATGTCAGCCCAGGATCACATGGCTGGTAGCAGAACCAGGTGTCTCAGCACAGAAGACTCCGGATCCCCAGGGCTACTGTAGCTCTCAGGACAAACTCGCCACATTATGCCACGCCCCAACTCTGCAGAAAGGGAAGTCGAGGCCCAGAGACCTAGATGCCCCCCGCAGGCCACGCACTAAACGTCACAGCTGTGTCTGCCCCCCTCCCTGTGCCCCCCAGCCTCCAGCTGCGGGGTCCCCAGCTTCCCGCCGAATGTGTCTGCCAGGGTGGTCGGGGGAGACAACGCCGTGGCCCACAGCTGGCCCTGGCAGGTGAGGATGTTGTGGCACGGGAGGGACGGGGCGGCGGGTGGCCCAAGCGCAGGCTGAAACGGGGTCTCCTGTCTGCCCGAAGATCTCCCTGCAGTACCTCAAGGACAGCGAGTGGAGGCACACGTGTGGCGGCTCCTTGATCAGCAGCCAGCACGTCCTCACCGCCGCCCACTGCATTGAGTGAGTGGACAGTGCCCGGGACCGGCCGTCACCCTGGGGCGGGAGTCTGAGCCGGCTGCTTTTATTGAGCACCTAATACACACGCCAGGCACAGGGCTCAATAGGCTGCCTACATCCAGCAGCCCAGTTGTTCACTCCTGCGATCAACAGACTTTCCCTGTGTACACGCCCACGTGCCAGGACGCACAGCAGAGGACACAGTCCGAGAAACGGCTGGCCGAGTAAACTAGAGCGTAGCTAGCGGGGACGAGACCAATGAGGCCAGAAGAGGAGGCAGAGGATGAGGGTCTCCAGAGCTGAGACCGCAGGGCACACATGAGCAGAAACGTGCGGGCAAGAGCAGAGGGGCGCGGGTCTGGGGAAGGAAGGTGATCTGGGTGGCAGGAGAAGAGGGGCAGGGAGAGCCGGGAAGCGGCGTGGCAGAACAGTGCTGCAGGTTTCTCTAACAGCCTCACTCTTGAGCCTGAGAGTCGGAGCCGCCCTGGGGATCAGAGCCAGCGCACACCTGGTTGGCCTCATTTTGTTTCGTCTCGTTTTGTTTTTTAAAGCAGGGTCTCCGTATGTAGTCTAGGCTGCCCTTGAACTCACTGTGCAGCCCAGGCTGGTGCTGAACTTGTGTCAGTCCTCCTGCCTCGGCCTCCTGAGTGCTGAGACTTCAGGCGTATGCCAACACACCCAGCTTGCTGTCTATTTAAGAAACTCACTCAGCTGACTTGAGGACAGGCTTCAACGTGGCCAGGGGAGCAGGGATGTATCTCAGCAACAGAGTGCTTGGCTAGCATACCCAAGGTCCTGGGTTCAACCTCTAGTACTGCAAGAAAAAAATTAAACCTATTAATGACAAGCTTAGTTCATGCGCCAGCCCCGCTCGAGGAATGTAATCACTGTGTGCTGCAAACACATCCTAATAAAAACTGTGGCGGGCAGAGCCGAGGAAGTGAGGCAGCCGGTGCGCTATGGAGACAGCAAGAGGCCAGGCAGCTTGGACTCGGTCACCACTGCCCCACTTTCCGATGAGGAAACCAAGGCCCAGGGCTCCCAGGGGCAGCAGCAAAACCACAGCGTGAGCCGGGCGCTCGCACCCTTGCCCTCATCCTCCAGAGGGTCAGGACGAGGGGCTGGCTCCACCTTGACCCGGTGCCTTCTGCCGCCAGCAAATCCCTGACCTACCGCGTGGCCCTGGGCAAGAGCAACCTGACAGAGCCGGACGAGGAGGGCTCGGTGACCGTGGGCGTGGACGCCATCCACGTGCATGAGAAGTGGAACGCCCTCCTGGTGCAGTGAGTGCCAGCCGCCCAGGGTGCCCTGTGCACGCCCCGCACAGCCAGTGGCAGGTGTTGAGTGCAGACCACACCTCCCGCTGTAACACTGGCGAGGGCCCAAGGGCCTGAGTGTCCTGCCGGAGGCTTTGTGCAGTGCCGCCCCTTATTCATCTAGGGGACAGGGAACCGCGACTCAGGGAGGGTGAGAACAAGGTCCTGGGTCACACAGCCCAGTGCAGGGCAAAATCGGGAATCAAACCACGTCTGTGTAGATCTGTTCAGCTCTTGTTCTGATAACTGAAAATGTTTAAATGGCATCTGGTGCATACCTGTAGCCCAGCTACTCGGGGCTGAAGCAGGAGACTCACAAGTTCAAGGCCATCCCGGGGAACTTAGTGAGATCCTGTGTCAAAATAAAAATTTTAAAGGGGCTGGGAAGGTAGTTTAGTGGCTGAGCAAGTGGGAGGCCCGAGGTTCAACCCCCCAGGTTGGGGAAGAAGTTTAAAAAGGCCCCATGGACTGCCTCACGGTTATCATGCACGCCCAGCCCAGCCCACCTAGCCCCTTGCCAGACACCATCTCCCACTCGGATCCTCCCCACTAAGCCTCTTGCGACAACACCCCTGCCCCGGCCCACGCCGGCCCCAGCCCAGGACCCCTCCCCGCTCACCCCCTCGTCTGGGTTCCAGCAACGACATCGCCATCATCAAGCTGGCGTAAGTGGGAGGCCCGAGGTTCAACCCCCCAGGTTGGGGAAGAAGTTTAAAAAGGCCCCATGGACTACCTCACGGTTATCATGCACGCCCAGCCCAGCCCACCTAGCCCCTTGCCAGACACCATCTCCCGCTCGGATCCTCCCCACTAAGCCTCTTGCAACAACACCCCTGCCCTGGCCCACGCCGGCCCCAGCCCAGGACCCCTCCCCGCTCACCCCCTCGTC
>NW_022900935.1:1154016-1169302 GCF_012274545.1 Fukomys damarensis
CCCAGAGCTTCCCAGGGCGGGCGCCTCTCCCACGCCCTCGCCCTCCCGCGGGCTGAGCGCGTCCCCATGGTTCCAAGCTGTCGTAGCAGCTGATACTTACCGAGTACACGCTGCGTGCGATCAGACTTGCTCGAGGGCTTGGCGTGGGAATGCGTCTGGTCACGTGGGGGTCGGAGACCGGGTCGCGTGATTCTCCGTGTGCCCGAAGAAACTCCAGCGGGACTCAGAGGTGAAACGCAACCGCAGGAGTCTTAGGGAGATGCAGGTTGGTCCGCGGACTATCTCGGGGCGAGAAAGGCCTCGCGAGTGGTGTCCATTTAGGCCCTGGGTTCCGTCCCCAGCACTAAAGGAGGAGGAGGAGAGCACGGTGGTGCCTACCTGCGGTTCCAACCCTCCGGGAGGCTGAGGAAGGAGAATCACAAGCTCAACCCCAGCCTCCGCCACTCGGGGACTCAGTAACTTAGTGAGACCCTGTCTCAAAGTAAAAAATATATATAACTGAGGGGTCGAGTGTGGCTCAGTGCAAAGGCCCTGGTTTATTCCCTAGTACCACCCCCCCACACACAACCGAAGTGAAAGACCACCCAACCGCAGCTATCCCTCGAGAGTGTCCCTCCTGCAGCTGGCTCTCGGCGCTGCGTCCTAACCAGGCCTCTGCACCCTGCAGGACTGGGACCCCTGCTCGGCCGTGTCCCTGCTCACCGACCGCCCTCTCTCCCCAGCCAACGGCCCCATTGCCGACGTGCTGCAGCAGGGTCTGCAGCCCGTGGTGGACCACGCCACGTGCTCCAAGTGGTCCTGGTGGGGCTTCCGGGTGACAAACAAGATGATTTGCGCCGGTGGCGACGGTATCATCTCCGCCTGCAATGTGAGTGCCCTGGTGGACGGGGACGGGGCGAACACTGAGCGGGGTGTGCCAGCAAACCCTTCCTGGGGAGGTAGCTGCACGGACCCCACAGGGTTGCAGGAAAGCGGTCCCCTCCACCCACCCTCTGCCCTGGCCCAGCCATGGGACCCGGGGAGCTGAGCACGAGGAGCTGAGTTCCAGACCCAGGGCGGCCACGTGGCCATCACCACGGACTGCTGAAGCTGTCCTACACTCACTCCTCTGTACAGCGGGGCCACCGTGGGGGCACAATGGGCCTGAGAGGTGCCGTGAGGGCCGAGCCACAGAAAAGGTGTCAGGGAAGTCCTTGCACACGGTCCTGCCACCATCCACAGCGCCAGCCCTAGGGACAGGGGACTCGGTCTGGCCAGAGCCTGGCAACACCTGAGATAACCAGAGACCACCCTTTTTCCAACCGCTGCCCCGTGCCCCACCCCACCACCTCACTTCTGTTTCCGCCACAACTCCCAGCCTCCTCCCGGCCCGGGCAGCTCACGGAGGCTCCTGAACACCCAGGGAAACAGGCACCAGGAGAGCTGGCATCGTCCCAGGATCACATGGCAAACCAAGGGCTAATCTGATGCCCAGGGCCTCCCAGAGCAAGGAGAGAGATCTGAGACCCTGAGAGCCAGCCCACCCTGCTGCCCACTGCCCCTGGGGCAGGCCTGGAGCTCACCCATCTGTCTGCCCGGTGCAGGGTGACTCGGGCGGCCCGCTGAACTGCCAAGCGGAGAACGGGTCCTGGAAGGTGCACGGCATCGTCAGCTTCGGCTCCCCACTGGGCTGCAACACCCGCCAGAAGCCAGTGGTCTTCACCCGCGTGTCTGCCTACACCACCTGGATCGACCAGGTGCGTGCCAGCCCCCACCTGCGCCACTTACTCCTGCAGCCCCGCTCACCCGCCCCAGGGGGTCCCCCGGCTGCCAGCCTCTCACCCTCGCCTGCCCTTCCAGAAGCTGCAGCTGTGATTCCTCCAGGAGCCCCGGCCACCAACCCTGCAACAATAAAACCTCCGTCCCAGAAGCCTGGACCTTGATCTTTTGTCTCCTATGCTCCATGGGGTCACCCCGCCCATGCCAGGGGAAAGAGAGGGACCCTCAGCTGGGCTGGAGGGGCCAAGATTAGGGACACCGCAAGCTGGGGGTGGGGTGCACACCTGCAGTCCCAGCACTGTGGGAGACTTGAGACAGGAGGTTCACAAGCTCAAACCCAGTGTGGACAACGTGGCAATTTAGCAAGACCCCATGTCAAATTAACAGGTACCAAGGGCTAGGTGTGCAGCTCGGTGTGGAGGTCCTGGGCTCCATCTCTAGAGTCCACACACACACACACGACACTGGAGACTCTTGTCCCTCTGTCTCAAGCCGTGACCCAGCTCACCCTGACCGGAGCAGGGCTTCTCCCATCCTGCCCCGTGGAGGAGTCTAACGGAATCCCCAGGCCCTGGCCCTGGCCCAGGTGGAGGACGGGAATCTGCCCATGGGAGAGGCCAGGCCACAGGAGGACACGGCTCAGGCCACTGGACCCTCACCCTCCAGCGCAGCGCTCACGGATGCTGTTGGCCCGAGCCCTGACCGGGGGAGGGCCCAGGAGGAGAAGGGGCCCCCAGCTCTGAGGGGCACAGGAGGGAGGAAAGCAATGCTGTCCTCACAGTCACAGGAAAAGCTTTCACTGCGTGAGCCAGGTGGGGAAACTGAGGCCCAGAGTGAGAAAGAGCTGCGCAAGCTCCCAGGAACAGACAGCCAGCAAAGCATGGGCTGCAAGGCCAACGGGAGGGCGCTGGGCCCAATGTCCAAGGGCCCGGGGTCCATCAGGGGCGTCCAGGTGGCTGCCCTGTCCCGGCTGCTGGGGTCTGGGGTCTTCTGAGAGCAGGTGACCCGCCGGTCCGCCCCCAGGCCCTGATCTCCTCACAGAGCCCTGGGCTCCAGCTGCGCTGACAGGCCCTGCGAATCACCCTTTCCCTGTCCAACTGAGGCTCCCGGGCCGGGGTGGGGGGCAGGGGACGGTACTGCAGCAGATTTCCAGGAGTTAACAGTGGGCTCACAAGGAGCTGGCACAGCTGTGCTGGGAACCCAAGGATGGTTCCAACTGGACCCTGCCCAGCTCTGGGCGGCACACACCCTGGACAGCACCCAGAATTGCGAAAGTAGGAGCACAGGCCAGGAGCATGGGATGAGGTCCTTAAGCCAGCATCAGCCAGCAGGAGGAACCCCCAGGTGGCTTCGTGGAGGTGGTGACGCCCAAGCTGGTCTTAAAATTTTAATATAAGGTCCCCAAGGATTGGGGATGTGGCTCAGTGAAAAGGCCCTGGGTTCAGTCCCTGGTAACAGAAAAAAAACATTTTTTTAAATAAAAGCATTGTCCTTATTTTAAAGATGAGAAAGCTGAGCAGGTGGGGGGATGACAGCGACTTCCTAAGGTGGCTTAACTAGAAGGAACCACACTTTGGTGATCTAGCGCCAGAGACCCTCACTGGACCACCACACTCTACTGTCCTGCAGTGTAAGGAGAAGTCTGCTGAAAAAGCAAATGTTTCCTCATAAAACGGGGTCTGGCCCAGCTGATGCTGCACTATTCCCTCCTTGCCTCGATTGTGGATGTGATGGCTGGTGCTAAGGCAGCCAATTTGTGATAATTGCCTCGAGTCCATCAAGCTGCAGAGCTGAGGCCAGCAATTGTCCCCTTCACGTCTATTCCCTCCTTGCCTCGATTGTGGATGTGATGGCTGGTGCTAAGGCAGCCAATTTGTGATAAGATAATTGCCTCGAGTCCATCAAGCTGCAGAGCTGAGGCCAGCAATTGTCCCCTTCACATGTGTTACATGTAAAAATAATAAATAAAGAAATCTGCATTTGCTTTGGCTGCTGTAGGTTTCCAGCTACTTGCAGCTCAGCACAGTCCTAATAGGCACAAGAGGGAAAAACAAAGCGGTCATTTTCCAAGCTGAGGAAGGACAGGGGCCGAGTCACAGCACCTGAGTGGCAGGGACTCCAGCAGTGGGTACTGCAGAGCGGAGGCCTGGGCGGGGTGGGGAGACCAGGCATCCTGGTGTGCCCTGGACTAGGGAGTTTTCCAAGATGCAGAACTGTGGCGTTAATCCAGAGCAGGGTCCAAAAGCCCAACACAGAACAGCAAACAACAGCAAGGGAGCAAAGCCCTTGGAGGAAGCCCTTGTGCTGTGTCGCGAGCCGCGACGTCAGGATCCTGCCAGCAGGTCCTAAACCTGAAAGGACGAGGACAGAGAGACGGGAGACACCTTTCTTCTCAAGTTCCTTGCTTGCTTTATTACAGAACCTCTCCCTTTTATACTGTCCAGCTGCACGGGAGCGAGGGCTGCACGGGAGCGAGGGCTGCACGGGAGCGAGAGTACCGCCCACACATTCCAGATGGAAACAACAACCACCATTATGGGTTACATCTGCTACCAGCTGAACTCGCCCGTGGCTATGGGCGAGAGCACGTCTGTGCCAGCGAGGGGACTCAAAGTTCAATCATGGCTAGGCCTGTGTCAAGGCTCGCCATGATGGCTCGCCATAGTGCTGAGGTGGGGGTTCTCCGGATTTTATTCAATGGGCAGTGGGGAGCCACAGAAGGTTCAGTAGAGAGACAATCGCTGGGGTCATGCTGAGGCAGCTGGCTGGCGGCTAAGAGGAGGCAGCTGGGAGCAGGCCAGCGTGGAGGCAGAGAGGCCAGGTGAGGAGGCCACCATGAGGGTCCAGAGTTCATCTAGACCCAAAACAAATGCAGCCCCCATGAGAGAAACGCAAGCTCAAACCACGGAAATCAAGTAATAACAACTGCTCCCAAGGCTGCTGCAGAGGAAAGGAATCCTTCTACATCGGAGGAGGGAATGGAATCGAGTGCAATCAGGGTGGAGATGCCTCCGAAAACTAAAACTAGAAATGCCACTGGACCCAGGCTCCCCACTTCAAGGTGTCTGCACAAAAGAGTTGAGAACACCCTTGTTTAATGACCTACCCATGTGACGATTTGGAGGCTTATGATCCACGCACAGTATTCGGATTTAAGGCCTTCCTTCGGCTTTACGGATACAGAAAACTTTTGTAAATAATCTAAAATCCTACAAAATGTTACGAAAATGTAGAATGGCTTCTGCGGTCTCTAACAGCAGTCTGCTTTGTTTAGTTCGAAATTAACAGACGCCCGAGGCGCTGACAGTGAAATGGGCATCTGGCCTCCTCCTGACCTTGATCGCCCCTTCCTGTGCACTAGGATAGGCAAAGCTCGAGGTGACTCCCTGACTACAAGGAACTGTTACGTCTGGGTGACAGTGAACCGTCTGGTTACTGTAACTTGTTCGTGGGTGATGTGAACTGAGGAAATGAAACGTAACCGCGTGAAAGAGATGGTAGCTGTAAAACCTATAAAAGGGAGCTGCAGCCCAGTACGAGGCCAATCACTGCCTTTTTGAGCGCTCTTCGACCTTTGCTCGCAAAATAAACTTGTGATTGTTTCACTTCCATTCAGCTCTGCTCGATGTGCGCGTCACTTGCCAATTCCTTCTGCACCCCTGGGACGCAGATTTGTGAGCGGCCGAGTGGCCCTGGGGCGGCTTCCTCCAAGTGCCGTAATTGTTGCCGACCGTACGGTTACACGTCACAGTACTGCAGGTAAGTTTCCTTTGGTCATTTCTTTGTTCTGAATATTGTACATACTATATACAATTCCTCATTTAGCGACCGATTCAGTTACCAACCCAGTCATGGGCTGTAACTTTGTCATTCAACAAGGAGTGCGCACAGTTAAATCCTGAAGGCATCCTGTATGCCCATCAGTAGATGAATAAAGGAAGGAAAAGTGGTATTTATACACAACGGAGTACTATTCTGTCATACAAAAGGATAGGCCTGAGTCATTTGTAGGAAAACAGAGGCACCTTGAAAACATAATGCTAAGTCAAATAAATCGGCACACAAGCTTCAACATTGCTGTATGCGAAACTCAAAATACAAAGAGCAAAATAAAAATAGGTAATGGGAAAGAGGGAGATAGATAAAAATGGGAAGGGGACCAAGAGATGGAGGGAGAGGGAGGGAAGGGGATTGAAAAAATAATAGAGATGCATCACGGTGTCGTCGGGCAGTTCCTGTAGAAATGGCTCACCAATTAAAAGTATCCAGGTAGCCAGGTGCACGCCTGTAATCCCAGCACTCGGGAGGCTGAGGCAGGAGGATCTCTGTGAGTTCGAGACCAGCCTGGGCTACACAGTGAGTTCAGGTCATTCTCAACTACATAGCGAGAGCCTGCCTCAAAAAGAAAACAAACAAACAAAATAAATAAGTAAATAAAAGTATCCAGGTCCTTCTTGCCTCGAACAAAGAAGTGGATGAGAAAAGCCAAAAAATGGTGCCAAAAGTTTATTCGAACAGTGAGGGGTGAAGGGACGAGGGAAGAACTGGCTCTGCAGAGCACACTTGGGCCCAACAGAGAGCGGAAAGGGTGAAAGCAAAAATAAAAGTGCGCCCTGGTCTGGGAGACAGAGTGGGTACCGTGAAGAGTCAGGATAGTGGGGGCCTCTCGTGTCTCATCTGCTTCACACCGTCCACATCCTGAAGGAGCAGTGAGACGGTCCGCCCACGGGGTCCGTGGAATTATCTGGCGCTGCCCGGGATCTCGTCACATCGGCGTTGCCACACCCTGTCTCCACGTCAGGTGCCGAACCACCTCCCGACCGGACGGGAGCGCACGCACCGCCCTCCCCTCCTCTCCCCCTCCCCTGCACGGGTGGGGCACGGTGCGGTCACGTGGGCAAGGGCCTGGCACGGGAAAGGGTGAAGAAGCAGGGTCGTCTTGGCAAGTGACGCTGCTCACATCAGCTGTGATACAGGCAATGGCAGGACAGAAGGGAGGGGACGCTTAGGGCCAGAGGTCTGAACTCTGCCACTCACAGGCAGGGCCAGGAGCTGCGGCACTGAGCCTCTCTGTGCCCCCGTTTTTCCCACCTGTCAAATGGGCAAACCCGCCCTGTCTCCCTGAAATAACGCAGGAGGTGAAGAGGAGAAGGCATTGCTGTGCCGGCCTCCTGACATCAGATCTTCCCTCTCTTCTGCTCCTTGGGAGACCTCGAGCCTGCAGCCTGTCCTCGGAACCCAGGGAGCTCCCTCTTGCCACACTGGGACACTTGTCCACCAAAAGCTATGTGGGGATGGGCCAGGGGCCACGTGAAGTCGGAGAGTAAACAGAACGCGTCTTCCCAAAACATCGGTTTTCTGCAAAGATGGGGAGAGGAGAAACCATTGCATTAAAATAAACTGTGCATTAAACCATTGCATTAAAATAAAATGACAAAATTCAAACTAAGCTTTGCAGCCACAACTCACGGACCTCCTGCTGTTGTGACTGCAGCATGCAATACCTCAGATCATCACTGTACTGAAAACTACAGCCTGCACGGCAACCTTGCTCTGTAAATAAAGTTTTATTGGAACACAGCTCCGGCCATACGGCTGCTTGTCACTACAACAGCAGACTGCTTCAGACAGAGACCATATGGCCACAAGCCTAAAACATACTTGTCTGGCCTTTTCCACAGAAAGCTTGTACAGTGGTGGCTTAAGCAGGAAGATGGCAAATTCAGCCTCAGCCGAGGCAACTTAGTGACTTGCAGAGCCCTGTCTCCAAATTTAAAAAAAAAAAAAAAAATTTAAGTGGGGGTGGGGACTGGGGAAAAAGCTCAGGGCAAAGGCCCTGAGTTCAGTCTCCAATACAAAGAACAAAAAGCTTCCCCACTCTGGGTCTACCGGAATTCTTGGATGGGAAAGTTGGAAGAATCCCATGTTGTTCCAACGCCTACACGACTAAAGGGTAATGAGTCGACGTTTATTGCACACGTACAATTGTGAGCGCTTAGGAGACAGAGTGTTGATTGTAACCCCGTGGTAAGAGATCAGTTCTGTTGTTTTGCTCCTGTTGGTAGGTGAGGAAACTGAGGGAGAGAGAGGCAGACTGTGCGCGGTAGCAGAGTTTCTCCAGTGTCATGACAGGTCTGGGGGAGGCTCCGCTGTTCTAACAGCGAAGACAGCCGTCCACCGGGCTGCTCCTGAGCACGCTCAGAAGGAAAGACCCAGACTGTGCGGCGTCACGGCACAGAAGCCCCAGGTGCAAGCTAAGCCCTGAGCCGGGATCTGCGCGACTGCTCATTTCCAATGAGTCATAAACCCACGGGAAACGCACACTGCACCCGCTGCCCCACTTAGAACCTGACAGCCTGCCACTCTGTCAGACAACACGGCAATGGGGACCTTCCGCCCAGAGAGGGGACTGGCTGTAGGGGCTACGCATTCCCCCAACTGCCCGGCCTCCGCTTCCTCTCCTCCCAGCCTGGTATTTTGTCCAGGGCCAGCTCAACCCAGAAACTGGGATACTGGTCTTAACCCAACCTGGACGCTCAGGCCCAAGGAGAGAGAGCGCGCGCATGCTCCAGGCCTGGCCAATCCGCACACTGCGTCCCCTCCCCCTCCCCAGCAATTGGTTCAGGGTGGTCACGTGAATAAAGCCGGGTCTAATGAGAGGGCACGTAGGTCCTCCTGAGCCGCAAAGCCCTCTGGTCACCCTCGGCCGAAGGAAGGAGGAGTCGCAGTGTTTCAAAACTTCCTTGGTTGTCAGAACTTGGGGGTGGGGGCTACTGGTGTCAACTGCGTGTGCAGCACAGGACAAAGCATCCTCCAGTCCAAAACGCCAGGGGCTTTGATGCAGCGGAGATGCCCTGGGCCAAAGGTTCTGCAAGGCTCTTGTCCCCAGGGGAAGGAGAATCTGGGGCGTCCCAGATCCCTCCATGCAGCCTGAGGGTGGACCTCACAGTGGAAGGCAGGGCCCAGGAGGGGAGGAACTCGGCCCTGTGCCCTCATCAGCGCCTACACCCAGCTGTGCCTGGAGCCGGGCTGCTCCTGTTCCCCTTAGGACCCAACAGCTGACTTCCTGGGTGGGGTTTTGTGTCTCTTTCCCATCCCCACAGCAACACGGCCAAACAGGACCTGTCCCTTCTCCTACCCTGAGCCGGAGAACCAGTGTCGCCTGCCCAAATGTCCCAGCTGATCAGGACCACAGGCTCAGGGCGTATGCTCACCAGTGACCAAACCAAAGGAGGCCCCAAGGAAGAGGGGAAGGATTTATACAATGCTAGCTCTGAGGAGGTCCAGGGCCCTGTTTGTTCACATCACCATCTCCCCAGGTACACGTGGGCAAGGAGATTTACAGTGCGGAGCAGCGCAGAGAAGGCGACAGAGACCACGCAGAGCTCCTCACTGGCTCGGCTCTTCCAGCCACCTTCAGCCCATCCTCCGAACCCTTGTGCAAAGGCTCTCCGCTGCCAGGAGGGTGGCACCTGTATGTTTGGCCACTTCTCTTTGGGCTGAGGAGAGGACAGAATTTTTGGCTGTATGCCCAGCAGGAGGAAGTTTAGAGAAGTCGCTTATCTCTAGAAGAAAAGGCTAACTTTTAAAATTCCATTTGGCAGTCCCAGCTACACAAGGTCACACAGCCAGCCCACGCATGTGCCAAACGGATGTTTGTCTGGTGGCCCCTGGAGGAAAAAAATTATTTTTCTACCAAAACAGTCACAGAAGCACAGAGCAGAATGCCACATTCGTACCAGGTGTGGTGGCCCATGCCTGCAACCTCAGCATTTGGGAGGCTGAGACAGGAGGATTGCCATGAATTCGAGACCAGCCTGGAACGCATAGTAAGTGCACAGCCAGCCTTAACTACATAGCAAGACCCTGTCTCAAAAAAAGACAGACGGGCCGGGGATTTAGCTCAGTGGTGCTGCTCCCTGCCTCACAAGCACAAGGTCTCGAGTTTGATCCCTAGTACTAAAAAAACAAAACAAAACAAAACAAAACAGAGAGAGAGAGGGAATTCAGTAGCTCAATAGCTTTTGTTTGTCTGTCTGTTTAGACATGGTCTCACTTTTGTTTTGCTTTCATCCTTTCCTCTCCGTGTCTGGCCCGTGTGCTCTACAGAGCCAGATCTTCCCTCATCCCTTCACCCCTTGATTTTGAAATAAACTTTGGCAGCCCTTTCGGACTGTCTCATTCAATTCTTTGTTTGAGGCAAAACAAACCCCTGTCATACGTTTACTCGGGAGACATTTCTACAGGAACTGACTGACAACATTCCTCAGCCCCTTTCACAACTAGACAGCGCCGGCCTAGAGACCTGCCTGGCTCATCCCCAGTCACGAAGCAAGCCGAGCCATGGGCCAGAACAGGGCCGCTTGCTCTCAGCACCATTGACCTTTAAGTGAGACTATTTCAAGTGTCCTGTGCTTGTCAGAGGTTTGCAGCCTCTCTGCTCTCTGCCTTCTAGAGACCATGATCTCCCACCCCGGCCACAAGCACCAAAACTGTCTCTAGACATTGTCAAGTGTCCCCTGGAGGCTACACCAGCCCCACTGAAAATGTCGGATCTCGATGTTGTGCATTCAACACACCAGCTTAATCTTTGCTTTGGAAATGCAACCCCAAGGACCAACAACCAGTAATTTTTCCTCCCCTAACACATAACATAATCTCTTAAAAGCAGATACAATCCACATTTTGCCAGGTGCAGTGGCACACAGCTGTAATCCCAGCACTCTGGGAGGCTGAGGCAGGAGGATCACAGTTCAAGCTCAGTCTAGGCAACTTAGCAAGACCCTGTGTCAAAGTAAAAAAAAATTTAAAAACAGCTGGGGGTGGAGCTCAGCAGTAGAGTGCTTACCTAGCATGTACAAGGCCCCAGGCTCAAGTCCCAGCACCACACACACACACACACACACACACACACACACGAATGATAAGAAAGAAAAAACACATTTCCACACCTACTTTTAGCGTCATTATCAATGTATTTCAAAGTAACAGGTGGGAGAAAAACGGAAAAAAATATTTGGACTCAGCCCCTTATTCCATCAATCTTTGAGAAAATCGCCACCTTGTACGCTCCCGAAATAGCACCTGCTAATAAACAGACCTATAAAGCAGGACCATGGCCAGGGCCACACTCACAGGAGTCCCACGGCCACACCATGATCAGGGCCCTGCTGCTGTGCACACTGGTGGCTGCAGGTAAGAAGTCACCCTCGAGCACTGCTCCCCAAACCCCTGTGAAGGCTGGGACACCCTCACCTCCCGAGTCCCCGAGTTCAGTGCCATGATTATGAGATCACCGCAGTGGCGTTCAGCAGAGGGGGCAGAGGACAGGACGGCCCGACCTCCTGGGTCCCTCCAGAACTGGGTTTCCGTTTGGGGTTCCATGTGCGGCACACAGTGTCCACCACCGGGTTGCTGCTCCTAGCACTGAAGGCGCTTCCTCTCTTCACAGCCCTCAGCTGCGGGCTCCCCGCTTACCAGCCCCAGCAGAGCAGGGTGGTTGGAGGAGAAGATGCGAGGCCCAACAGCTGGCCCTGGCAGGTGAGCCAACCAGCTGTCCTTGCTCACCCCTGCCCACTCCTCTCTCATCACACACTTGCTCTTCGACCACAGGTCTCTTCTGCTGGCAGAGGAGGACTGGCGGAAACTCAGTGCGGCAAGGCCATTTCTGTGCCTTTGGCCAACCGTGGGGCAGGGGGAAGAGGGGCTTCCTCCAGCTTTGCTAAGAAGCTGCCCCACCCTACTGCCCAGAGGCAGCAGTTTACGAACATTGTTGCTCTGCTAGCCAATTACATGCTGGCTTACTAATGTACCATTATTTTATGAACCATTCATCACCATCTATGTAAATCTTCCCTGCTTTAAGCATCCAATCGAGGCAGTTTATGCAAATTAGCCTTCAACCACAGGCCAATGAATGTTATCAGCGGATTATATCCGTCTGATGTAACCGTAGGGCTATCAAGACTAGAATATTAGATGAGGCACAGGCACAAATTCATATGATGTTACTGATCGAACTTTCCAAGGAAATGTGTGAAGTTTACAACTGACATAAACATGGTAAAAATTTCCCTTATCTGACATAATTGGGACAGAGCAATTGAAAAGTTGAGTGTAGAAAATTATTTTAAATCATAGATATAGGTTTTCAATATTTTAATTTAGAACCCATAAATATACATTCATTCACTGATTGTTTGAACTCACTATGGAGCCCACGCTGGCCTTGAACACATAGCGATCTTCCTGCCTCAGCCTCTCGAGTGGTGCCACCACTCCTGGCTTGATCTTCTGAGTCCTTTCCCCCATAACACAGCATCTGCAAGTCCAGTTCTTAGGGCGGGGGCGTACGAGGGATCAAACTCAGGCCCTTGCACTTGTGAGGCAGGCAGCTAAACCCCTGGCCCTGCAAGTCTAGTTCTTTAAAAAAATAGCAACTTTGAGACACTCACGAGCAATCTGAGGAACGAGCCCCTTCCATTGCTGTCATTTTCCCCTCAGCCTGCCCACTTGCTCACAGACACCTAAATCAGCAGCAAAAGTACAGAGCCAGGAGCCAGGGATGTAGCTCAGTGCTGCTGTGCCTGCCTCTCAAGGGCAAGGTCCTGAGTTCGATCCCTGGTACCGCAAAAAAAGAAAGCGCAGAGCTTTTCCCCCCTCTCACAGTCTCCCAGGAAGCTTCCTCTGGGATGCGGGGAGAAGGGCCACCGCCCCTCTGCTACAGATCCATCCTGTGAGGTGCGCTTGTGCTGAAAACTTGTGCTGCCTCTCTACCACCTCCTTACCTACCAGATCCTCACCCTGGGATCTAATCGCCACTGCATGTACAATCATCTCCTCACCTGGGGAGCCGGGGATGCCAGTCATGGGAGACTCCCCACTGCTGTAGGCCTTTTTTTTTTTTTTGGCTGGTGGGCAGGTCTAACCAAGTTACAATCTTACCTCCACGAAGTACTATTTCTCTTACCTGGAACAATTAAATTAACCTTTCTCCATAAGTAATATTGGAAATATTGAATGGGATGGGTATGGTATCGCATGCCCATATTCCCAGCACCCTGGGAGGCTGAGGCAGGAAGATCACAAGAGCCTGGAAAATATAGTGACCGAATGAGATCCTGTCTCAAATTTAAAAGACTTGAAGCCATAACTTAGTATGAAGGCCCTGGGTCCAATCTCCAGTATCACAAAATACAGGGGGAGAGAGAGAGAGAGAGGGAGAGAGAGAGAAAGTTTTTATGGCATTGACTACATAGTAGATATGCATATAGCTGCCTTAGTTTACTCATCTGTAAAATACAAATAACAATGGCCCCTCCCAGGGTGGCTGTGGTTATGACATGAGCTCAGGATGGTGTCTAGCGATGCCAAACACTAGAATTTAAAGCTAGGCGTGTCATCCAGCACTCAGGAGGCTGAGGCACATAGGTTGTAAGTTCAAGGCCATACTGGGTACACAGATTAAAAAAAATATTAGAAATGTGAAATGTCGGATGTTGTAAGCATTAAACGTCCTGAGCACTCTGCACAGTGATCATTACGGCCCATTTTCCAAACTAGGTAAATGGGACTCAGAATGGTTACATCATGGCCCAAAGCCATTCAGTGACCCCGGAGGAAAGTGAGGACTCAGATTTGGTTCACTCTTAGCTCTTTTAGCTTTTTGTTCTCAATACACATTCTGCAGACAAAATTTCACGCCTGTGGGATGTTTTGGGACTACGTTTAGACTAGAAGGCCGTCTGTTTTCTGTGTCTTTTTTCATTGTGCCTAATTGTAAACATATTATTTTTTTTCGGGGCTGGGGACAGAACTCTGGGCCTCACCTGTGCTAGACCAGTGCTCTACCGTGACCAGCTACATCCCCAGCCCAGCATCTTTTGCAAATCCAGTTTATCTAAGGCCAAGGCCCCTTCATGTTGATCAAAGGAGAAATGCCAAGCGCCTAATTAAAAATGAGGATGTTCAGAGGAAAGCCAGCCCGTGAAGTGCTCACCCGCCCACAGTTATAGGAAACAGCCTGACTCCAAGCAGTCCGCAGTCCCCTCTTCCTCTGTGCTTGGCCATGGCAAGGACTTGAAAGACTGAAAGACAGGGAGGGACGAAGGAAACAGGGTGCGGGGCAGCGTTGTTATACCCTGAAGCGGGATCAGACGCTCGTGCCTCGCAGTTCCAGTCCATACCTGTTAGACTAGCAGAGCTAAACAGAAGCTGTTTGTATCACGCACACGCACACGCACACACAATGTCAAAGACCGCAGGGGCTAAGGGTCCACTGATGCTTTCTCTCTCGTATGCCTCTGAGTGGATTTAGTCTGCAGGGAGAAACTATAGCAGATGACAAGATCCACAAGAGCTACCAGACCTTCCTGGCTTGTTCTTTCATTCAGTCCTTAGGTCTCCGTCAGTCCCCACTCCAGGTCTACGGGGCTTGGTTCCAGGCCCTGAGGGAACCAGGCTCCGCAGACGTCAGTGATGATATGTAAAGACACAGCCTCGCACTTCCCTGTAACACCCAATGCGATGTCAGTGCCCTGTAAATCATTGTCTGCCGTATTTGTTAGGAAACAGGGAAAGAAGAAACGGAGGTATGAGCGCAGTCGGGCAGGTTTATTTCAGAACAAACCTGGGAGGGGCCACTGTGGCACCGGAGACCAGACCAGCCGCTCTCCGACGGGCTCTGGGGTCTTCTGTAGGGTCACAGAGGGAGTGGTGAGTGAGGGGGGTGTCGCTCCCTGCCAAGAACGAGGCTCGAGAGAGTCCAGGCAGCAATGGTTGTGCAAGGACGCAGCCTGGGAAAGAGCAGGGAGCGGTGGCTGCTGTCCATAGCGGCGCTGGTGGCTTTGTGAGTCCCCGGGTGCAGCTGTGCTGGGAGTGAGCATTTTAGCGGGGTCTCTGCTCAGAGCGGGGGCAGTTGGATTCCGTCAGCATTGTTCAGGGAACGGCGAAAAGGAACAAAGTCCGTTCGTGTTCAGTACCACGCACTGTCTTCCCCAACATTTTCGTTCTGAGGTGGGTTGAGTGGAGGTCGGAGGCTCTGACTTCACTGACAAAGGATCTGCTGGGGCTGAGCAGCGTCCTGGGCATCTGGAGCGCAGAACTGTGGGACCTTCACGGCGCTTGTGTGATAGTGGGGGATAAACGCATGGGTAATTCATCTCAGGACGGGAAGAGACGTGTGGGGCCGGGGATTTAGGTCAGTGGTTCCGCCGCCTGCCTCGCAAACGTGAGGACCTGAGATCGATCCCCGGTACAAAAACTGAAAAGAAGAGACGTGTGTGTGTGTGTGTGTGTGTGTGTGTGTGTGCGCGATTGTGTGTAGGTGCAAGTACACGCAGGCCTGTGTGCACGAGTGTACCTGCATGTATGTGTACACTGTTTGGGAGAGGGGAGATGGACTGATCTCAAGCCGGCCAGGCCGTCTCAGCCCCGGGTGCCCACACTTCTCCCCAGGTCTCTGTGCAGTACATCACCTCAGGCAAGTGGTTCCACACCTGCGGAGGGTCCCTGGTGGCCACCAGCTGGG
>NW_022900935.1:1169428-1170480 GCF_012274545.1 Fukomys damarensis
GCCTGCCTGCCGGCCCGCTCCCTTCTGACAGCCGGGCCCAGCGGACCGACCCGTCCTGCACAGCGCCTTGCCGCACCGCAGGCCGGCCCATCTGTGACTCTGCTGTGGGCTGCTGACAGGCGTGACCTGGAGGGGACTAAGTGCTGTGTGCCGGGCACTGAGGGAGGCGGGGAGGGGACAGCCCAGTGTCTGCCCTCTTGGGGGGAAACACATGTGGCCGCCGCATCTGGAATCGTGCTCCTTTCCTAAATCCAGGGACGTCTGCAAGCTTCAATGCCGGCACCTGGGAAACACTGGCTACCTGAGATCAGTGTAGATTAAAGGAGGCGAAATGGGAAAGCCCATGCTGGACATACCTGTGGCACTTGGGTCCCTTACGCTGGGAGCAGGCTCTCCTCCGACCTCATTTGTAACCTCATTTATACCACGGTGGGAAGATAATCGAGGCCTGGGAGTCAGGCACCCTGGTTCTAGCTCCAGACTCTCCCTGGGCTCGTTACCCCTCTCTGGGCCTCAGTTTCCCCATCTGAAAGTGAGAGGTGAATGAGAAAGTGCCCTAGAGGGCAGGTGATTCCTGTGTTCACCTCGTTGTCTTCATGAGAGTGCAGTTTGTGTGATCATAGCTCCGGTTATGCGCTGTGGATCAGTGCAGGAGTCTGTATTATTATATAGTCTGGCCAGGATGTTCCGGCATTACATTGTATTAGAACCTGCTGGCCCTGTGGAAACAAAGCCCCAATCCCTGCTAGTGGCCCCACAGCTCCGGGTTATGCTCAGGGTGTCCTTGCCTAGGGCCCAGGGGAGGGCGGAGCTGACACCCTCCAACCGGCCCTGCCAGGAGCTCCGAGACCTACCGTGTGGTGCTGGGCCGGCACAGCCTCTCCACCGACGAGCCCGGCTCTGTGGCCATCGCCGTCTCCGAGTTCGTGGTGCACCCGAAGTGGAACAGCAGTCTCGCCAATGGGTACGCTCTGTCCGGCGCTCTCGGGCTGCAGCAGTGGCACAGAGGGCCACCATCCCGGTCCCCAAGCCGCCGGGCTGCGGCGGGAAGG
>NW_022900935.1:1170663-1191700 GCF_012274545.1 Fukomys damarensis
CCCGAGAGGCTCTGCCGCCCTGCCCACGGGGACAGCCTGGAGGCGGTGCACCTGGAGGTGCCAGGGGCCTCGGAGCCCTGCCGGGCGGGAGCGGCGACCCCTCCTCACAACTCTGCCTCTTTCCTGATGCAGGTACGACATCGCCTTGATCAAGCTGGCTGAACCCGTCACCCTGAGCTACAAAATCCAGCTGGCCTGCCTGCCACCCGCCGGCACCATCCTGCCCAGCAATTACCCCTGCTACGTCACCGGCTGGGGCCGGCTACAGAGTGAGTGTCAGCCAGGTGCCCTGAGGCCCGGCAGAGAAGGGAGAAGGTGTCACACGCGTCGCCGGGGGGTTAAAACTGACCGTCCCGGCACGTGTGACATCAGTGTGACTCAGGCCAGCATTTGCTCTGTGGCCTCAGGTTTCTGGGGCCCCGTCAACATCCCCAGAGCCACATCAGACCCCCTGCGCCAGCGCTCTCCCACTGAGGCCTGGGAACTCTGAAGAGCTACTGGCTGAGTAGCTTCTCACAGGTGCCCAAGGGTCAAACTCCAATAGTATAAGCCACCAAGGACAAGGAGAGCACCTACCCTTCCCTCGGATTAGCTTCTCACAGGTGCCCAAGGGTCAAACTCCAATAGTATAAGCCACCAAGGACAAGGAGAGCACCTACCCTTCCCTCGTAAAATCACCGGAGGTCTGGAAGGCTCTAGGGAAGTTCAAGCACCCAGCAGAGGCCAGGAAGGTGGAGGAGGAATCTCATGCTCACTGGACAGCGTCTCGACCACGTGTGTCTACCCAGAACACACCGGGGCAGAGCCTACCTCACTGCAGACGTGCAGGGCCAGGGAGGGTCCAGACGCTTGGCCTTTAGTCCCATTCCTGTCAGTCACATGGAACCTTGGACAAGTCACTGCAGAGCCTCAGATTCCTCACCTGCAAAGTGCAAACGGTTGTGAAGACCGAAAGAAGTGATACGCGTGAAAAATGCTCCATTTATAGGCAAATGTTACCTGAGTGTTAGTTATGTATTAATTACGGTGGTCTTAGGCAAGACATTTGACTTCTCCTGTTCTCAGTGTCCCGTCCGCCAAGCAGGAACAAACATGTCTGTGAGGAAGGGGGCGCGTCAGCGGAGCCTCGGGAAGTGCAAAACTAGTACCAGTCTTCCCTGCTGCCATTAGTTCTAGTGGTGACCCGAGTAGACGCGAGGCTGACGGTGGCGTTGGGCCATTACAAAAGCTCCCCTCACCGCACTAGAATATTTTACCCAACTAGAGGGCTCCAGATGCCAGCAGCCTCACTGTCATATCTCAGGTAGGTGACAGAAGCCCGTATACATCTCCAAAAGGCAAATTCATTACAACGATTTAAAAGGCTCAAGTGAAGGGCAGAGAGACAGCCAGGCATCAGAACCAGGCTAGAACCAGGGAGTAGAAGCCTGTAAGAAACTCAGGAAACCCTCCACAGGATTTCTTTTCTTGTGGGTTTTCTTCATGGCAAACAGATGGCTGCTACCTCCAGCTGCTCTCTTAGGATCTTAGTCTCCACCCCAAACTCCCAGGAAAGGAGCCAATCACCCTTGAGCCAATCACCAATGGCCACAACACTAACCAATCGAACGTAAGGACACAGTAAGGACGAAAATGGCTACTCCTATAGCAACCGTTTGGTTGGAAGATATTAGTAAGGACCAATCAGAAAACCCAGAAGATGTCCCTATTTCCTTTCACCAGGAGACCCAGTTGTCCCTCTAATGCTTTCCCCCTGGTCTCGTTCAGCCAATGGGGCGACTCCCGACATCCTGCAACAAGGCCTGTTGCTGGTCGTGGACTATGCCACGTGCTCCAGCGATAGCTGGTGGGGCGGCTCCGTGAAGACCAGAATGGTCTGTGCTGGGGGTGACGGTGTGACCTCCAGCTGCAACGTGAGTATGAAAGATGGGAAGCTTTCTACAGGAGGATGAGACTGGGGTGGAGAACACCCAGGGGCCCTAGCATCCACCCTCCCGGCTCCTGGATGTTTCAGAACCGGCCTTGGGGCTCGTAGTGTCCAGAAGTAATGTTTCGAGATTCTCCTGGCAGTGCTCACCCTGGCTCACTGCTGAGAAGTCCTCCCCTGGGTCTCATCAACGAGTCTCATTTCCGACATGCCTCTTTCCTGTGCAAGAAGGGACCCAGGGGAGGTGTTCTCTAAGTCAGGGTCTCTAAGTTAGGGCCTTCTGTTAATTGTTGAGTTAACCCGATGGATGGCCCCTGAAAGTCGCTGTCAGAGAACCCTTCCCGGAGACGGCCCCTTTACCAGAATGAACTGTTACCCCGTGGACTCAGGACGAGTTGGAAGGGGCTCCTCGGGCCTTAGGTCAACGGTGCCCCTCTATTCCGCCCACAAAGGCCACCAGGCAGCACCCGGTCACAGGAGGAGGTAGCGGGTGGCAGCCGAGAGCTGTGACCACGGGGCTGACTTCAGAGGACAGAGGGCGAAAGTGTTGAGATCCGGGTTCCTGGGGCAGCCCTTGCCTCCCCACCACCTCCCACCCGACTTCCCAGGGGGACTCTGGAGGGCCGCTGAGCTGCCAGGTGGATGACGGCAGGTGGCAAGTACACGGCGTAGTCAGCTTCGGATCCAGTCTCGGCTGCAACTACTACCGCAAGCCGTCCGTCTTCACCCGGGTGTCCAGCTTCGTGGACTGGATCGATGAGGTGAGAACCGGACCAGCCCGAGCTTCCCGAGCTTCGTGGGTCCCGCCCTCACCACCTCACAAGGCCCGTGCTTCTGGGAGCCTGGAACCTTTTCTTCCACCGAGGCGCCCCCAGAGGCGCCCAGTGTTTTGTCTCCCTTGCCTCCCCACCTCCTCTTCCCCCTTCCTTCCTTCCTTCTTTCTTTCAAGTAGTTTTGAGGATTGAACCCAGAGCCTTCACACTGAGCTACATACTCAGCCATTTTGGATTTCATGAAAGAATCTTGCTAAATTGCCCTCGCTGGTCTGAAACATGTCAACCTCCTGGGGCCGCCAAGCAGCTGGCGTAGCAGACATGCACCAACACACCCGGCCTGGGGACACGTTTTTAACGTCCTCCCCCACGTACACTGCCACCACTGCAGTTCGCTCTCCTGTACAATGAGACCTGAACCAAAGCGGGTCACCTCGACACCGTCAGGAGCCACAGCAGGTGACGTGGCGGTGGTGGTGTCGGAGCACGCCAAGTAAGGTACACTGGCACCTGATTTCATCATGTGAAGTTTAATTTGAAAGAGCTGTCACGCTGAGTTAGACTGCCACCATTACAAAACCAAGGGTGAAACCGCAGCCACAACTGGGGGGACACAGGAGGAAAGCCACGCGTGGGAGGTAGCAGTGGCCTGACTGCCCCCCGCGGCTCCCGCGTCCACACGTCTGTCTGCTGGCTCTGCTTCGCCGACAAGTGGCCACGGGAGGCTCCAAAGAGTTTGAGAAGAATGAAAAATCAAGAAAGACGGGCAAATTATGGGGATTTTGTTGTTTTGTTTTCTCTTATTTTGGCGGGGAAAAACCATGACTCGAGGGGCAAAGGGAATCCAAGCCCAGCTTTGGAGACAGAAAGCATCTCCGAGCAGCCTTGCAAAGGGACAGAGACGTTGAAGGCTTTTGCACGATCAAATCCTGAAACCCTTTTCCAGCCCCAGCTGCTGCAGGAGTCACTGTGCAGCTGGGCCTGGAAACACCTTCAGGACACAAAGCAGGGACCAGGGACAGTTGTCCTGATGTGTTGTCCCAGTCTCAGTGGTTGCCAGCCACAGACCCAGGAGAACAGAGCAGGCCAGATGGCAGGAGCATCGGCGGGGAGAGCAAACCTTGCTTGTCAGCTGGGCAGAAGCCTTGCATTCACAGGACAGCAGCCAGAGCGGCACAGATGCCCACTGACGGGTTCCAGGAGTGGCAGAGCCAGCAGCCCACTGTCCCCTGCTCAAGGCTGCCCCCATAGCTGCAGAGGGGCTGGTGGATCCTTGCAGTGGCCCCAGCCCAGAGACACACCATGTGCACCTGAGTCGCACACAGCTGCAGCCCTGGGTGGAAGGGGGCCGGGAGCACCCGCCCGCATCAACCTAGACAGGTACACAAGGCCAGGACCCTGCTAGCAAAAAGGCATAGGCAAAGGCTGGGGATTTAGCTCAGTGGTGCCACCGCCTGCCTCGCAAGCATAATGTCCTGAGTTCAATCCCCGGTACCGCAAAAAAAAAATACATATTTTTAAAAGCACAGGCAGGGGGGACACAGGTGGCCTAGGGCTTTTGTGCCTTCGACACATTTCACTGAATGGCCTCTCATGGGCCTTTGGTAGTATCTAGCTTATTTGTTTTTCCAGATAGTAATATGTTTCTTTATAAAAGTATTAAGGACAGGAGTGTATCAAATAAAAAGTACAAATGCCCCTCATTTCCTACCTCCACTTCCGGCAGAGGAAAACACTGGTAACAGTCCCACAAGTGGTCTTCCGGGGTTTATGTGCATATAACAAAGACTGATGCACACACACACACACACACACACACACACATACGCACATGCTTTTTCCTTTCTTTATTCATTTATTTATTTTTAGTACAGCAGATTGAACCGAAGACCTTTGCACTGAGCTACATCCCCAGCCCTCTTTTGAATTTTTATTTTGAGACAGGGTCATGCCGAGTTTTCCCGTTGGGACTCAAACTTGTAACCCTCCTGCCTCAGCCTCCCAGAGTGCTGGGATTACAGGCTTGTGCCACTGCGCCTGTCAACAGACACTGTCTCTAACCAGAAAAGGGTCCTGCTCCTCCACTGAGGACTTACACACATTTTGGTTAGCAATACACAGAATCAGGTCACTCTTTTAAATAGCTAAATACTGTTCCACAGTGAGAACATAATGGGATTTCATTCTTACGTGGCCACACTAGACACCCTTGGACTTTCTTGCATGCTACTCTGAGGATTTGCACAGTGGAGATCCAGCAGCCTCCCTGGCTGATGGAGTTCACATAGCAGAATGTTTAGGGGCTGGGGAAGGAACGCAGAGAAACAGCATGTGCTTAGCATGTGAGAGGCCGCGGGTTCGCTCCCCAGCACCAGAAAACAATGTTTAACGGGTACTGTCCAACAGCTGTGAAAGCCAGTTACACTGCCAAGTGTGGTAGTGCACACCTGTAACGCCAGCACTCTGCCGTCCGAGTCAAGAGCATCACAAATACGAGCCCAGCCTGGGGAAACTTAGTGGTTTAGCAAGACCCTGTCTTAAAATAAACAATAGGAAAGGGCTGGGGATAAAGCTCAGTGCAAAAGCCTTGGCTCAACCTGCATTTGAAAAGAAAAAGAAAAGAAAAAACTGCAAGGAGTGGTGGTGCACGCCTGTAATCCCAGCACTTGAAAGGCTGAGGCAGGAGGATCACCAGGCTTTTGAGAGCAGCCTGGGCTACACAGTGAGTTCAAGTCTAGCTTCGACGACACAGTGAGAGATCCTGTCTCAAACAACAAAACAGTCTGCCATGGCCAGTATTTCTTCGCCTAAAGCAGCAGTTTCATTTGAGAAACAAATGAAATTTACAACCACGCCTACCCATCCAGATCCAGCCTGTCACTCAGGGTTTCCCAAGGCCCGAGCTGAAGTCTTGCAGGTGGGGACCCTTCTCCAACCAGCCGGCAGGTCTGGGGAACGCTGGGACCTCGACCCCTCCCACTCACGACCAGAAGAAGCCTCAAGCAGGACCTCCTGCCTGAGACTACCTGTGACTCACATAGAGACCGAGTCTGCGAAGGGCCAGGCCGGCTCTGCTCTCGGGTTAAACTGCTCGCTTCCTGGTGTGTCCACAGGTGATCGCAAAATACTAACCAGAGAAGCCTCAGGACTGTCAGACCCGGGACGTGACAGGAGGAAAATGATAATAAAGCGACAGCTGCAGAAATCACACCCTGGTCAGTCTTATTAGCAAATGTCCATCCCAACCTCCAGGTCCTGGGAACAAGAGAGGGCCTCGGGGTCAGGCCGCTCTGCACAAGCTCAGCTCTTCCACGCTGCACTCTGGGGCCTGGGGCCCTTGGCAAGAGATGGGGCTCTGGACAGGAGGCCCAGAATCCAGCCAGGTGCCCCCATGGGGTGCCTGTGCTCCCCTGGACAGGACACTTAACCTCTGTGGGCCCAGGGGATCCACCTCAGTCACTACCTGGGCTGGGGTGGGGATCAAGTGAAATTAGGCCTGGAGAAATGGGTTTGTTCCTTTATCATTTTGTTTGGTGGTTCTGGGGACTGAACCCAGGCAAGTGCTTTACCACCGAACCACACCCTAGCCAGGGATGCCAAACTTCAGAGATGAGTGCCCAACGCAACGTAATACCCACCTATCACAGAGCGCCAACACTGCGACTAAACCTGAACAGTAAGGTTGTGGTTCAGAAAAACAACTCAAATGTCGACACCTTTTATCTTTTTGGTTTTTTTTTTTTCTTTTGGTATCAGGGATCGAACTCGGGTCCTTGTACTTGCAAGGCAGGCGGTGGAACCACTGAGCCAGATCCCCAGCCTGACACCTTTTATTGTAAAAGAAAACCAAATAACATGCACGCCACAGGTTTGCCACCACTGCTGCAGGAAGTATTTTACTTTGAGACCGGGTCTTGCTAAGTTACCCAGGCTATCTTGGAACTGTGATCCCTCCTGCCTCAGCTTTCAGGGTAGCTAGGACGACAGGCGGGCACTACCACCTGGGTCTGGGGAAATGTTTTGAAAATAGCAAGTGTCTCCTTCGTGGGAAAGAACAGGCCCAGAGCAAAGTGAGGACGGACAGCGGCGAGGGAGTCCATGTTCGCCCGTGACCGAAGGGATGTTACCCACTCCTGAAACGTCACCTGGGATCCCCAGGCCCACATGCCGAGGCTCCAGGAGCCTAAGCTCTTTGATCTGAAAGACACTGCTGTGTCCATAGCCCCGAACCCCTGTGGGTCTGCGCTTCCCCGCGACTCGGCTGGCAATGCCTGAAGACGTCTCTGGTCAGCACCATCCAGGGTCGGGGTGCTACTGGCACAGGCGGGTGGAGGCCAGGGAGGGCACGAAGCATCCTATGACGCCCAGGCCGAGCCCAGGATCGAGGGTCACCTGGCCCCCAAGGCTGCAGTGCAGGGTGAGGAGCTCAGCTCTAGAGGGGAGGGTGTGATAGCCAGGTTCGGCCCAGCCAGCTCGGAGAGGCCCCGCGGAGCCCACAGCTCTCCGCTCCTCTTCCTCCACGACTGGGCGCTGCTCTTCGACCTAGGCGCTCCTGACACCGGTCCGCCATGGGGAGGACGCGACTGCCAGCTTCCAACGCCTTGACGCGGAGGGACGTGGCTGCAACCACCTCCGGGCCTGCTGCAGCACACAGCGTGTGGGGTGAGTGGTAAGGCAGCGTGGGCAGCCCTGACCTCATTCGGTTTTAAAGAAAAGTTTTTTCCGAAGGAAATTAAAGCAACCAGGAATCTGTTTATAAATCCCTTTCTCGGACACGGCATTAGCAACCTGCAAAAACACAACCACAGGAAGTCAATGAGGTCAGGACTCTCCAGTGAATCCAGAGCTCAAGAGAGCTGGTGTGTCGACTAAAGGGCCCATGAAGATCAGCTCTACCTGCAGGTTCCTCGAGTCGGTTACAGAGCTAAGGAACACAAAATCCCAAAATGGGATCCCAGCGCTCAGAAGGCTAAACCAGGAGCATTGCCTCGAGTCTGAGGCCAGCCTGGATTACACAGCGAGACTACATCTCAAAAACCCAGAATAATAACAAAAAACACAAAAATCAAAATGTCAAGACTTAAAAGTTCACCAAGTTTCACCCACACTGAGAGGTTTCCACGAAGAAAGTCTGAGAGAAGAGACGCGGATCTGGACCAGGAGCCAAATGCAAGGTTTGTCCCGAGCTATCCTCCACCCCTGCCCTGCCGCGCCCCGATGTCCTCTGAGGGTCACAGGCCTGGGGCGCGGCGCCTGAGTCTCCTGCGTTGCCTGTCTCCCGTCCTGGGCTCTGGTGAGCAATGCTCAAGCCAGAAGGTCCCTCTGGAGCAAGGCACGGCCCCAGGCCTCACAGCCCCTCCAGGTATAGAGCACAGGGCCCAGCAGGAGGGACCCACCTGCATCCCTTGGCAGGGGGCTCTGATTGGCTGTTCACAGAGTGGGGCGGGGCCTCTCCCAGGAAGCTTCAGGGTCCAGAGCAAAAGACCACAGGTTCGTGGGTGGGGCCGGGCTCAGCCAGCCTTTAGGACGCCATGGTCTGACTTCTGAGCTGTTCCATCCCGGCACTGAGGACAGCCAGAAGGCACATCCTAGGGCTGGGGATTTGGCTCAGTCGTGCAGCCGCCTGCCTTGCAAGCACAAGGACCTGAGTTCGATCCCCGGTACAAAAGAACAAAACAAAAACAGAAGGCACATCCTAGAAGGCAGAACAATGTGGCCCTTTTGGAAAAAAGAAAACTGTCACCACGGAGAGTCACAGCCCTCATTAAGAGAAGCCAAAGAGCCCACCAAGCCAGGGGCGGTGCCACACCCTGTATTCCCAGCACTCTGGGAAGCGGAGTCGGGGATCACAAGTTCAAACCCAGCCTGAGCAACTAAGTGACGCAGCCAGACCTTACAAGGTAAAAAGGTGGTGCAAAGGCCCTGGGTCCAGTCCCCAGCTTGCCACAGCCCCCACGGCTCAGCACCAGACAGGGCCGGACACCATCACGCCCTGGGTGTCACCCTCTGCTTGCCCTGCAGTCACACTGGGCCACCCGCAGCCCCCCAGCCCAGGGAAGAAGGCGCCCTCACCCTCAGCAGCAGGTACTGCAGGTCTTCAGAGCGTGCCCAGCGCTCCAAGACGCCGTCCAGGGTCTCGATGTACCAGGAGCCGCGCGAGGTGTCCCTCCAGGAGACAAAACCTTCGGGAGAAGCAAGCCCCAAACTTGTGGGGAGCCGGCCCCTTGGCGAACACGAGTGGTCCAGCCACATCCAGACCATGACTCATTCACACATGGTCCTGGGTTCCACCCCAACACCACATACACCCGGGAGTGGCCACATACTGCACTCCTGTGACCACCCCTGACGCCAGCTGGCTCCCGCTTTTCCAGCAAGGAAACCCAGGCCCCCACAAATCATGGGACTCACTTGGGCGGCAAAGACAGAAGAGAAGCATGGTGCTGCTTCTGTCCTGTGCCAGGCGCTGAGTCGGGCACCCACAACACCCTGAGGTGCAGTTACTTTGCCCATCTTAAAGGCGAGGAGACTGAGGCAGGGCTGGAGGGGGCGGAGGCACACAAGGCAAAAGACGGGCTTAAACTGTGCCCTCAGTGCCTCAACCGCCGGACCTGACCTGGGGTCAGAGAGGTGCAGTCAATGCTCAGGGTCCCACGGGCGCCACCGCGGGGCAGAACCAGCCCTGAACAGCACAGCAGCCTCCAGGGCCCACGGGACACACTGGCTGCAGGATGTGCTCACCTGGGAAGGTGGAGTAGGACACGAGGATGTCACTGGGTGTGGGCAAACTCGACAGGGCATCAGTCTGGTCCCCGGGCCTCGGGCCTGCCTGGAACGGGACGGCATCTGACTCGGGGCTGCTGCCAGGGGCCTCGTCATCAGGGGAAGAGAGGGCCACTTCAAACCCAACGTCTTTCTGCTCTGTGGGAAAGCAGAAACCAGCACCATGTCACTGAGACACATTAGTGCTCCTCTGACAAAGAAAAGTTCTTCTCAAACTTATAAAACCTCAGAGAAAGGAGCACTTCCACGATTAGACTTCCAGAACTGGTAGCCAAATCAACCTCTTTTCTTTATAAAGCAACCAGCCTCGGCTGTTTTGTGACAGCAACAGAAAAGTGATTAATGCATAAGGATGATGAACACCATAAGGATGATGGAAGGAGATCAGGATGAGCAGAGGAGCTACCTGTAAAAAAAGGCACAACAGAATGAGAGGGGTGTGGGAAAGGGGCGTGGTGAACCCAACAGGGATGCCAGCTGCAGCTCCATTCACATCAGCCTCCCTCTGCACACCTAGGCTGGGGGTTCATGTTGTATGTGTGGCTTTGTTCTTAGAGGGCTTCGTTAACTCCAAACTCCCTGGAAGGCGAAACACTCTCCCCCATAAGAATAATTCCCAGTGGGCAGAGTGTGTTCCCCTGCCTGTAACACACCCAAGTCCTGCAGCACTGAGCTTTCCTTCTGCCTTCTTGGCATGATCGCTGAAATTCTGAAGGAGGTCACCCCAGACTGCCAAGGAAAATGAATCCTTAAATTTAGATTTTAGTGGTGTTTAGAATTAGGACCTCAGGAAGTCATCAGGATTAGGTGAGGCTGTGAGGGTGGCATTAGTGACTTTAGACAGAGGGGAAAGCCTGGCATGGCGATGTGTGAGGACATTGCCAGCTCCTCAGGAGGCTGAAGTAGGAGGATCTCTTGAGCGCAGGAGTTTAAAGTCAGGCAAGTGAGACCCTATGGGACCGGTGATGGCGATGATGGAGGGGGACAGGAGAGAGGTCACGGAAGAAGAGGAGGTGGAAGACGAAGCGGAAGAGGAAGATGAAAACCACAGCAACAGCGCACAGACCCAAGCTGGCGCACCTCCTCGTCTCCCCAGGACGCCCTCCGCCACCGCTGAGGTGCAGCACAGGGCCCCACCAGAGGCTGGCACCGTGCCCCCGACTGCCCAGGATTCAGGACTGTGCACAACTAAGCCTCCGGTCTTCACCCATCACCCAGTGTGTGGCCCTCGGTTATGGCACCCGACAGCGGACTAAGACACAAGGCCTGGAGCAAAACCGTAAATAATCCAAATAACACTTAAAACTTTCCCCAATTCACCAACGCTTGGGCTCTGGGGAATTCCACTAATTAAATTCGGCCTCCCTTTGTCTAGATCGGTGGAAAGAGATCCCATCCAGATGACGGAGGTCGGAGAATCCGACAATGGAGACAACAGAAATGGGTACCAGAAGCAGGCGCGCGGCTCCTGCCCCGCCAGCCACACCCACAGGGACTGAGGCCTGCTCACCCCCACCGCAGGCCTGGATGAAGAAGAGCTTGGGCTTCCCTCCCAGGCTGGGGCAGCTGGTCCCACTGAAGATGTTCACGATTCTCTCGACAGACACAGGACACCCGTCCGTGCCGTAGACGGCTCCCGGGAACTGCAGGTGGCTGGCCTAGGGAACCAAGAGCCAAGACACAGGTAGGAATCAGGGCCTGCACAGCGGCCTCCGGGGGTCCAGGCTCACAGGGTCAGAGCAGGCCGGCTGTGGGAGGACACGGTCCACACCGGCCGCAAGGGTAACGAAGCCCCACGCCTGACAGTGCCCGCGGGGCCAGAGGGCGGCCCCCGGACGAGCAGCACCCACACCCACCAGGGGCTTGGAAGAAATGCAGAGGCCGAAGCACCTGGACCCCGAACCAGAACTGTGGTCCTCTGGGCATCTCTGCCACAACTAAATGCTGAGAGCCGCTGCTGTAGCCCAAGCTCCTTGCTCAGGAGTCCCATGGGGGCCTGGTCACAGTGCAGACTCTGAAAGCACAGCTGTGCAACGGGGGCCTGAGGGGTGCACTTGTCACAGGCTCCCAGGAGATGCCCTGCGCCACGCTGGGAGGCTCGGACGGCAGCCCCTGCCGGCGGCAGGCCAGAGCTGCTCCGTGAAGACACTGGACCAGTCAAGCCAGACCTTAGGGTTTCACGAGAAGCGAAAGAAATTTGCCAATTTTAAGAACACTCAGAAGCCAGGCCTTGAGGCGCAACCTGTAATCCCAGCTTTCCGGGAGGCTGGGGCAGCGGGATCAAGAGTTCGAGCCCAGCCTGAGCAACTTAGTGACCCCTGCCTCAGAATAAAAAATAAAAAAGAGCCAGAGATGTAGCTCAGTGTGAAGGTCCTGCTTGCAATCCCTAATAATGAAAATAATAATAATAATAATAATAATAATAATAATAATAAAATAAAAACACCATCAAGCACATAGAGGACCTTGGGGCCACCAGCTTGTGACTGCACATCAGTCCAGCCCATGAGGAAACCAAGGTCCAGGTAGGAGTAAGGGGCTGGCCACCGATGAGCCAGCACATGAGCGGTCCCTGGGTCCTGAGGCCCACCCAGCAGCCAAGGGCCTTGCAAGGTGGGGCAGGACAGAGGCTGGGAACAAAACCCAGACGCAGTTTTGGGAAGAGACCTCCGCGCTACCAGATGGCTCCTCTCAGGACTCTGTCCCACCTAGGAAGGTACTTCCAATGCCTCAGAGGACCAGGTGACCCTGGGAAACAGCGGGGGTTGGGCAAAGCTCCACAGCTCTCTCCCAGGAAGCCACGGGCCCTACAGACGTAGGAAGGAATGGTTTCAGCCTCTGTCCCATGCTGCCAAGGAGCAAGGCCAGGAGGGAGAGGCTCCTACCTGACATCCGTGAGAGAGGATGACCACCACGCAGCAGTCCAGAGCGTGGTGGTCCTGCCGCGCCAGCTCCACCAAAGCCTGGACCATTTTCTACAGGAAGGGAAGACCACAGCTGAGCTGGAGGCACAGGTGGGTCCACTGCCCCCACACCTGACTCCCGTTCCTTGCTGAAGGCCTGGGCAGGCACTGTCTCCACATCCAGGGACCAAGACTGAAGTCACAATCACCATTCTCAGGGAAAAGGTGCTGTGCTTAGAGACTTTTCACGTAATCCCCGTAACAGCCAATGCGGAGGATTATTCTTGCTTTCTAGACCGGGAAACTGAGGCACAGGAGGTCACTGGCAGGCAGATGCTTGAGCTGTAACCACAGAGACACATGGCCTCCTGTGGTTCTAGAGATGTAAGGGCTCATCTGGGGAATCGGCTTGCTTTCGGGGTCCCGCCCAGGACACCGCCCCACCCAGCCCATCCCCGTGTCCCCAGACAGTGGCCGCACCTCGGCAGTCAGGTCACACCTGACCTCCACCTGGAAATGCAGCTGGGAGAAGCGGCGCTGCATTTTCACACAGTCGAGGTTGGAGCCGGTGCGAGCGCCGAGCCCTGATGCCGGGCAGAAGTTCACGTTGTTGATGATGACACAGTGGCCGCAAGGGTCCGCGCTCAGGACGTACGCCTGGCCAGGCACGGGGACCAGCGTGAGCCCAGGACGACCCCTGCTTCCCACACAGCGGTGGCCCAGGACCTGAGCTCTGCCCTCCCTCTGCGGAGCGGCGGGGTCCCTACCCAGCAGGCCAGGGCTGAGAAGCCGGCTCCCAGCTGGGGCTCAGGATGGGGGACAGCCGCAAGCCACCTGCCCCGACCACCTCAAACGCAGGGGCTCTTGCCTGGGGCTCCTATCGCAGCTAGGCCCCGGCACTTCCCACCCACAACAGCCCGTTCTTGTCACTGTTTATCTGTAGGTCCCTTTGCCCGACTTCTCCGGTCCTAACCGCCCGGCACACAGTCAATATGGCGTAGTGACAGCGGCAGGGATTTGGTGCTGATCCCCACCCTCGTGAGCCGGGTGCCCCAAGTGACGGAAAGAGAAGTGCAGGCTCTGGCCACCTGCTTCAGCAAGCACTGGGCCTGGGTCAGGGGGCTGTGCAGGGTGAGACCAAAAGCTCACTCTCCAGCGGGGCCAGGGGCCCAGGCTCTGGGCACAGCTGCAGGGAAGGGCCTGGGGAAGGACAGGCACAGGCCACACCACTGGCCCCTCCTGACCAAGAGCTCACCAAACGTGCGTTTCTCTTCAGCATCTCCGGGGCACCTAGAGAGACAGAGAGGGAGATGTGAACGTCAGGGTCCACCAGGAAAAGGCCCACGGACCTTGTGGGGACGGCCCTGCAAACACAGGGACTCGGGGACCTCGGGCACTGCTGCTGGGAGAGACAACCAGCTCAACCCTGCTGAGAACTGGCGACAAGTCTCACACAAAGCCAACACACCTACTCCCTGACCTCTCCCTGGTTCAAATCCACAAGGAGGGAACAGAACAGGCCTGGCTGTGAACGTCACTGGGGTCCTCAGTCATAAAAGCCCCACACCAGAATCAACCACCAGCAAGTTCATGGACACAAAAGTACAGGCCTCAGCAGCGGGGAACAAAGCCTCAGGGGAACACAGGTACTGAGGACACAACGCCCCAGGCAGAAGCAGAAACATGACACTGTGTGAAAGCAAGCCAGGCAGAGTATGCGCCGAGAAAGGCCGGGTCAAAAGGGCAGGGAGGCCCAGGCAGCAGAGATTCCTATCTGTGGGGTCCATGGAGCCCAGCACACAGTAGTAACCCCGGAAACAGGAGAAGATACCATTTTCCTTACACATCAAAATCACTTTTATTTCAGTTAGCAAGAATCAACTGTGAGGACCAAGTTTCCAGGTCACGGTGGGCTCCATGCCCCTTACCCAGAATAGAGTAAATGCAAAAGTTTCTTTCTGAAAAATTCCATTCCAGGTGGCAGTTTCTCTGTGCTTTGACAATTGCAGTTCCTCTTTTAGGGCACCTCCACCCTGCTTCTATTCCTCTTTAAGATGAGCTTCTTTTTATGTAATTCAATGAATACAGGAATAAGTCATAGCTGATATAGGAATTAATTTAGCTATAGCTAATATAGAAATTAATCAGTTAATAGAAAAGCTTCTTTTTGTATGATCTAATGAATATAGGAATTAATTATAGTGGATATAGATAGTTATATATCTTAGTTAGCAAAAGTCAGAAAAGAGGAATTAATTGTCTAATGGAGGCCTTAGGTAACTTTCCAACACGTACCCTCCCAGCACCCCATAATAAATTTGCAAATGTAAGCATTAGGTCATGTTCCAACGTGCCCTCCCGATGCCCCTTGATGATAAGGCAAAACCAAAAATAGCAACAGAAAAATCCTATATAAACTTGGTTCGAAGTTGGATCTGGGATCTCAGTCTGATGCCGCTGTGACGGTGACACCTGAGGTCCAGGCTCGAGCTTGCAATAAACTCCTCTTGCAATTGCATCAGACCTGACTCCTTGGGGGTCTTCGAGGACTTCGCGACTTGGGCACAACACAACCAACCGCCAGCCGACAAGTTCAGGAGATCCATTTCCCCCTTTCTAAACAAGGAGAACAGGGCACTGCCCACAACCAAGTAGGCCTGGGCCCTGCTGAGGCCTGGGCTCTATGCCAACTTCAAAGCCACACCAGAAAAGAAGGCACATCCTGATTTTTAAATTAGAAATGCTTTACTTCACTCAAACACTCCTGCGAGTCTACCAACCCAGTACTAAGCATATCTGCTCATTTCTAAAATTCTGCTATACCCCAAAAATACCACCATTTATCCACTGCTGAGGAACTCACTCTTCTATCAGCACCAATGATCCACAAAACAAAACGGGTGCTCTAGAGTGGCCACAGGCTGCAGGGATGTGTGGAGGAAACAGATCTACAGGGGCCACAAAAGAAAGAGGCAGGAGAGGCATTCGGCAGAGGGCACACACTCACACACACTGGGGCATCACAGCTAAAAGTGAAAAAGTTCATTCCATTCTGAAGGAACAGGCGTTTTCCCTGCAGTGGATACAGGCAAAGACACTCTCTCCGGTGGACCCGGTGCCTCGTGCCCCCGAAGCTCTGTGCTCAACTTCTTCATAGCCGTAACCACAACCCTAACTGAAGACCTACTTTGAAGCCGGCTGTGGTGGCACACACCTGTAATCCCAGCACTCGCGAGGCTGAGGCAGGAGGATTGCTCTGAGTTCGAGGGCAGCCTGGGCTACATAGTGAGTTCCAACTACATAGTGAGACCCTGTTTCAAAAAAACAAATAAATAAATAAATAATAAATAAAATAAAACACTAGGGATACAGCTCTAGGCAAAGACATTAAACCCCCAAAAAAAAAAAAAAAAAAAAAAAAAAAAGCCCTGAGTAGGCACAAAGCTAATCTCTGCCCCTCCATGTGAAGGTAAGGACTGCACGTCCTGTGCAGATGCTGCGTTCCCAGCAGGTACTTGGCAAATATTTGAGTAACTAAGGAGAAAATGGCACAAACATAGAGGCCAGAAAGAGAACGAGCCATTAGTTCTTTAACGCAGCTGACGGAGTGAATCTGGACCTTAGGGCTCCAGAGCTCAAACCCCAACCGAGCTGCTGACCAGCGGTGTGACAGTGTGTATACTGCTCAGATCCTCTGGGCCTCTGTTCTTCCCTTCTCTATTGTGGGACAACAGGAGCAACTACCAATCTCACAGGGCTGTGGTGAGGCTTCCACTGATGACTCCAAGCCAGGCGTGGTGGTGCACGCCTGGAATCCCAGTGCTTGGGAGGCTGAGGCAGGAGGATCTTCATGAGTCTGAGGCCACCTAAACTACATAACGAGACCCTGTCTCAAAAAAAGAAAAAATGATGACTACACGTGCCACCCAGAAGACAGTACCTCTCACACAGCTGAGAACTCAGTAAAGCTGAGCGTGCTCATTTCAGTTACCCAGGAGCCAGATCCCTCATTACTGTGGACGGCGGGCCTCCGCTATACAAGCGCTCAGCCAAAGAGATGCCTCCAACCCTACCTACCCTGCTCTGGGTATCACAGGATATTTCGGGGAGAAGCACGCCTGCTTCTGTGCACTGGGTACCCACTTACTCCCTTCAGCTGTAATAACCAAATATCTCTCTAAATGTCCCAGAGTGGGGAGAAGAGGCTGAGAAGCACTGGTCTATTTCCACCTTGGAGCTTCTCACCCAGATCTTGCCACACTTACACAACTACACACTTACAACTACTCATACAACTCCTGCATGGTCCCCATGAACCTGCCTTGGGAATATGTCCAAACAGAACTCAGAGGCTGCAAGCCAGCACCTAAAGGGACACCTGTCAGTCTGTCTGTGAGGCCAGAGCGAGGCTCTGGTCCCAGCTCTGCACGGGAACTCCCTCCATGACTGTCGCTGTCAGACTCCAGCCTCAAGAAACAGGAAAAAGGGCCAGGGATTCAAGTCCAGTGGTTCCACCACCTGCCTCGCAAGCACAAGGACCTCAGTTCGATTCCCGTACCAAAAAAAAAAAGAAACAGGAAATAAAATGCCTTACAAAGGAACAGGAAGCTTCAAGGCCAGACAGCTGGTCATAAACCACTGAAATTCACGGAACACATAAGAACAGATGAACTTATATTCTGCCTCCTTTCCAGCAGGATAACAGTGCCTATGGACAATCCCAGAAGTGGGCTTCTCCCTACTGCCTCAGATCTTCATCACGTTTGTTTTTCTGTTTTAACAAGTTATCCAAAATCACTTATTCAGAACAGATACTGTTTTTTACATCATAGGAAAATATCTTGATATTCATCATCGGCCAGAGTGTGGGAAAATGATCGCTTCACTCACGGCTAGTGCAATTAGTTTTTGTCTGGTACCAGGGAACAAACTCAGCTCCTTGAGCCTGCCAGGCAGGTGGCGGAACCACTGAGCTGCATCCCCGGCCCTGTAACATGTTTTTGAAATTCAAGTTGGAAGCATCTGTCAGAAGAGAACAGTGGCCCACTAACCCACAGTTCCGCCTGGAGAAACGTCCCCCAGTCAGAGATGCACCTCAAAGGTCACAGGAAAGCAGCACAGATGGCCACCAGTGAAGCACAGGAGGGCAACACAAGGACGAGACAGCCCGCAGCTGTGTCCACCTCTCGCTCCCTCCATCCTTGAGGAAATTCGCTTTCCAGTCTGTGGCTTCTTCTGCTCCACAGAAAAACGGGAACATTCAGAGTTCAGAAGATTCAATTAGATGCCTTATGCAAACACTCTGAAGAGTGCCCAGCAGACAGTACATACTCGGTAACTTTTTTTTTGGCGGTACCGGGGATCAAACTCAGGACCTTGCACTTGCCAGGCAGTGCGGTGCCACTGAGCTACATCCCCGGCCTAGTACCCAGCAATTTTAACCACTGTTGCTAGTGTGCAAGGCTCTACAAGGCAAATAGGAAACAGGAAGCACAGCACTGGATCTCCATCTGCTGCGTGGAAACACAGCCCTAACTGAAATCAACCCAAGCAGCAGATTGGTTAAACACACTATAGGACAGAAGCCACTCCTACCACCTAGCAAAGACAAAGAAGGAACTGTTATGTGCCCAACAGTATGACCGAATTCCACAGATGTAGGATGGGTGAAAGGAGCCAAGAGAGTTTACACCCCAGGATTTCATTCATATTGAGATGCAAGGACAAGCCAAAGGGACGGTGGCACAGAGACTGCGACGGTGATGTCTCAGCTGGGGAGTGGACACACTTGGAAGAGGAGAGCTTCCTGGCTCTTGGAATGTTCTGTGTGGCGGTGATCTGAGTGATGGCGACCCGTGTGTGTGCACGCATGTGCCAGGTAAGAACGATCTGCACCCTAGGGACTCGGATACATTTCATACTTTACCGGATGAAGCCTGTGCTCTTGGATAAATTACTGTACAACACTGACAAGGCTGAGTCTAATAATACTGCCTTGCGGGGCTGCTGTGATGGAAGGAGGTAAGGTACGCGCTGCACAGAGAGATGATAGATAGATAGATAGATAGATAGATAGATAGATAGATAGATAGATGATAGATATGGTGAACTCCCAGAAAACAGAGGCCTCCCCCTGGTTGCCAGCCATGGACTAGTCCAAGTGAAACACTGATGGGAAACAGGGGTACCCAAAACAGACTTCAGCACCTGCTTTTCAAGGACAGGTTGCCGAAATCATTTAGGAACATCCCACCCGTCCTCCGTGAATACTCACAGTAAGACAACACCATAGTTCAACACTGCATCTCAGCCCAGCCAGCTGTGCCACGGTCCCTCCCCAGCGACCCCTCACCACCCACCAAGCACTCTTGCAATACTCACGGACATCACTGAGTCCTCCAGAACCAATGCCCGCTGGTCTGGGAGCTTCTGGTCCGAGATCCTCTGCCCTGAGCTGAGCTGGGCCCAGCACCACCGGGGACAGATTTCCTGGGGCCGGGTGCGAGGGATTCAGCTTCTCTGGTTTGCGCCCCGTCGGTCCCACCACCACAGGCTCGAGGTCCAGGGGTCTGACGATGGCCTCTGGATCCTTCTTTGTCGCTTGCCAACTTGTTTGCAAGAACAAAGCCAGTGTGTCCTGGCCCGTGTCCTCCAAGCAGGAGATGAACAAGGGAAGGGCCCGCCTCCCTCGGGTCTCGAGATCCGTGATCAGCTGCCGGGCCTGGTCCCGCCGAGACCCAGAGCCCGCCCGCTGTTGGGACACAAAGGCCAGACACTCTTCAGCCAGGTACTTTCACATGGCTTCCATCTTGTCCCCCACCCCCCATGGAGATGAGTCTGGTCAGCCCAGCACCCCGGCAGAAACTGAGGCTGCAGGTGCACTGGGCGTGCGACCCCTGTAATCTTTGCATCCGCTGGGCCTGACGCTGTGCTGAGTGCTGAAAACACAGCAACACACAGGGCGACCCTCGGGGGTCAACTTCTAGTGGGAGTGCAGACAGACCAGTCAGTAAGAACACAGCAAGGAGACAGGCGCAGGAGGGAGAGCCCATGAGGCTGGAGGGCACAGGACCCCCCAACTCAGCCCTGTGGGTCAGGAAAGGATGGCTCAGGAGAGACAAGGAAGTGAATCATGAATTCAGACCTGTAAGAGGAAGAAGGCGGAGGTGAGGGTCAGCCCTTTGCTTGGCCAGGCCACGAAATTCAGCCTGAAATCTACAAGGAGCTACTGAAGAGTTCAAGGGAGAAAGACAGGGTGCCATCTGCCTTTCAGAAAAACCATTCTAGGGCGCGGGATTTAGGTGAGCGGCACTGCGCCTGCCCGACAAGTGCAAGGTCCTGAGTTCAATCCCTGGTACCAGAAAGCAAAAAACACTCTGGGGTTAGGGTGAACAGTGGGAAGGGGTGAGCTACCAGCAGGCCAGGAGGTGGCAGACGGTGCAGCTGAACTGGAAATAGAACAGAAGGAGACAGATGTGCAGGACGTGGGTCCCAACTGTGAAGATGGAGGAAAGTGGAAGTCGACAGACAGGTGTCAAGATGACAGGGCTGCTCGCTACAGGAGCAGGAGGTTGAGCCTGGTTCTCGGCTGCTCAGCCTTAGACTCGGCCCCAGATAACTCCCGGGAGCGCGGTACCCAACAGCACCTGTCAGTAATCTCAGCTACTCAGCAGGCTGAGGTAGGAGGACAAGCAAGGCCAACGAAGATAATGTGGCAAGATCCTGTCTCAAAACAAAAATAAAACAGACCGGGGGGTGGCTCAGTGGGAGGTCCCACCACACCGTTCCTAGCATTTTAAGTGCAGGAATTTGACAGGGAAATCAAGATTTCCAGTCTTTCTTTAAAAGTGTGAAAGATACAGGGAGAGTGGGCCAGCGCGCTGGTGTGACTACACTGCGGCAGCGGACTGGGGCAGGGCAGAAGCTGCCCCCTCTAGCGCCCGCGCACGGGGGCTCCAGGGCAGTGGGCTTGCAGTGCCTGGGGATATGGCCTCAATGCACCTCCACGGCGGGCGCTCCTAGACACCCACTGTCTCACTTCCACCTTCAGACAGCCCTACTGTCGCCCATTTCACAGTCCAGGAATCTGAGGCTTAAAAAAGAGTAAAGGACCTGCCGAAGGACCCAGTACCAGGCAGTCTGACTGCAAAGTGGGTGCTTTGAGTCTCTACGCTAGAAAATGAAAACACACACGCCTACTTCCTCCCAGACAACACAGGTACTAACAGGGCTCGCTGACGGTGCAGGACGCGAAATCGCTCTAACAAACAATCAACAAAGAGGTATGTGAGATTCTTTGGTTCCCCTGGAGACTTGGGGGGCTGGACACAGGAAGGGAAAACGGGATTCCCGCCCCACGGTTCTCCAAAGGGGGTGGGGACCGGATGCGGCGGGGAAGAGGTGGGCGGGGCCAGGCTCTGAAGTCAGGCCGCGACTTCTGCATCCCTCCCCGCACAGCCCCGACGTCCCCACCAGCGCCCTGGAAGCCCGCGCGGCCGAGAAGCGGGAACACAGGCTGAGCGGAGTCCGGGGGATACCTGGATGTCCTCGATCATGTCCGGGGTGAAGAGCTCGCGATTCAGCAGGGCGTCCCACAGCGGGGCCACCTGCAGGTCACCCACCAGGCGCACGCGACACCGCCGGAGGAGCTG
>NW_022900935.1:1191847-1195411 GCF_012274545.1 Fukomys damarensis
GAATGACCGCCGCGGCCCTCTCCGCTCGCCCCGCCCCCGGGCCCGCCCCGGCGTCGCTTCAATGCCGGGCCCCTATCTGTTCGTCCTCGCTCCGTCGCGTCCGTGCCGCTTACCGATGGTGACGCTTTTCTTCGACCTGTGGAGGGACCCCTGGCAGAACTCACGAGTTTATACAAACTAAGTGCAGTACTGGCTAGAGGAAAAGCCACCCCCAGAGCCATGATCTGTGCGCCTCCTTCAGCCCCCTCACGATACGGCTTCACTTTCGCGCCCTCCCTACAGACACTAAAAAATTTTAAGTCCTCCTGCCCTCCCCGAGCTCAGATCTTGCCGCCTGCTGTTTCTCACTCGCGTGTCTCACGGAACCAAGCCTGCTTTTCAGTCTCTCATCCTCCTTTCCTTCCCACCCTCACACCTCCCGCTAAGTAAAAGCGCAGAAATGTAGTCCTCTGACGCGCATGGTTTTGTTTCACTCATTTCCACATTTCAGAATAATTGCTCCTATTGAGCGTTTGCTGAGTTATCGTAGGAGTGGCTTACACGCCTTCAAAGTCATCCCTCGAGCCGGGCGTGGTGGCGCACGCCTGTCATCCCAGCACTCATGAGGTTGAGGCAGGAGGATCGCTGTTAGTTCCACACCAGCCTGGGCTACACAGTGAGTTCCAGTCTCCACTACATAGTAAGACGCTGTCTCAAAAAAAAAAAAAAAGTCACCCCTGACCCTGTCCTTCCAGGGAAGTCGTCCTTTCCAGTGTGTTACGGAAGTGTTCGTGTGGGTTCCGGGAAGTGAGGTCAAGGTCACACAGGAGGAGGACAGGCAAGGTGCGAACCTGAACCTGAATACACACTCTTCATCTCAGAATATGTCAAAAGACTAAGAACAAAATTATCTCCTTTCACATCATGGCTCTAGAATTAGAAATTTTAGTCCATAAAATAGAATGAGCTTTTTTATGAGCTGAACACAGGAAGTCCATCTTATGGATAGGAAAGGGCTGAGGAAAGTAGAAACAGGAAACAAGCTGGTTGGTTGTCTCAAAGTCACTTTCCTTGTAAAAGTTCGAGGCAACTTGCTCACCGTGTTGGCTAAAACTGGCCTGTTTTGAAAATTTGATTATTTGCTCTCAGAAGTTCACATGAACAGCCTATTTCAGGATGGTGACAGAAATGTTAGCCTGAATGACTCCATTTTGGTCTTCTGGGTCCTAGTATATAAATTAATATACAGCCTGAGAAGAATTGGATCCTCACAGAAGTCAGCATAAAAAAGTAAAGACATCAGGACTGTGGCTGGAGGCAAATCTGAACAGAATCAGGCCTCGGGATGGCCCTGCAATAGCAAATCCTGCAGCCTCCCTAGAGATAAACAGAAACAAGATTATACTGTAATTAGCATTACCTGGTCCAGGAGGCCCAGATAGGTATCACACTCTTAGGTGGCTAACCAGAACAACAGGATCCATACTCCTCTCCCTCCCTAAAATACTTTGCTCTTCCCAGATACCTTTGCTATGTGACTCATTTCCCTATTGGATCAATATTAGTTAAATGGCTATCTTAGAATCCTGTAGGCTGATTGTAGTCTGACTCATACCACGTTGCAACACAAAATTACCCCTGACAAAGGGCCTCGGTGGTGCTATCTTTTGGGACCTCTGCTGTCTCTCAATAATCTTTTTTTATCAATTTTTTTCAGATTTTTTTTTAATGGTACCAGGGATCGAACTCAGGCCCTTGCACTTGCGAGGCAGGCAGTGGAACCACTGAGCCAAATCCCCGCCCATATTTTTCTTTTTCTTTTTTTTCTTGGTACTGGTGATCGAACTTAAACCCTTGTGTTTGCGAGGCAGGCAGCGTCTCTCAACCTTAATAAATCTTTTCTACTCTTTTTTTTTTTTTGGTTTTTTGAGACAGGGTCTCACTATGTAGTTGAGATTGACCTGGAACTCACTGTGTAGCTCAGGCTGGTCTCGAACTCACAGCGATCCTCCTGCCTCAGCCTCCTGAGTGCTGGGATTACAGGCATGCACCACTCGGCTTCTATTCTTGATCTTAACCTCCTTTGTCCCTTGGAATTCATTCTTCAATATTTGGGGGCCACAGGCTTGATACATTTGACATCTAGTAGGTTGGAATTTTTATTTTTCCTATATCCCTAGTACAGGAGTTCAATCCAAAATAAATGACTTCCTCTGGCTTTGGTTTAACAAGTGTAATCATTGAGCAGGAAAACCTTAGCATCAGGGCTGGGATGTAGCTCAGTACTAGAGCACTTGCCCTCAGTTCCACCCAGACACTTTATCTCCATTATTTCATTTATTACACATTTTCTGGAAGCCTCTACTTGTGAAGATCAAAGCAGACACGGGGAATATAGAGATAAACAACAGAAGTTGAAGCCCTTGCCCTTTCCAGATGTGGTGGCGCACCCCTGTAATCCCAGCACTCAGGAGGCTGAGGCAGGAGGATCACTGCAAGTTCGAGGCCAGCCTGAGCTATATAGTGAGTTCAAGGCCAGCACAAGCTACAAAGCAAGATCCTGTCTAAAAAACAAATAAACTAAAATTTAAAAAACCCTGCCTTCAGGAGCTCACATTCCAGTGGGAAGAGACAAGTGATAATATAAATTTTAAAAAGTATGTTAGTAATAAACACAAAAGAGGGAGGAAAAAAACTAAAACCACGGCAGGGAGAAATGAAATTGCTTTCCTTATATCCTCAAGGGATCTATCTCACCGGCTCAAAGAAAGTTTATTTCATCCACCTGTGCCTCCCTTCCCTCTTCCCCGCGCCCCCCCCCCTTCCCTTTCCTGTGCCTAAGTCCCGGCCTGGCACATTCCGGGATGAAACTTTTACTGAGAAACGAGATTAGACACCCTAGATTTTAGGCCTTAGTCACGTTCCTGTTCCTCTCTGGGCCTCAGCATATGGAGGAAATGGGCTGGAAAAGATCCCTAAGGTCCCTTCCAACTCTGACGCTCTAGGATTCTATGAATAGGGTTAAAGAGCACAGGGACCAGCGATTGCTTCCCCACCCTAGCAACCGTTGCTACCACAGGGCCACCTCCCGGTAGGAGTGGAAACCCCTCCCTAGATCAGGAGGTCTTCCTGGCATCCCGTGATGCATAGCGACATTGCCTCGCTAGGAGGCACGTTTTGGCCTCTTTGGTCACGATCATCTCTTTTGGAACCAGCCGAAGAGCGCGCCTTGTTTCTATAGCAACCGCGCCCGGTCAACACGCTGACGGCAAGTGCCAAGGGTCAAGACAGATTCGCAAAGTAGAAGCCCAAGTATGCCTTCGTTGCCAGGCCCTTTAAATATCACATGACTAGCCTAGGCTCGGTCCCCGCCTCTTTCCCCCTCCCAAGTCCGGGCTAAAGCTGGTGCGAACGGGAAGCTCCCGGCCCGGCGGACTAACTGGAGCACCGACGCTGCAGCCGGTTGGGCCAGTGCCCTTTCCCGGTAATTCTTTCCCGGCGTGAAGCGCGGAGCCGCGGACGCGGCGGGCCCGGGAAAGCTCAGGGGTCTCCCGTCGGCTCCTTCCCGTGCCCAGTCCCCGCTGG
>NW_022900935.1:1195514-1215052 GCF_012274545.1 Fukomys damarensis
CGGACTCGGAGCGCGTCGCCGAGAGCCTCAGCCGGGCCTGGGGATACTGCCCGAAGGCGGCAGCCTACCTGTTGGGCAGGTTGTCACCTTGCCTGAGGCCGGCGCCGTGGAACTGGAAACTGTCGGCAAAAGAACTTCACAGCCACCTCCGTCACCGCTAAGTAGAAGGGACTAAACAGTGAACGCACTGCATGGGAGAAGTAATACGACCACTGTTGACTGTGGACGACTCCCTGTTAAGTAAATCTGTTACGTGCACTTAGTCCCTCATGACGACCCTTCAAGGTGGCTGTGTTAGTCATTCATTCCCGTTTTGTGACTAAGGACACAGACAGTACCTTTAACTACCCCAAGGTCATAGAATTGTGGAGAACGGATCCCAATCCTAGCCTGACTCCACGGATCATGTGCTTGAGCAGTAGGTGCATAGCCTCACTTTTTCTGCACGACACCACAGTTGCCTTAAGGAGGAAACTGATTTGCTTTAGGGTTTTATTCGGCACACGTGCAGCTTTAACATTGGTCACCGGATCAGTCGGTTTTGTGGGGACTCTGGCCAGCATTAGTCCTCCACCTGTCAAAGTCCAGCGCTATAGCAGCTTTGCCCCTCTTAAAGTGTCACGTTACATGCGTATTAATTTGTGAATAGTCAAGGCAATACGTTTATGTAAAAGGGTATGGTATTAAAAAACGTTGTGTGGTATTACGAAGGTCGTAATCCTGGAGTCTAAATATCTACAACCAACACTACAATACCCACTGCCTTGCTCAGTGACAAGCTAGAATTCTTTCCCAAGCCAGAAAGAGCTTAACACATTTTAAGGCCATGCCAATTTTCAGTCTGAGTCGTGAATTCTTTACATGGCAAACTAAATTTTTTTCTCACCACGTGTTCTCATCTAAAATTTTAATTTATAATGACCAGGTTGCTAATGACCGAATTAAAGAGTGGCTTCTCATTTTTTTGGTTGAACGGATGTGGTGAGGAAGAATATCATTGAAGCAAATAAAATCTTAGCTGTTTGTTTAAAAGTTCATATTTGAACTTAACGCCAACGAACTCCACAGTGATTTCATTCTGTAGTTTAGCAAGTGATGAGTCTTACGATTTCATGGACTTATTTAACATGTGTGTGCTGCAGTGTTCTTAAACCATTTGGGTTTTTTGGGGGGTGGGGGTGTTGAGACAAGGTCTCACTGTGTCGTTGAGACTGACCTGGAGCTCACTATGTAGCCCAGGCTGATCTGGAACTCAGTGACCTCCTGCCTCAGCCTCCAGTGCTGGGATTCCAGGTGTGCGCCACCACGCCCGGTTTAAACTGTTGAAGTTTATTGTCAAGGTGGATGAAATTTGTTCCCACATATGCACTTATTCTTCATCTCCCTCATTTTGAGTCATAAGCGTTTCTAATCCAGGGGTCCTGGAGAGTTGCTATTAATTCTTATTACTCATCTTTTCATCTATGGTAGTTCTTAATTTTGATATTCAAAGGTGGTAGCAAGACTACTGACTTTAAAAGATGGTCGCACAGCTTGACACATTTCCTGCAAAACCTCTTTTGTTTGTTCTGTTTTTCATCTGTGTATCTTATACCTTCATCTACCACAAGACTGTCCAGGTTTCTGCCCCTGAAACTCACTGCCTCTTCATTTCAGCTCTGGGAAGGAAGACAAATGGAAGTGAAAAAGTTGAGCATTTCCTGGCAGTTCTTGATAGTTCTGGTTCTGATCCTGCAAATTCTGTCTGCGTTGGATTTTGACCCATACAGAGTCCTAGGGGTCAGCCGAACAGCCAGTCAGGCTGATATTAAAAAGGCTTATAAGAAGCTCGCCCGGGAATGGTAGGTGAAATAAAGAAATGGAAATTTAATACAAGCTAAGCGGTCTAACCAGGAGAATGAAGCCTGAGTTATGATTAGCTTATAATTATAATGTGTCTTTTTCTCTCTGTTTCTCTGTTCAATATATATATATATATGTGTATGTCTAGAATACGTAGAACTTGCGTTCATGTTCTGTAATTTGGGGGATAAGATCCAAAGCTTACATTTACCATGAAACTTCCTTTTCAGAATACTGTGGCTTCAAGGGTTGCTATAGATACCATTAGCAGATTGAAGTAAGAAACAAGTTTAATTCTTTTAAAACCACATAATCAACAATGGATACATTCCCCTTCCCGGGGTACATTATTCACAAAGAAAATGAGTTTAAATGCTAAGGGGAACACTACTCAATCTTATTCTCCGTGTGTGTGTGTGTGTGTGTGTGTGTGTGTGTGTGTGTGTGAGAGAGAGAGAGAGAGAGAGAGAGAGGTGATATGAAAAGCCAAGGCCCTTCATGCAAGCTAGGAAAGTACTATACCACTGAGCTATATCCCAATTCTAAATTACTGATTTTTAATTTTTAAGCTTTAAAAACCTATTTAAAGCCAGGTGTGGTGACACACACCTATAATCCCAGCACTTGGGAGGCTGAGACAGGAGGATCGCTGTGAGTTCCAGACCAGCCGGGGCTACATAGACAGTTCCAGGTCAAAAAACCTGCTTAATCCCAACATTTGGGTGACTGATGCAGGAGGATTCCCACAAGTTCAAGGCCAGCCTGGGCTATACAGCAAAAGAGTGTCTCAAAACAACAACAACAACAAAAGTAGTTTAAGCCAGGCATGGTGGCGCACACTCATAATTCTGGCTACTCTAGAGCCTGAAGCAGTAGGGTCGAAAGTTCAAGACTAACCTGGGCAATTTAGCGAGATCATATCCCAAAATACAGAGGGCTGATGGGGATAGGTCAGTGGTAGATCCTTTGCCTAGCATCAAGGAGACCCAATGTTCCATCCCTAATACGGCAAAGAAAAGAAAAAATTAAAAAGAGAGCATTTTGCCCTCGATTAAAAAAGTATACTCGGGACCGGGGGTGCAGCCCAGTGGCACCGCACCTGCCTGGCAAGCACAAAGTCCTGACTTTAGTTCCCAGTAAGGGGAGAGAAGATACTCAGAGACCAAGTATGTTATTTTTTAAGGAACTCTTTTAGTGAAATCATAATTTTATCTCGTAGTTGTGAGGATAGCCATTAGCAAGAGAGCAGTAAGCCTGGCACTTATTGCGATGTACATCATTGGCCTCTCCCACCAAAGCTCGGGCCATACCAAAGAAGCAGAAGTGCTAGATTATGTGGCCGGGTGGGGGCAGCAGGAGGAAAGAAAGATGGAAAAGAGCGCCACTGGCCAGCTTGCTGAGCCACCTGTAGGCAGTGAAAGAAAATTTGTGCCAAGTTCCATGCTGAGCACGTACAGGATGCCGGCCTTGGAGCTCTGTGTGTGATCCGTGGAAACCTTGACGCTCTATGAAAGAGCAGATTGCTGAACCAGTGTTGTGCATTCAGAGATGGTAAATCCACGTTACCTCTGGGCTCCACACCTGACCTTCTGTATCAACACTTCATTTTTTGCTGTTTGGTTTTTACATTAATCTTTTTTTTCTTTTTTTTCTTTTTTTTTTTTTGTACCAGCGATTAAACTCAAGACCTTGCACTTGTGAGGCAGGCAGTGGCACCACTGAGCTAAATCCCCGGCCCCTGTTTGGTTTTTAATTATTTGCCCATCTGGGCAAGAGTAAGGATGGTGGGCTAGCATTTGGGAGGGAGGGGGCTGAATAAGAGCGGGAAACAGCCACGCGCAGATAATGTCTCAGGCTGTTTGGGGCTCTTCCCAGCCCCTTCTTCAGTAAGCAGATAAACCTCAATTTCAGTCAAGGTAGATAGTTTAAAAGGGGGCCGGGGTTAGCTCAGTGGTTCCAGCTCCTGCTTCACAAGCACAAGGACCCAAGTTTGATCCCTGGTTACCCCCCAAAAAATAGCTTAAAATATAATATTTTGAATAAATATTTTAGACCATATTCATATCATGAGTAATCCAGAATTGAAAAGACAACCTCTGCTTATGTGTGACCACAGGACTCTACGCCAAACTTGCTTTCAGGAATATTTTAAACTCCTGCCTCTGTTAGAAGCAAAATATAGATAGATACCTGTAGTTAATCTATAAACAGCAACATTCCTATTTTTTTTGAGACAGGGTCTCACTATGTGTTTCAGACTGGCCCTGAACTCACCGTGTAGCCCAGGCTGGCCTTGAACTCTGGGCGATCCTCCTGCCTCGGCCTCCCAAGTGCTGGGATTACAGGCGTACACCACCGTGCCCAGGAAGAACAACATTCTTTAGAGAGCGTATAGCCTCTGACAGTAGTTTCGGTGCAGAAACGATAGCTTGAGGTCGTGGGATTTGTTAAAATGTACTGCTTTGACTTTTCTGTCTTCCAGAGCTGAAAAGAGTATTATATTAATTAAATGAGTCATTCTCTTCCTTAATTAGAGCCTTTCCACGAGTAATTCATCACCATAGATATCTAGAATATCATCTTGTGAAAGTCTAGAATTTTATTTTACTCTTACATCTGTACTGTACTATCGTTGCCTGTGGTTTTGGCCATAGAAATGTTTTAGCACTTGGACTGGTTTCAGTTTCATTTTGTGATGGTTTCACATACTTTGAAAGATAGCAGTGTTGCCCAGTTTGACTTTTCAGAGTGAGCTGTAGCAGGGACAAGCAAACGGTGAATTGTTGGGTTATATTTTACTAAGCGTTTTACTCAAGTGTTTCTTAAACTTTACAAGAATTTTCTCTTAATGGTGAAACCATTTGAAATTTCCTTTTTCCCCTTAGAAAAACTGTTTCTCTCCCCATAATTAAGTTTTATCATAAGCACTTTCCTTCTGTCATCCTTATTAAAGCAAAATAATTCCTACCCCATGAAAAGCCAGTTGATATCACCCGGTTTCGGTCAGCCAGAGTAAGTTGTCCTGTTCTTTGCCACGTCTCCTTCTGTCGTGTTTGGATTCCTTTAGAGGTCACCGGCAGTTGGTAGACACCATACGCCGATGTTTTCTTCCCTTTGAGGGGTCAAGATTGCTGTTTGTGAGGTGATTTCATAGTCGCTGAGAAGCCGGCCCGCCAGCGCTCCTGGGCTCTCGGGTCCCCCGCCTCGCGCTGTCTCCCCGTGGGAGTCAGTGAGCGTCCCGTGCGATCCTTTGTTCTTGAGCCTTGGCCGCCCTGTTGCAGGACCCCTGCTTCCCACGCAGGTGCCTGCGAGGCTCTTTCCACTCCGGCGTCCTGAGGAGCCCCCTGCCGCCCTTGTCCCCCACAGACTCGCCGTGTTAAATCACGTGTGCAGTCGCATCGCTTTGGCCGCTCCGACGTTAGTCTTCAGGTTCAGTATAGAAGGCACCTTTTCTCTTCCTTTCTTTCCTTATTTTTTTGGTCATCCAGAAACACGCTTTGGAATCGCATCCTGCTGTTTTCATTATTCCCGCCCGGGATTTTTTACCCCACCCGTATTCGCAGCAAGGATTCAGTGGTTCAGGAAACAGTGCCCCAATGCAGTAGTGAACCAATGTAAGTGTCCCTGGTTTCAGAGCGACTGGAATGTGTGTGGCGGTTCGTTCAGACGCCCCTCCTAGGGTAAATTGGTCAAATTGGAGATTTGTTTTTTCCCCTCCTCCGGTGCACTTGGTGTGTTTTTAATGGTCATTTACCTCCCTGAGAGCTGTTTTTTTCTTTCCAGAACCTGTGCTAGAGGAACTTGAGGAGACAGGAGCAAAATTGATGACGTGAATGGGCCCTGGGGCCAGGGTCGGGCTCCGTGGCTCCGCCCCCTGCTTCGCAAGGGCAAGGTCTTAGTTCATCCCCGGTACCAGCAAAAGTCTTTTAATAAAGTGAATGTTGAAAAACATCAGTCTATACAAAACATTGGCTTAGACCGTAGAAGGCTGCGAGAAAGTTAACTGAGTCCTTTTTCAAAACTCCCGAATCCCCAAAATTGAAACAAGTATAAACACAGAAGGATTACAGAATGATAGGTGACCTTAAGACCGTTAAATGCCAGCTATAGATAACAGCCAGGTTGAAAATCAGTTCTCTTAATTAAGTTAACTTTGCATAAACATTTTTTTTAACATCTTAAATATGTGTCCTTGAAGCCAGATGTGATGACAAATGCCTGTAATCCCAGCACTCAGGAGGCTGAGGCAGGAGGATCGCTGTGAGTTTGAGGCCAGCCTGGGCTACATAATGAGCTCAAGGCCAGGCTGAACTATATAGTGAGACCCTGTTTCAAAAAAGCAAAACCAAACAAACATGGCCTTGAAACCATTATCCATTTACAGGAGGAGGAGTAATGAATACTAAAGCATTCTGATTTGGTGTTTTTGTTTCTTTTTTTCTGGTACCAACATCGGGGAAATCAGGACCTTGCACTTGTCAGGCATGCACAGCACCACTGAGCTACATCCCTGGCCCGGTTCACTCTAATACGGGGAGGAAATACTGGTGTCATTGTGTGGCTAAGGGTCTGAGCCCTGAACCCCTTTGCACAGCTAGGAAGCAGCGTAAAGATGCTCACGTCTGCCTCTGCGATGAAATGCTCTCGCACCCTTGTGCTTTGAAAATGTACCCAGCTGGAGCGTTCTGAGAAAACACCTGTCCCAGAGTTTCACTTACTGCAGCATGTGAAGCCGTCATCTGCTTCCACTGTTTATTTTAGGCAGCTGTCCTAACGCAGTGGCCCATTTGCCTGTGATGTCGTGAACTGTGTGTGGAAAATGAAATCCTCACTGGCCGTGCATGTGTGTTTCAGGCATCCTGACAAAAACAGAGATCCTGGGGCCTCGGACAAGTTCATCCAGATCAGCAAGGCTTACGAGGTATTGTGCTTTTTTTTTTGTAACGGAGATCAAACTTAGGACCTTGTACTTGGGAGGCAGGCGGCGGAACCACTGAGCCAAATCCCCGGCCCGTCATCCCTTGGCTCTTACTAAAATGTTCCTGTGGTGATCAGCTTGATAATGCCTGCTCCGGAAGTCCATGTCCCCAGGCCCCGACCTGGTTTCCAAATAATGTTAGAGAGAATATACCTGGCCACATCAAATGTGCTGGAACAAGTGCCTGAACACTTGAACTCTTGGAGAAATATGACTTTTTTTGTTCTTTTTTGGTACCAGGGATCAAACTCAGGACCTTGCACTTGCAAGGCAGGCACAGTGCCACTGAGCTAAATCCCCAGCCCAGCTCAGTGGTTCCACCGCCTGCCTCGATCCCCAGTACCAAAAAAAAAAAAAAGTGAAAAATAAATAAATAAATTCCCAGCCCAAAAATCTGGCCTTTTACCCACCTCATCCCCCGACTGCTGGGGATTGAATCCGGGGCTGCTCTATCACTGAGCTACATCCCCATCCTTTTTTAGTTGATTTTGAGATAATAAATAAATAAATTCCCAGCCCAAAAATCTGGCCTTTTACCCACCTCATCCCCCGACTGCTGGGGATTGAATCCGGGGCTGCTCTATCACTGAGCTACATCCCCATCCTTTTTTAGTTTTGATTTTGAGACAAGTTCTCACTAAGTTGCCACATGGGCCTTGAATTTGGAGTCCTCCTGCCTCAGCCTCCTGTGTAGCTGGGATTCCGGTTGTGTGCCATGCCTGGCAGGACTGTCTCAAAGGCTTTAATTAGAGATGTAAGATGACTTGGTATAAGGTCTGTATTATTACCTTTTTTAGAAACTTTTGTTAAAGACTCACGTGATACTTTGCTTATATTTATTGAAATGCCACATATTAGCCGGGCACACGCCTGTCATCCCAGCACTCAGGAGGCTGAGGCAGAAGGATCGCTGTGAGTTCGAGACCAACCTGGGCTACATAGTGAGTTCCAGGTCCTTGACTACATAGTGAGACCCTGTCTCAAAAAAAAAAAAAAAATGCCACAAAGGTACAAGTACACTCAAACACAACTTTTTGATAGTTTTCCAATAGGTCAACTTAAGTTACTTGGTCTGAAATATGCATGACAGAGAAGTCCCTGGCTTCCTGATTTGTATGGGGGATGCTCTTCACCAAACAGTGCTTAGGCCATAGAGTAACCCGTCCTAATGGATTCTTGAACCTTGTACCTCAAAGTTATTTTTAAGTAAAGCCAAGTCAGCTAACACACGAGGGGCTGGACTAGTTCTGTGGCTGCTCTTTGGTATTTATATATTTCCAGTCCTTGGTCTGAATGATTCCAGCGCACTAGGTGTGACCAATTCAGCTTGCTTGTTTTTGAGCCCATGAACAGTGTGTGATGTTTTGTTTATTTACTGAAGTGCTGACTGAGATCGTTTCAAATCTTCAGTGCCAAGATGAGTGGGTCTAGCTAAAGAACGGAAGTATTCTGATCCCGAGTTTTCTTTACTGTTTCTACGGAGAGAAGAGTCTCCCAGTGCTGAGCCACTGCATTTACAATACCTAATCACAGCTGGGGTACGGTCACATGCCCATATCTCCGCGTCCTGGGAGGCCGAAGCAGAAGGGTTGCACATTCAAGCCCAGCGTGGGCAATTTAATGACTCAGCAAGACCCTTTCTCAAAATAGAAAATTTTTAAAAAGGGCTGGGGATATCGGTTAGTGCAAAGGTCCTGAGTTCAATCCCTACCACCGTAAAAGAAAAGATATCTAATCACCTCACAGTCTTTACATGTATTTTCTTGGTATGTCTTTCAAGTTGCTGCCAGAAAATTCCTTTGTGTGAAACCTCTTTGTTGTTTTTTTTAGATTTCTTATCCTTTTTCCTCCTTGTAGATTCTCTCCAATGAAGAAAAGAGATCAAATTATGATCACTATGGCGATGCCGGCGAGGACCAGCGCCAGCAGCAGCGGCGAGAGTATCGCTTCCGCCATTTTCATGAAAATTTCTATTTCGAGGAATCCTTTTTTCACTTTCCTTTCACCTCGGAACGGCGGGACCCGCTTGATGAAAAGTACTTCCTGCACCTGTCCCACTACGTGAACGAGGTGGTTCCTGACAGCTTCAGGAGGCCGTACCTCATAAAGGTCACGTCGGACTGGTGCTTCAGCTGCACCCACATCGAGCCCATCTGGAGAGACGCGGTTCAGGAGCTGGAGGCGCTGGGTAAGGCCGCCGCCCTCCCGGGGAGACCTTGCTGTCGGGGACGGGCAGCCTGACGTCCGTGGCTTAGGGGCGAAGGCCGTCCCGGGTTCAGGCCTGCGGGGAGGCGGAGACTCACCCCGCGGAAGCCAGGGAGTGGAGGGCAGGAGGGGCCGGGATGGGGCGCACCCTGCTCGGCCCGCACCAGAGCTCCTTCTCCACCTCCTGAAGCCCGTTCGCGCCGGAACCGTCCTGATCAGTCCCTGTCCCGCCCCACCCTGAACGGCGCTGCGCGGGGATCGAGCCCTCGGTACCCCAGTCTTTGAGGACCCTTCCTTTTTAAGCTGTAGCAGGGATCTTTGTATGGGAGAGGTGACTTTTCTCATTCTTGTATTTATGGAATATTGGGAAAAAAACAGCAGGTGAGGTGATATTTCTTCGTGGATTCTCGGTGGTTGATGTTTTCCAGATAGGTGTTTTTTTGTTTTTTCTTTCTGTTGTGTGCTGGGAATTGAACTCCAGGCAGGTGCTGACACCACTGAGCTACATCCCCACCCCCCATTCGTGTGTGTTCAGAGGAGAAAAACGTATCAATCGCATTCATTTGGCATTACTGGCTTGAAGTTTTTTTATGTTTTATTGTTTTTTTTTGAGACAGGGTCTCACTGTGTAATTGAGACTGACCTGGAACTCACTGTAGCGCAGCTGGTCTCAAACTCACAGCATCCTCCTGCCTCAGCCTCCCGAGTGCTGGGATGACAGGCGTGCGCCACCACGCCCAGCTTTGAAGTTTTAACTGGATCATAAATACCCAGACACCTAGTTGGGGGCCTTCTTGCAGTCCTGGAGGCTACAAGTCTCTGCACGGGGTGTCCATAGGTTCACGGCCTTCTGGGCCTCCCTCGTGGCCGGCGGGTGGCAGCTTCCCCCTGTGTGGCTGCGTGGCCGCCCCTGCCTGCGTGTCTCTGTGTCCTCTGTGTACTTTCCTCTTCCAAGGACACGGCCCCGTTGGGTGAGAGCCCATCTTAACAACCCCATTTTAACGTCATTTCATCCTTAAAGGTTCTTTCTTAGCGCAGGCTGCCGTAATGCGGTACCAGGTGGCTTAAACAACACAAAGGGACAATCTGGACCCTAGGGGCTGAGGAAGGTGCAGATTCCTGGAAACCACTGGCTCATGTACCCTCAAGCGAGCTCCCGCCCTGTTACTCGGAGACCCCAGGTGCCCCGGTTCTGCAGGTCGCCTTCCTGAGAGCGCAGAGCTGCTCAGGGAAGTAGCTGAGGGAGGCGGCGTGACAGCGCATCCCATGAGGCAGGTGCGCGGGGAGTGAAGGGGGCCCAGGTCGGCTGGGGCGCTGAGCGGGGTGGCTTCTTCGTCACCGGGCGTCACCGCACCCCACACTGTCTAGGAGGGAGCCTGCAGCGGCCCACTGGAGAGCCGCAGCTCTGCACGTCCAGGTCGGTAGTGTGTTTACACCACTGTCGGGGCAGGGCCCAAGTGACACGTGAGACATGGCAAGTAGACGTCCAGGATGTGAAGCCACACAGCACAGGCTCTGACCAAGCCCTGCGGGGTCAGGTCGACAAGCGTTCAAACTGTGTCCTTTGGCCTTTGAACAGATGACTTAACCTGAGTTTCTTCACATCCAAAATAGCCTGTGCGTTGGCACAGGACTGTAATCTCAGCACTCAGGAGGCTGAGGCAGGAAGATTGCCTTGAGTTCCAGGTCAGCCCAGACTACAGAGTTCAAGACCAGCCTGAACTATATGGCAAGACCGTCTCTGGGGGAGGGTGTGGAAAAATGGACAATAATGTCAAGCCAGCAGTATCATTATGAAGAGTAAATGAGAAAATTTTAAGCTAAGGACCTAATATATATTAAGCACTTAATAATTGAACCTTACAGAATTTCTGATAAACTGGTTTTCCTAGTTACCAAATATTTTAATCTTTTTCCCAGTATTGCAAATTGAACCCCAGGGCTTTTGTACTTTGAGACAGAGCCTCCCTAAATTGCTCAGGCTGAGCTTGAGCGTGTGATCATCCTGCCTCAGCCTCCCAGAGTGCCGGCATCAAAGGCAGGTGCCACCATACCTTGCTCTGAAGTAAACTTTTTTTTCAGTGGCTCTTTTTTCTGTGCAGTTCAGGCTGGCCTTGAACTCACTCTTTAGCCCAGTCTGGCTGGCTTTGAACACACCAGGATCCTCCTGCCTCAGCTTCCCAAGTACTGGGATTACAGGCATGTGTCACCACACCTGGCTAAGGACCTATTTAATAAACCCCTTTGGAAAATCTTTCCTGAACACATTGGCCCATTGTCTTCAATTCCCTGACCACAGTGCTCGCCTTCGGGCTCATTTCAAGCAGAGCCTCTTCACAGCCTGGGCAGACGCAAGGAACAGCACTGCAGGCTGAGGGAGCAGGGGAGGCGGAGAAGCGAGCGCCCACAGGTGGGGCCACAGCAGGAACAGGTGAGGCTGTATGGTGACAGAGAGGAAGCAGGCAGAGCCTGCGGGAGCTGCTGTGTGAGGTCGGGGACCTGTTGCGCGGGAGAGTGACCCGGCAGCCTCTGCTGAGGGTTCACCATGTGCCAGATGCCACTGCAGGTACCGCGCATACCAAGCAGCCCTGTGGGCCAAGCGCCGCTGCTCGCCTTGTGCAGATGCTTGGCTCATGTTGGCGCAGTGTCCAAGGTCACATCTGGCGTTTGGCGGTCCTGGGACCCGAACAGTCCCAGGACTGTGTAGAAGCACAGCGCTGTACTTACTACCTTCGGGTGGCCTTAAATCCTTGATGACTGAAAAATCTCAGCACACTTTGAAGTTGTTGCGTTATATAATTCCAGTAAGTCAGGACCAAGCATGTGAAAAGCTGGAATTAGTGGCTCATACCTATAATCCCAGCACTGCGGAGGCTGAGGCAGGAGGATCGCTGTGAGTTCAAGGCCATCCTGGGCTATGTAGTGAGTTCCTAAACTACATAGTGAGACCTTCTCTCTCTCAAAAAAAAAAAACCAGCCAGAGTTAGCATCCATAGAACTAACACCGAATATCTTATCAGTTCTCTGCTCTGCTCCACCACATCCTGCGGAAGGCAAGTTGTGACTACACCGACTGGATTGGTTTGGTTTGTAGACCATTTTCCCTGGACTGCTGGTTCCCTGGCTCACAGCTGGTGACGTGGAGATGAGATCAGGACAGGTGCCCTGGCTGTTTTCCGACTGGTTCAGGTATCACCGTACTTCACACGACCACTGAAAATAAAGTTTCTGTTCTGAGTTGGCAGGAGGAGCAGAGAAGGCCTCACGGCTGAGCTAGAGCAGGCTGGACGTCGTCTCGGAAGGACAGAAAGTGCCTGCGTCACAGGACGCAGAAGGAGTAGAACAGTGACTTAGATGGATCCGGCATTCGTGCAGTGTGGAAATAACCAGCGTGGGACGCACCCAGGGTGCACGGGCAGCCATGCCGGGGCCCAGAAGCGGGCGGCGCTGCCCCTCCCTCGATTCAGTAGCAGAGAAGATCTGCAGTGGACAACTAGCACCAGCCTAACATCTGGCCGCTTCGTGCTGGCGAAGCAGAAGGTAGCAAGGAAGTCATCCCATCCTGTGTATTTAAAAAAATTTGTGGAGGGCCGGGGATTTAGCCCAGTGGTTCCACCGCCTGCTTCTCAAGTGCAAGGACTCAAGTTTTGTTTTTTTGTTTTTTGGTTTTTTTCGGTTAGCTTTCATGTCCCAATTTACCAGACACTAAAGGACATAAGATAACCCCATGCTGGGGATCGAACTCAGGTCCTTGTGCTTGTGAGACAGGCGCTGGAACCACTGAGCTAAATCCCCAGCCCCATGAAATAATTTTATTGAGCATTTCAGTCACGTTTTGTTGTGCTAAGTGCCGTGGAGGGGTTATCTTTATCCACAGAGCAGTGCAGTCAGAGAGAGACTATTATCCCTCTTTTCCAGATGAGGAAACTGTGGCACAGCAAGGGGCAGGAACCATCCAAAATCACACTTTTCCCGGGCAGCCGCGATGGGGTCAAGAACAAGGGGTGTCGCCCTCTTCGGCGCTGCACCGCGCGCTGCTTCCGAAGTAAATCAGTCCTGGCCGTCACCTCCGGCAAAACTCAAACGAGAGACCCTGAGCGCTCCCGGAGGTGCACACAGAGATGAGATGGCATTTGATTCCGGGAACAGGCATCCTGCAGTCAAGTCTCAGCTCAGTTTCACTGACCAGGCAGTGATTATCACTGTGACTTCCTGTTTAAAAAGAAGGACTTGCCCATTTGACCAGGCATGGTGTTGTGTGTCTACAGTCTCAGCTGTTGGGAAGGCGAAAGCAAGAGGGTTGCTTGAGCACAGGAGCTCGGGCAACATGGCAAGACCTTGCCTCTTAAAAATAAAAAGTAAAGGGCCAGGGATTGAGCTCAGAGGCGCTACGCCCGCCTCACAAGCACAAGGTCCCGACTTCTATCCCCGGATCCATAAAATACGATAAAACTTCTTTGCTTTCCAGCATTTGCCTAGTGTGTAGCAATCTCACACAATCTAGAAGGGAACTCCCTTCTCTCCTACTTCAGGTTTGGCTGCTTGGTTTTGTTTGGTTTCATATCATTTTGGCTTCTTTGTTGATTACCTGGTTGTTTTTGTTTGTGTTGTTTGTTGTTTGGTCCCGGGGCTCAAACTCAGGACCTTGCACTTGCGAGGCAGGCTGCGGCACCACTGAGCTCCAGCCCCGGGCCGTGACCAGGCTGTTCTGAGCTGGATCGGGCCGTGGTGCGCGCCTCCGCTGGCTCTGGGCCGACACCTGAGGCATCTTGAGAGGTGGGGGGGTGGGGGGACCAAGGGGACCCAGGCGGGGGTTCCCTGGAAGACGCCCTGCGTGTTTAGGGTTGTAAGTAGACTTCGGTACCTAAAAATACAGACTCCACAGCAGTGTCTAGAGCTGAGCAGAAAGAAAACCTCTCAGAGCCCGCAAGAGGAGAGAATACAGTATTTCCGTTCCTGGAGTTGTCCGTGTAGCCAGTAGTTTCTAAAAGAAGTCATACCCGTTTGCCTTTCTTTTAAAGTTGCTACTCAAGGGGATGTGGCTCCGTGGCTGAGCTCTTGACTGACAAGCACAAGGCCCTGGCTTCAGCCTTTAGCGCAGCAGAAATAAAACACTGCTACTCGGGTTCGTTTGGATCCTGGACGCAACCATCTGTCATGCAGCCAGATTCTGCTGAGTCAGCCTGAATCGGTGCGCGGCGGCGACAGAGCCGGAGACAGCTGTGTTCCCTGCCAGTCACCCGGCCTGCGCTCACCGTTCTCTGAGGAGAGCAGTGCAGCTGCCCTGCGTCTGCGTCTTTTCCTCACTCGAAAACTGCTTCCTTCAGGGTGGCTGTGTTAAAGGGGGGTGAATTTAAAGTTCCCGGTTGATCCCTAGCTCAGAAGGGCCCAGAAGTGCTGCTTCCACCCTTGGGCCTTGGCCCCGCGGCCACACGACCACCCTTGATGGCCCTCTCCTCCCTTCCGCAAGCCTCGGTGTCTCAGCCTGCTCTGTTCTGCCTGTCTTCTGCTCAGAGGATTCCCCATGCACTGCCCCATCGTTATTTTTTGGTATATTTTTTGCAGTGTGATACAGTAGTGGCACCAAGCATGGCCCTAGAACATCCGGTTTGGACTCTTGCCCTGCTGTTGTATCAGCTCTACAACCCTGGAACAGGGCCCTGACCTCTCCAAAGGGCTGCCTCTGTGTGCAAAGTGAAGGTTCCTCCGCACCTGGGCTGGGGACATCCAGGGGTCACAAGCTGGCTGCAGAGGGGTTTGCTCAGGCCGTCCAGCAATTTCAGAACATTCAGTTTGGGACCCCTGCCATCCACTCAGCCATTCTGTTCTAGGAATTTACCAGTTTGGGAGTAATCACAGAAATGCACAGGGATGTGCCGAGATGCCCGTCGGAACCCGCCTTTTAATAGTGAAAGCTGAAACCACGGGGAAGGAGGCGAACTGGGGACTGAACCCTCAGCCTTCCACACTCCCAGACCTTTTATTGCGAATGTTTGGTGGTTTTGTTTTTTGCTTTGTTTTGAGGCCAGGTCTCACTAAGCTGCCCACACTGGGCTTGAACTTGCAATCCTCCTGCCTTAGCCTCCCAGAGTGTGGGGATTACAGGTGTGTCCCACCATGCCCAGTTTCAAAAGTGACTTTTGATCTTGTGATTCATAGTAAATATAGGTGTATTTTGTTGTTTGTTCCCAGTTCCTAGTGTGGAGCTCATAAGAGATCTTTGTGTTCTAGCATTTGGTCTTTTTGGGGGGTTTTTTTGGTTGTTTTTTTTTTTTTTTTTTTTTTTTGAGACAGGGTCTCACTAGGTAGCTGAGACTGACCTGGAACTCACTATGTAGCCCAGGCTGGTCTTGAACTCACAGCGATCCTCCTGCCTCAGCCTCCCGAGTGCTGGGATTACAGGCGTGCGCCACCACGCCCGGCCCAGCATTTGCTCTTTGATGCTGGTTGCTGGCACAGCCTCTAGCTTGGGTTTTCCTGAGTGAGGTACATCTTTGATTCTAAGGAGGCCGCTCTTCCTGGCTTCCCGGGTAGGGAGCATCACCAGGAAGACCACACATTGATTAGAGGGTGGGATTTCAGCCCCACCTCTGTCCTCCAGGAAGGGGAGAGAGGCCTTTGGGTTGTATGAGGAGACCCTCACGAAAACGCTGAGCTACTGGGCTCCAGAGTCAAGGGTTGCAGGGCACGGGCAGGGGCTTGGAGTGTGCTGTGCCCAGGGAGGGCAGTGGTGTCCGAGTGAGTGGAGGGGAGACACCCAGTCGCTGCCTCTGGGGACGCCTTGGTGTACGAGAGAAGCCCCCGCATACCTGGTATCAGAAGTGAAGGGCTAGGGCAGGGATTTAGCTCGGTGGTTCCACCACCTGCCTTGCAAGCACAAGCACCAGCGTTCGATCCCTGGTACCAAAAAAGAAGAAGTGAACAGCTGTGTGAGTAGGAAAACCGGTTTGTTGTTTTCTTTCTTCCAGAATTTCAATGTATAACAATAAAGAATTGGTTAGGGCACACCAGTGGGTCACTGACCAAAGATCTCTGCCTTCAGGAGGCCTCCTTTCTAGTGGGGAGACAGTGAAAGAGGCAGTGTGTGGTGAGCAGGGTCTGGATCACAGCACGTGCTTAACATGCAAAGGCCCTGGGTTCATCCACGGAAGACAGGAAACACGGGGGCAGGAGGCGAGTGAGCATCCTGGGAGGGGACAGCACTGACCGCGGGGCAGGTCGGCCTCATGGAGAAGGACCGGAAGTCGGTGGAGGAGTCAGCTACACAAACACCTGAGAGGTGCACACTCCCGGTGGGAGGGGCAGCCAGCGCCAGGGCCCCAGGGCAGGAGCACCCCACTGTGTTCAGAGGATCACAAGGGTGCTGGGGACTGAGCCAGCTGAGTGCAGGGGGCGCCACGCCCTTGTGGGCCATGGGTTTTATTCCAAGAGAAAAGATCAGGCCTTTGCTTGGCTTGGGTAGAGAAGTGGTAAGATTTATTGTCACTTTTAGAAGGAACCATCTGGCCATTGTGTTAAGAATAGTTAGTCTGTCTGAGCTAGGCGCAGTGACGCACACGTATAATCCCAGCACTGGGGAGGCTGAGGCAGGAACATCGCCACAAGTTCAAGGCCAGATTGAACTACATAGTGAGACCCTGTCCAGAGAGATAGATAGGAGGATGACATAAAGATTTCTAACTCTTATTTTTAATCTGTACTGGGGATTGAACCCAGGGCTTTGGCACTAAGCTGTGTCTCCAGCTCTTTGGTTTGTTGTTTTGTTTTTGAGGCAGAGTCTTGCTAAGTTGCCCAGGCTGGGTTTGAACCCGCGATCTTCCTACCTCAGCCTCCTAGAGTGCTAGGATTACAGGTAACGTGCCACCATACCTGACTTGTAACTCCTCTTAAATATTGCCAGACTGTGCCACAGAAAAACTGACCAACCTAGAATTCCAGCAAGTGAGGGAGGCCACAGTCTGTAGAAAGTTACTCTCTCCTGTTAAGTCCACTCTAACTTCACACTAGCATCAAACAAACAAACAAAAAAAAACACTTCTCAGTGTTTCTTCCAGCTGCCATGGGCACACGGCGGCTTCACGCAGCTCTCCGATGCCTTTCAGGTGTGGGCATCGGCGTGGTCCACGCGGGGTACGAGCGGCGCCTGGCCCACCACCTGGGGGCCCACAGCACACCCTCCATCCTGGGCGTCATAAACGGCAAGGTCTCCTTCTTCCACAACGCCGTGATCCAGGAGAACCTGCGGCGCTTCGTGGAAAGCCTGCTCCCGGGGAGCCTGGTGGAGAAGGTTAGTGCCCACCGGGACGGGCGGCTGGCAAGTGCCGGGAGGGGCCTGGATCCCCCTGCAGGACCCAGCGGAGCCTAGAGCTAAGCAACAAAAGTTGGATTGTATCCCAAGATAAGAGATGTATTCCAGCTCGTTAGTTTGCTTATGTAAAGATGTTTGTCTTATGAATTTGAAAATATTCAAATTAAGTCACGTATATATTTAACAGTCATCTCCGAAGAAAGCATTATAGTCTATGAAATCAAATACTATTTTTGGAACTTTAAAAACTTACAGCACTTGGGAGGCTGAGGCAGAAGGATCGCTGTGAGTTCGAGACCAGGCTGGGCTACACAGTGAGCTCCAGGTCATTCTCAACTACACAGTGAGACCCTGTCTCAAAACACCAAAAAATAAAAAGAGAGACAGGAGATGAAAACGTAAGAGCTCGGGTGGTAACCAGTGGAAGCGTATGGTGTACAGGTGGGACAGGCCCCTTGTTCTTCTGCACACCCTTAAAGATGGCGTTCGGGCTGGCGGCACAGCTCACAGGTGGAGTGGAGTTGTGTGCAGGGCCCGGCACTGCACACAGGGAGGAGGGCAAGGGCTGCAGTGCCGGCTGCAGGTTAGCAGAGGAGGGAGCGTGCTCTGTGGCGTGGCGGTAGAGTACACACAGGCACGCATGCGTGCAGTCTAACCAGCAAGAGCCAATTTCAGAAGCCCAACTTTTATAATAGGGCAACAGTTGCTGCAGCAATGATTATTTCAGTCTGTAAGAGTTGAAGCAAATGGAAATATCAAATCTCCATCTCCTTCTGGATTTTGTAGTCAGGAGATTGTGCGTGTACGTAACACATCCACACTCCTGTTACTCCCCTGCCCTCCCTTTCCTCCCTCCCTCTCTTGGCCCCTTCCCGTTTGTGAAAGGTCTATCTCCCCGTTCTAGCGTGTCTTTTTATTTTGCCTTTTCTGGGGGGTGGGGTAACAGGGATCGAACTCGGGTCCTTGTGCTTGTGAGGCAGGCGGCGGAACCACTGAGCTAAATCCCCAGCCCCTTTGCCCTTTATTTATACTTTGAATAGCTTCAATCAAAAGAATTAGTTGGCTCTTTTCTGTTTTGGTTTTTTGAGACAGGGTCTCACAATATAGTTGAGACTGACCTGGAACTCACTGTGTAGCCCAGGCTGGTCTTGAACTCACAGCGATCCTCCTGCCTCAGCCTCCCGAGTGCTGGGATTACAGGCTTTTACCACCACGTGTGTGTTTTTTATATTTTTTCAAATAATCTTTTCCACATGTTCATCTCCTGACTGGAGTACAATATAGTTGTAGAGAATTAACCATTAGGGGGCTGGGATTTAGCTCAGTGGTTCAGCCACCTGCCCTGCAAGCGCAAGGTCCTCAGTTCAATCCCCGGTACCCGCCCCCCAAAAAAGAATTAACCGTTGAGTCTAACATTCTGTTTTCACTTTAAGGTTACAAGTAAAAACTATGTCCGATTCCTCTCCGGCTGGCGGCAGGACAATAAGCCACGCGTCCTTCTGTTTGACCAGGGGCCCTCTGTGCCGCTGCTCTACAAGGTACCCATCTGCTGGCGGGGTGGGTGCATCTTTTGGGGGAGAGTAATCTCCGGGTTGCAAAGAGTAGTTTGTTGGCCGTTACTGAAAATACAGGTAAATCATCCCTGACCTGTCCACCCTCAGTCTGAAATGTTCCAAAGTCTGCAACTCTGAGTCTCAGCATGAGGGAGGGAGAGGGAGAGAGAGAGAGAGAGAGATTCCGTACCAGACCTCGTGTCAGGCTCTGCTCGCGGTGTGTGTGAAGAAGTCAGCCCTCAGCATCTCTCACTGAGTCTCCCCTACGCCAATGCTCCGGAACCCGGAGAAACTCTAGGCCACTTCCGGTCCCGAGCTCCGAGTAAGCGTGCACAGCTGTGACTGTTGCTCGCTGGAAATATCTGGAGACCGGGAATTGCCGTGGCCTCCTTGCCTTGAGCCCTCGCTGCCGCTGGGTACTGTGCCAGTGCTGCCCACACACAGCGCGTTCTGTCCCCGGACAGCCTGCCGACGGGCGAGCCCCTGGTTCACAGCCCGAGGCACAGAGGCACCGAAGCCCGTCCGCCCGGCCCCTGCCCTCCTCCTGGGCCCCGCGCTGTGGGCCCCGCACTGCTGGCACCGCCACTGTCACGTGACGTGGGGGAAGAGGTGCCAGGTGCTGGCACCGTTGGACCCCTGGCATCATGTGGGT
>NW_022900935.1:1221378-1232272 GCF_012274545.1 Fukomys damarensis
AGGGAGGGCAGTGGTGTCCGAGTGAGTGGAGGGGAGACACCCAGTCGCTGCCTCTGGGGACGCCTTGGTGTACGAGAGAAGCCCCCGCATACCTGGTATCAGAAGTGAAGGGCTAGGGCAGGGATTTAGCTCGGTGGTTCCACCACCTGCCTTGCAAGCACAAGCACCAGCGTTCGATCCCTGGTACCAAAAAAGAAGAAGTGAACAGCTGTGTGAGTAGGAAAACCGGTTTGTTGTTTTCTTTCTTCCAGAATTTCAATGTATAACAATAAAGAATTGGTTAGGGCACACCAGTGGGTCACTGACCAAAGATCTCTGCCTTCAGGAGGCCTCCTTTCTAGTGGGGAGACAGTGAAAGAGGCAGTGTGTGGTGAGCAGGGTCTGGATCACAGCACGTGCTTAACATGCAAAGGCCCTGGGTTCATCCACGGAAGACAGGAAACACGGGGGCAGGAGGCGAGTGAGCATCCTGGGAGGGGACAGCACTGACCGCGGGGCAGGTCGGCCTCATGGAGAAGGACCGGAAGTCGGTGGAGGAGTCAGCTACACAAACACCTGAGAGGTGCACACTCCCGGTGGGAGGGGCAGCCAGCGCCAGGGCCCCAGGGCAGGAGCACCCCACTGTGTTCAGAGGATCACAAGGGTGCTGGGGACTGAGCCAGCTGAGTGCAGGGGGCGCCACGCCCTTGTGGGCCATGGGTTTTATTCCAAGAGAAAACATCAGGCCTTTGCTTGGCTTGGGTAGAGAAGTGGTAAGATTTATTGTCACTTTTAGAAGGAACCATCTGGCCATTGTGTTAAGAATAGTTAGTCTGTCTGAGCTAGGCGCAGTGACGCACACGTATAATCCCAGCACTGGGGAGGCTGAGGCAGGAACATCGCCACAAGTTCAAGGCCAGATTGAACTACATAGTGAGACCCTGTCCAGAGAGATAGATAGGAGGATGACATAAAGATTTCTAACTCTTATTTTTAATCTGTACTGGGGATTGAACCCAGGGCTTTGGCACTAAGCTGTGTCTCCAGCTCTTTGGTTTGTTGTTTTGTTTTTGAGGCAGAGTCTTGCTAAGTTGCCCAGGCTGGGTTTGAACCCGCGATCTTCCTACCTCAGCCTCCTAGAGTGCTAGGATTACAGGTAACGTGCCACCATACCTGACTTGTAACTCCTCTTAAATATTGCCAGACTGTGCCACAGAAAAACTGACCAACCTAGAATTCCAGCAAGTGAGGGAGGCCACAGTCTGTAGAAAGTTACTCTCTCCTGTTAAGTCCACTCTAACTTCACACTAGCATCAAACAAACAAACAAAAAAAAACACTTCTCAGTGTTTCTTCCAGCTGCCATGGGCACACGGCGGCTTCACGCAGCTCTCCGATGCCTTTCAGGTGTGGGCATCGGCGTGGTCCACGCGGGGTACGAGCGGCGCCTGGCCCACCACCTGGGGGCCCACAGCACACCCTCCATCCTGGGCGTCATAAACGGCAAGGTCTCCTTCTTCCACAACGCCGTGATCCAGGAGAACCTGCGGCGCTTCGTGGAAAGCCTGCTCCCGGGGAGCCTGGTGGAGAAGGTTAGTGCCCACCGGGACGGGCGGCTGGCAAGTGCTGGGAGGGGCCTGGATCCCCCTGCAGGACCCAGCAGAGCCTAGAGCTAAGCAACAAAAGTTGGATTGTATCCCAAGATAAGAGATGTATTCCAGCTCGTTAGTTTGCTTATGTAAAGATGTTTGTCTTATGAATTTGAAAATATTCAAATTAAGTCACGTATATATTTAACAGTCATCTCCGAAGAAAGCATTATAGTCTATGAAATCAAATACTATTTTTGGAACTTTAAAAACTTACAGCACTTGGGAGGCTGAGGCAGAAGGATCGCTGTGAGTTCGAGACCAGGCTGGGCTACACAGTGAGCTCCAGGTCATTCTCAACTACACAGTGAGACCCTGTCTCAAAACACCAAAAAATAAAAAGAGAGACAGGAGATGAAAACGTAAGAGCTCGGGTGGTAACCAGTGGAAGCGTATGGTGTACAGGTGGGACAGGCCCCTTGTTCTTCTGCACACCCTTAAAGATGGCGTTCGGGCTGGCGGCACAGCTCACAGGTGGAGTGGAGTTGTGTGCAGGGCCCGGCACTGCACACAGGGAGGAGGGCAAGGGCTGCAGTGCCGGCTGCAGGTTAGCAGAGGAGGGAGCGTGCTCTGTGGCGTGGCGGTAGAGTACACACAGGCACGCATGCGTGCAGTCTAACCAGCAAGAGCCAATTTCAGAAGCCCAACTTTTATAATAGGGCAACAGTTGCTGCAGCAATGATTATTTCAGTCTGTAAGAGTTGAAGCAAATGGAAATATCAAATCTCCATCTCCTTCTGGATTTTGTAGTCAGGAGATTGTGCGTGTACGTAACACATCCACACTCCTGTTACTCCCCTGCCCTCCCTTTCCTCCCTCCCTCTCTTGGCCCCTTCCCGTTTGTGAAAGGTCTATCTCCCCGTTCTAGCGTGTCTTTTTATTTTGCCTTTTCTGGGGGGTGGGGTAACAGGGATCGAACTCGGGTCCTTGTGCTTGTGAGGCAGGCGGCGGAACCACTGAGCTAAATCCCCAGCCCCTTTGCCCTTTATTTATACTTTGAATAGCTTCAATCAAAAGAATTAGTTGGCTCTTTTCTGTTTTGGTTTTTTGAGACAGGGTCTCACAATATAGTTGAGACTGACCTGGAACTCACTGTGTAGCCCAGGCTGGTCTTGAACTCACAGCGATCCTCCTGCCTCAGCCTCCCGAGTGCTGGGATTACAGGCTTTTACCACCACGTGTGTGTTTTTTATATTTTTTCAAATAATCTTTTCCACATGTTCATCTCCTGACTGGAGTACAATATAGTTGTAGAGAATTAACCATTAGGGGGCTGGGATTTAGCTCAGTGGTTCAGCCACCTGCCCTGCAAGCGCAAGGTCCTCAGTTCAATCCCCGGTACCCGCCCCCCAAAAAAGAATTAACCGTTGAGTCTAACATTCTGTTTTCACTTTAAGGTTACAAGTAAAAACTATGTCCGATTCCTCTCCGGCTGGCGGCAGGACAATAAGCCACGCGTCCTTCTGTTTGACCAGGGGCCCTCTGTGCCGCTGCTCTACAAGGTACCCATCTGCTGGCGGGGTGGGTGCATCTTTTGGGGGAGAGTAATCTCCGGGTTGCAAAGAGTAGTTTGTTGGCCGTTACTGAAAATACAGGTAAATCATCCCTGACCTGTCCACCCTCAGTCTGAAATGTTCCAAAGTCTGCAACTCTGAGTCTCAGCATGAGGGAGACAGGGAGGGAGAGGGAGAGAGAGAGAGAGAGAGAGATTCCGTACCAGACCTCGTGTCAGGCTCTGCTCGCGGTGTGTGTGAAGAAGTCAGCCCTCAGCATCTCTCACTGAGTCTCCCCTACGCCAATGCTCCGGAACCCGGAGAAACTCTAGGCCACTTCCGGTCCCGAGCTCCGAGTAAGCGTGCACAGCTGTGACTGTTGCTCGCTGGAAATATCTGGAGACCGGGAATTGCCGTGGCCTCCTTGCCTTGAGCCCTCGCTGCCGCTGGGTACTGTGCCAGTGCTGCCCACACACAGCGCGTTCTGTCCCCGGACAGCCTGCCGACGGGCGAGCCCCTGGTTCACAGCCCGAGGCACAGAGGCACCGAAGCCCGTCCGCCCGGCCCCTGCCCTCCTCCTGGGCCCCGCGCTGTGGGCCCCGCACTGCTGGCACCGCCACTGTCACGTGACGTGGGGGAAGAGGTGCCAGGTGCTGGCACCGTTGGACCCCTGGCATCATGTGGGTACGCGTGAGGCCCGTTCTCACACCCAGGACCGATCTCAATGCGGTGATTCTTTCGTCTTCGAAAGGAAGAATTCGTTGTGTTTGCCTTTTTGGTACCGTTTTCGCTTTCGTTTGTTTGTTTTTTGATACCCGGGATAGCGCGCAGGCCTTGCCAGCTGGGCAGCGGCACCGCTGAGCTAAGTCCCGGCCCCTGGTACGTCGCAGTTTTGTGTGGCGACCACCACAGCACTCCCGAAAGTGCGGAGACGACAGGAGCCGGCGGGGCTGGGCGAGGGAGCAGCCCCCGAGCCTGCCGTCCCTTCACCCGCTCCCTGGCCTTCGTCCCGCACAGCTGACTGCGTTCGCGTACAAAGACGATCTGTCGTTCGGCTACGTGTCCGTGGGGACGAGAGGGGCGGAAGAGATGACGAGGCGGTACAACGTCAACGTGTACGCGGCCGCCGTCCTGGTCTTCAAGGAGCACGTCACCAAGCCGGCCGACATGATCCAGGTAGTGAGAGGCCCGCGGTGGCTCGGGGGGAGGGCGGCGAGACCGAAACGACGTTTCCATTTCTCCTGCTGATGCACAAGATTTAAAAGTAAGGGAGTTTAAATCTCACTTGATGGTGCTTTGCTTAAAAAAAAATTTTATTCATAAATGCTCCTGTTGGAAAATTAATAATCGAAACTGCGTGCAGTGGCACCTGCCTCTGGGCTCATGACCTGGGGAGCTGAAGGAAGCAGGAGGGTCACTTGTGGTCAGGAGTTTGGAGCCAGCCAGCTTGGACAGCATAGCAACACCCCACCAAGAAAGAGAGGGCCGGGGATGTAGCTCAGTGGTTCCACCGCCTGCCTCACAAGCGCAAGGTCCCTAGTTCAATCCCCAGTACCAAACATAAATAAATAAATAATAATAATAATAACAACAATTTGACTACCCCATTTACATTTATGTAAATGATGCTAGCTCACCATCGCTGTGACCAGTGCCTGAGAAATCTTTGTCAAGATTTTCACACTTAAAATAACCAGTGGGGTTGAGGGGCTGGAGAAACAAGGCCCCTTCCTGCCGTGCTGGGGGCCCTGGCTCCCCAAGAAGTAGTCTTGGAGCGTTGCGCTCACAGCCTAGAGGCAGCACAGCCCTGAGTGCCTGTTATGTGCCCAGCCCTGTTCTGGGCGATGAGATGAGGGGACAGTGGTGACCCAAGACAGGCTCCTCTGCCTCGTGTCCTACCGGGAAAGCAAATGTTAGGAATGCTGCCCGGCGTGGTGCTGCACGCAGGAATCCCAGCCCTCGGGAGGCTGAGGCAGGAGGATCGCTGTGAGTTCGAGGCCAGCCTGGGCTACATAGTGAGTTCCAGGTCAGTCTCAACTACCTAGTGAGACCCTGTCTCAAAAAAAAAAAATACTAACAGAGGTCCCAGGTAAAATACAAGACCCCACCTACATCAGTGTGAAACAGGACGTTAAAGAAATGTGTGTATCTTTCTATATCTGTGTTCTATGTCAATAAATAATTTTAAAAGTGGGTACTCTAAAAACAGTGCAGCCAGGCATAGTGGCGCACACCTGTAGTCCCAGCGCTCAGGAAGCTGAGGCAGAAGGATGGCCGTGAGTTCAAGGCCAGCCTGGGCTACGCAGGGAGACTCTGTCTCTAAGTAAATATATGTACACATACATTCATACAAAACAGTGCAGATAGTCCACAGAATGGGTGAAGATATGTACCACACACACAAAGAAAAGGCTAGGCTAAAGAAAGATGAAAACATGATTAACTGCTGCAAATCAAAGCTTACGTGCCATGCGTCCTACACATGTGCTTTACCAGTGAGCTCCATCCCAGCCCAATATATTTTTTTTAATTTTAAAGAATAATACTTTATTGGGGGCTGGGGATTTAGCTCAGTAGTTCTGCCGCCTGCGTTGCAAGGGCAAGGAGTCGAGTTCGATCCCCAGTACCCTCAAAACAAAACAAAACAAAACAAAACAAAATAGTACTTTATTGAACGTGTTTCATTCACACAAAAATAAGCTTTAATCTACAACAAATGCCAGATTATACAGCAGAAATCAATTGTCTTAGTTTTCCATATCTGTGGAACGGGTCCTAATGAAATAAAAGCCGTAAAATTATATCACAAATTGCAGTGCCTGTCTCGGAACATTTCCCGTGATCGTGTGCAGCACTGGTACCGTGAGGTAGGAGCCAGACGTTCTGCCAGGTTGAGTTGTGTCACAGAAATGACATCGAAGTCTGCTAAGCAAATAGAAAGTATAGACAAAAACGGTCCAGTATACTTACATAGTGTTTTTTTTAATTTATTCTTTTGAGCCAAGGTCTGGCTTTGTAGTGCAGGCTACCCTTGAACTCACTATATACCTCACGCTGGCCTCGACCCAATATTTTTCTTTAAAAATATGTCATTTCGGGCTGGGGATTTAGCTCGGTGGTGCTGCTCCTGCCTTACAAGTGCACGGTCCTGAATTCGAACCCCGGTACCAAAAAAATGCCACTTATGTTAACATGTACAGTTTTTGTTTTTCAACTTCTAAGGCAGCTAATAAATACCAGTAATATAAGTCACACCGGAACTGGGCTCGGAGATTCATGCAGTCCCAAGTACTCAGGAGGCAGAGGCAGGAGAATTGGTTTGAGCCCAGGTGTTCAGGGCCAGCCTCGGCAACAAGGCAAGACCAACACCTCAAAATGAGTGAGGGAGTGAACCCCTCCAACAGACAAGAACTTTGGGATCCTCTGTATCTGAGAGGGTAGAAATGCCCCGGGACGAAGCAGTTTGAGAGCTGCCCTGTGGGTGTCCCTGCTGGATCCTCCGGCGTGAACTCCGCATTCTGCCAGGTGCTGGGCTTTGCAGAGCTGCGGTAGCTGCTGCGTTTCCACAGTACTGTGTGAGTTCCACTGCTCCGTGGCCTCAGCACCGGGGTCCAAGCTACCTTTCCTCAGCGGATGACTGTGTAAGGGCGCCCCCTTGTGACTTCTCCACGTTTCCTTAATTCTAAGGAACTGAGGTGTCTTCTCACCTGTAAGTGAGCCTTTCGGGTTTCCTCTTGGTGACACACCTGCCTCTTACATTCCTGATTGTGGGGGGACAGAGTCTCTCTCTCTTTGTTTGTAGCCCAGGTTGGCCTTGAACTCACTGTGATCCTCCTCCCTCAGCCTCCTGAGTGCTGGGATTACAGGCGTTTGCCACCACGCCCAGCTCCTGACTCTTTTTTTTGTTTTTTTGGTTTTTTTGAGACACAATCTCACTATGTAGTTGACACTGCCCTGGAACTCACTATGTAGCCCAGGCTGATCTCAAACTCACAGCGACCCTCCTGCCTCAGCCTCCGGAGTGCTGGGATTACAGGTGTGCGCCACCACGCCCCTCCCTGACTCATTTTTTTCTCTGCTGCACATCCATCTTTGTTCTTGATTTGTACCAGTTATGTATCTCTTCTCATCTTTCGGGGTTTTGTTTCCTCTCTTGTCTTGCTTTTATGTGTGGCAGATAGCTTTACTGATTCTGTGGGTTGTCTTTGTAGTATTTTTAGAGTGTTCCCTTGTTAAGTTTTTTAGAATACACATGTAAGAAGGCATACATATCAGCGCAGTGCATTATCACAAGATGAATGCACCCATATTGGCATCTCTTGGTCAGTAAACGAAATCTCGTCATCATCCCTGTCCCCCTCTGCCCTCCCAGCCCTCCTTCCTTCCTCGCTCTCTTACTCTCTAACTCGCCCATGTGAATGTCGTACACAAGTTCCCACCGTGTGGACATCTCTGTCTGGCTTCTCTCAGTTTAAATTGTTGGGATTCATACACATAAGTGTAGTTTAATATCGAAATTGCAAGGGCTAGGAGCTTAGCTCAGTAGCAGCTGGCTTGCCTCAAAAGCGCAAGGTTCTGAGTTCGAGCCCCAGTACCAGGGGAAAGGAACAAAGAAATTGCATAGACTGCAGTGCATTTGTCTGCTGTAGGGTCGGCATTCACTGGATTTTCCAGTTTCTGGCTATTTGAATAACGGTTCTGGGACTATATGAGGAAGTGTCTTACTCTGTTGGTTTTTTGTTACTGTTGTTGTTTTTTGGTACCAGGGATCAAACAAGGACCTTGAGCTTGCAAGGCAGGCAGTGGCACCACTGAGCTAACTCCCTGGCCCTGTTTTATTCTGTTTTGTTTTGTGGTACTGGAGATTAGACCCAGGGCTGTCACACTGAGCTATATACCCAGCCCCTTTTTATTTATTTTTTTATTATTATTTTTTGGAGATGGAGGTGTATGTAGTTCAGGCTGGCCTTGAAATCACTCTGTACTACAGGTTAGTCTCAAAATCACAGATCCTCCTGCCTCACCCCACTGAGTGCTAGGATTGAGGCATACACCATCATGCCCCGCCCCAGGCCTTTTTAGTTTTGTTTTGAGACACGGTCTTTCTAAGTCACTGAACTGCTCGTCGGTCTGGGCTCCAGCCTTTGATCCTCCTGCGTCAGCCTCCCAGAGTGCTGGCTCCATAGGTGTGTCCCTCCATACCCAGCCTGACTATATCCTTGCATCTGGTGTCTTTTAATAAACGTAACTACTGGGCTGGGGATTTAGCCTAGTGGTTCCGGCGCCCACCTCACAAGCGCAAGGACCCGAGTTTGATCCCCGGTACCAGTAATCAATCAGCCAATCCATAAGTGAATGTAACTACTTGGCTTTAATATAATTGGTTGGATCGATAGTTCTCTTTACGATTAGATCTTATTTTTTTCTATTTAAGGCATATATCTCCTGCATCAAGGTCATGAAGATGTTTTTCTCACGAAACCTCCAAACGTCTTATAGCTTTGCCTCTTATATCTGGATGTTTAAGTCATTTGGAAATAGTCTTGATATCTGATAGTCAGATCCCCTCATTTTGTTTTGGGGAGGTTTTTTTTTGTTTTTTATATTGTTTGTTGACTTCAAAAGCAACTTGATCCTTTGTTTTTGCGGGGGGTTGTTTTGTTTTGGGTTTTTTTGGTACTGGGTATCGAACTCAGGTCCTTGCATTTGCGAGGCAGGTGGCAGAACCAGTGAGCTAAATACCCAGCCCTGCACAACTTGATCCTTTTTATGTTTTGTATATATTTTGTTTTGTTGGTACGGGGGATCGAACTTCGAACTTGGGTCCTTGTGCTTGCGAGGCAGGGGCCAGAACCATTGAGCTAAATCCCCAGCCCTTTTGTATATATTTTGAATACTGTCAAATTACATCAAAACGAAGGAAAAACCTAAGGCATTTGAATGGGTTTGTATTGGTTTTTCTCATCAGTTTAGGGAATTTTTACTGATTGTTTCAGTCAGTAGATGTCTTTACAAAGTTGAGCCTTCTGTTTCTGTATCTGTTTCTTTCATTGCTTAGGTCTTTGTTGTATCTGTTTCTTTCATTGCTTAGGTCTTTATAAAGTATTATAATTTTTCCTTTAAAGATCATACTTGGGCCAGGCATGGTGGCGCACGCCTGCAATCCCATTACTCGGGAGGCTGAAGCAGGAGGATCGCTGTGAGTTCGAGACCAGCCTGGGCTACATAGTGAGTTCCAGGTCAGCCTCAACTACATAGTGAGACCCTGTCTCAAAAACCAAAATAATAATGATGATTATAGTCCTTGGGCCTGGGATTTAGCTCAGTGGTTCCATCACCTGCCTTGCAGAAGCAAGGTCCTGAGTTCAATCCCCAGTACCCCCCAAAAAGAGAAAAATCATACATTTCCCTCAGCTTGTTTGGGACCTCATTTTTTGTTTTTATTACAGTTTCTGTTTGCAGGTAAAAATAATACAGCTGATGTTTAAATACTGTCTCTGTAGCATCCAGCAGTCGTACCAGATTCTCCTACTAGTGTAGATAGTTTGCTGTACCGTCTTTGGGATTTGCTAAGTCCACAATCCTGCCACCTGAGAATAATGACAGTTTTGCTGCTGCTTCTCCCGGCTGTTGTTTTATCTCGTTTCTGTGCCCTCTGCCGAGATCTGGAGAGCACTGGAAGGAAAGTGCCAGGGGTCGTGGTGTCCGATGTCAGAGGTAGGGAGGGTTTTCAGTGTCCCCCAATACTTTCTGTCAGGTTAAAGAAGTGGCTTCTCTTCCCTGCTCTGGTTTTGTTTTTATGCTTATTCTTCCCCAGTAGTGGACACTGAACCCAGGGCCTTCACACCCAGCTGCGCCTGCGGCCCTGGCCTCCTCGTTTGCCCAGGCTGGAGTTGGAATTGAACTTGCGGTCCTCCGCCCTCCATTTCCCGAAGTGCTGGGGTCACAGGTGTGCACCTCACTCCCAGCCGATCCCTTCAGTCCTTTGCTGAGAGTCTTAACAGATAGCGGGGCTTGGACCCGAAACTTTCCGAGGGCTAAGAAGGTGTTCAGATGCTCTGCCACTGAGCTGCACCCCCAGCTGTTTCTGGTTTTGGTTCGGTTGGTTTGCTTTTTTGTTTTTGTTTTTCAGTTTTTTGAGAGACAGGGTCTCACTCTGTAGCTGAGACTGACCTGGAACTCACTAGGTAGCCCAGGCTGGTCTCGAACTCACAGCTGGGACTGCAGGTGTGCATAGTATACCCCACTCGACATCACAGGGTTCAAGTTTACCCTCCAAGAGTGAACTACTTTGTGTCCCAAAATTTTGATAAATCATATTTTCATTTACTGTTTAAATTCGAAGTATTTTCAAATAAATAAATAAATTCTAAGTATTTTCTAACATAGATAGACTTTCTTCCTGGATCAGTTGCTTATTCAGGGTGTGTTTTTAAATTTCTAAACTTTGCATTTCAGGTTTATATTTTATATTAAGTGGTAGGTGAAATACAGTACTGTGAGAGAACCTTGTATCTATACTCTATAAGGTAATAGCAAAGCAAACTTCATTCAGTATTAGAGTCTGCTCTTCATACTGTAACACTGTTCCTTTGGAGCTGTCAGATTTTCGAGTTCGCTACAGACCCAAAGTAGAAATGTGTCTGCCTACAATTCACAGAGATTGACTTTTTCAGTATGTCGGCGGGACACAGCATCCAGAAATCCCCCAGTGGAAAGGGCCCTGTGTTCCTCCTCTGACCCGAAATGATTCTTTTTTTTTTTTTTTTTTTTT
>NW_022900935.1:1232981-1249962 GCF_012274545.1 Fukomys damarensis
TTTTTTTTTTTTTTTTTTTTTTTGGCACTGGGTATTGAACTCAGTCCTTGCACTTACAAGGCAGGCGGTGGAACCATTGAGCTACATCCCGGGCTCTGTCTTTCTCACTGTGTGTCTGTTTGCTCAGTCAGGCCCAGCTGACCTGGCTGAGGTATTGGCACTGCCACGTTATTTTTTTGTCTTGTTAAAAAACGCCCATTTGCAAAACTGAGTCACAAGCTGCCACTTCTCGGTTTGTGTGCAGGTGCGCAGTCTGAAGAGGCGGGTGATGGATGACTTCATCACCCAGAACAAGTACCTGCTGGTGGCCAGGCTCAGCAGCCAGAAGCTGTTCCACGAGCTCTGCCCCGTGAAGCGGTCTCACCGCCAGAGGAAGTAAGCACGTGAGACTCGCCTCTGCTGGCCTCGGCCAGAGCGGGTTAGAGCCTCACTCACCGACGGACGGCTGTGGGGAGTTAGTCCTGGGAATCAGCCTGGCCCAGCACGTGGCACTTCAGAAGAGACCGAGACGGGGGACCGGCACCAGTGTCAGCCCGACCGGGTCCTGGAGAGGCAGAGAGTTGTTGCCATCCCTGCTGGAGCAGCGCAGAGGGCCAGGCAGCAGCGTGTCTGAGTGTTAAGGGATTAGCTGGTGACTCAGGGAAGTAGGTGGAGAGTTACTGTGCCATTCCTAGAAAGTTTGGAAATTCAAGGAACTCATCCATTACGCCTTTTTCAGACTAGTAATCAGTAGCTTTAACTTTAGGGCTATTTTATGTGTAAAAGGTAATCTGGATAGGGAAGGAAGATATATTGGTATTATTTGAAAATACCGTTATGTACGTTTGAAATAACTTCCCCATTTCCATACTTTTCCAGTTGCTTTTTGCAGTCCAAGAGAGAACAAAGACAGACTCTGTCTTTGTCAGCTGGGCCTGGTGGTGCACTGCTGTGATCCCAGCACTCGGGAGGCTGAGGCAGGAGAATTGCTACAAGTTCCAGGCCAGCCGGGGCTACATAGTGAGACCCTGTCTCAAAAAATAAAAAAGAAACCAGGCTTTCATTAGATTAAAAGGAATATCCTAAATAAGAACTGAAATGTATAATGGATTTGGGAAATAGGAAGTGTTCAAATGGGAGGGGAACAGGGAGGGGAGAGGGAAAGAGGAAGGGAGGGACAAGGAGATAGAAGGAGAAATGGAAACAAAGGAGGGAGGGCGGGGCTGAGGGAGGAAAGGGGTAAAATAAATTTTACTTTAAAACTTGGACACCATCACTCCTGCCAAGAACAGCACAAAAATCCTAGCCAGGCATGGCGATGCACACCTGTAATCCTGGCACTCAAGAGGCCGAAGCAGGAGGATCGCCACGAGTTCAAGGCCAGCCTGGGTTACATGATAGTCTAAGGCCGGCCTGGGACACCAGGGCAGCTTCCTGCTGGTCTTTCCCGGCCCTGCCCTCCGCTCCCGTGCTGTGCCCACGCAGCCTTTACCATCGGTGCACCCCAGGTCATTCTCCCCCACGCCCCGCGTCTGTGGCTCACGGTGCCCGGGTGCTCTCATAGCGCAGCCCGCTGCGCCAGTGTCCCCCTCGGGTGACGTCCGGGATCCGCTATCCGTCGGCTCGGGACTCCACCCCACACTGGCCTCTGTCCTTGCTGTTGCCTGTTAGTCCGTGGCTCCCGTATCTCTCATCTGTCTTCCCCATGGGGAAAACTGGAGGGAGGTCACCGACTGATGAGGTGAAAGCTCCTCTCCTTCGAGGCGGCAGCTCTCCCCTGCAGCCCTGTGAGCCAGCCTTCCCTCCGCTGCCCTCTGTTGGCTGTGGTGGATTCTTGTCCCCCCGGGCTGGTTATGGAACCTCCCCTTGCCCTCCTGCAGGTACTGCGTGGTCTTCCTGACCCCCGAGGCCACAACGCTGAGCGAGCCCTTTGAGGCTTTCCTGTCCTTTGCCCTGGCCAACAAGCAGGACACGGTGAGGTTCGTGCACGTCTTCAGCAGCCGGCAGCAGGAGTTCGCCGGCTCCCTGCTCCCAGACAGTGAGGCGTTTCAAGGGAAATCAGCGGTGAGCCCGTTCTCTCCTGACCCTCCCTGGGGCTGGGGGTGCAGCTCAGTGCGGAGAGCCGGCGTGGTGAGGCCCTGGGTTCCATCCCCAGCACGGGAAAAATAATAAAGCTCAGCTTTGATTTTGTCATCATCTTGGTAATGGAAAATCCCTCTAAAACCCTAAGTTTTGTTATTATAATTTTAAGTCAAAGGTTATAGAACAAAGTCTTTTTTTTTTTAGTACCAGGGATCAAACTTGTGCTTGCGAAGCAGGAGGCGGCACCACTGAGGAGCAAAAAGTCTATTTAAAAATTAATTTAACTTTTTCAAGAGCCTTGGAAAATCACCATAGAAACAGTTTCTTTTGAGCCAGGTGTGATGCTGCACACCTGTAATCCCAGTACTCAGGAGGCAGAGGCAGGAGGGTCACTGTATGTGTGAAGCCAGCCTGGTTTACCTAGTGAGTTGATGGCCAGGCTGGACTACATAGAGAGACCCTGTCTCAAAAACAAAATTCCTGAGCCTGGGGATTTAGCCTTGGGGTTTCACCTCCTGCCTCAAGGACAAGGACCTGAGTTCGATCCCCGTTACAAAAAAAAACAAAAATTCCTTTTGGAAAGCTGAGTCAGGAGGATTGCTTGAACCTGGGAGATGAAGGCCTGCTTAGCATCATCATGAGACCCTGTGGCCGGGGATTTAGCTCAATGGTTCCAGTGCCTGCTTTGCAAAGCGCAAGGACCTGAGTTCAATCCCTGGTAACAAAAAAAAACTGAGACTCTGTGTCATGAGTGAGTGGGTGGACAGACAAACGCAGGCCGGAGCAGTAGGACACACAACGCCAGTAACTCACAGGGCAAAGCAGATCCCAGGTCAAGGAAGCCTGGGTAACTTAGTGAGACCTTGTCTCAGAATAAAAATGAAAAGGGCTGAGAATGTAGCTCAGTGTCTGGGCACTTGCCTAGCTTGTGTGAGGCCCTGGGTCCCATCCCCAGTGCTGCAAAACGCTTTTGTCAGGAGGATTTCAATCTCTTCCATGGACCGGGGATTTAGCTCCGTGGTTCTGGGGCCTGCCTCGCAAGCGCAAGGTCCCGAGTTTGGTCCGGGTACCGAAAAAGAAAAATATTTTAACAACAACCACCACCACAAAATTCTCTTCCAAGCATTTTAGACTCTTCAGCTATTTATGTTGGAGCTTGTTACTGGCTTCATGAGAAGCCTTTTGTCCATCCTCCCTGGAGAAAAAACCACTTCTGATGGCTTTCCCCTCCCCAGGTGTCTGTCTTAGAAAGGCGCAACACGGCAGGAAGAGTGGTGTACAGGACCCTGGAAGAGCCCTGGACCGGCAGTGAGAGGGATAAGTTTGTCCTCCTGGGCTTCCTCGACCAGCTGCGCAGGGACCCAGGCCTCCTGGCGTCCGAGGCCGTGCTGCCAGACCTGACGGACGAACTTGCCCCGGTGAGCCTGGGCAGCCTGCGGAGCCCCGGGGTCCCAAGGTTCCGCAGCTCCAGGGGCCAAGCTGACCCTGCTCGGGTTTCCGTCTCCACAGGTCCTTCTCCTCCGATGGCTCTACTCCGCCTCTGACTCCCTGGCCGACTGCTGGGACGTCCTGTTTCACAGTAACTGGTAGGAACCCTGGGAGTGTGGGGCTCTCTCCCCGCGAATACCACGTCACCGAGTGCCCTCCGAAAGAACCCATTCTGCGCTCGTGCGTGCCATGTGCATGCCGGCGACTGCCCCCTTCCTCCTTTCAAGGGTTTCTTTAAGGGGCTTGCGGGGGCTTTTTTCTTTCCTCTTTTGGTGACAAGAGTCGAACTCAGGGCCTCGCGCGTGGCAGGCAGGTGCTGCAGCACTGAGCCACGTCCCTGGCCATCCCCTCTCAGTACCCACTGTTGTTGTTTGCCGACCGCCCCTCCCACCCGGCTGGGGCCCTCAGCGCCCCGCACAGGGAGGCCGGCGTTCAAATGCAGAGGAGCGGGCAGAGGGGACACCTCCCGCCCCGCGCCCCAGTGGGACGGTCGCCCCTCATGTCCGTCTGCGACTCCAGGAGTCTGGCAGGCCCTGCGTGGTGTCGGTGGTTGAGCAGAGCCTTAGAAGAGCGGTCCTGGGAGAGGCCTTGAAAGCCTGGAATCCGCTGCTCTGGCTCGGGACCTCATCTGGATTATTCCGCCCCCCACCGAAAGATTAATAAAATCGAGGAGATCGTTCCACAGACATTTTAGTCCCCGATACCTCAACATCAGAAAATGTTCCCGTGTTTACAGCTTTAAGCCCTTTGTTGTACCTGCTATCAGCTCACCGCCTTCTGCAGATTTATTTAGCGTAGCCCATTACATACCAAGGAAGAAAGCCAGACTGTAGAGTAAGCGACCTGAGAATTGGGCACGAATAAACGCAGTCGCTCTCTCCCGCCACACCCCAGCAAAGCCGGTCACTGGTACAGCGGTGTCTGTTTCGGGGTGAAAGTGGGGGAGTGGTGTTTCTCCTCTGCTTCGGAGAGACATCAGCAGTGGCTGGAGCTCACAGCTGCACGCTTGTTTCCAGGCGGGAGATGATGCCCTTTCTGTCCCTGATCTTCTCCGCCCTCTTCATCCTCTTCGGCACCGTCATCATCCAGGCTTTCAGGTGGGCGCCCAGGGCTGCGCACGGGGAGCCCCGAGCCACCAGTCCCTGACGGGTGCGCGTCTGGGGGAGGGCGTGGTGGACACACCTGTCCTCCCGCCACTTGGGATGTCACGGGCAGCCCAGGCCGTGACCCTGTGTCAAAGCCAGTCTTTTCTTTCTTTAGTAAAACTTTTTTTCATTCTTCAGCGAGTCCAGCGATGAGCAAGAGTCACACCCTCCGGATAAAGAGGAGGTTCCTGAGAAGGCTGGGAAGACGGAGCCGAGCTTCGCCAAAGAAAGCAGCAGGTTTCTCTGACCCTCTCCACGCTCACCCGCCCTCTGCACCTGTCCTGAGCACACGGCCAGCAGGGCAGCACGGGTCTGTAGTGAGGAGAGGGTAGAGGGCTACGCCTCACCTCCCTCCCGCAAGACAAGAGCACGGGTTAAGCATCCCTAATCTGAAAAGCCGAAATGTCAGATGCTCCAGAATCTGAAATTGCCGTGAACGTAACCCACCAGTAGAGCGTTCCACACCTGACCTCACAGGACAGGTCACAGCCAAAAGATGCAGGCGCACTAAAGCTACTCTGTGAAATTATCCGGCTTGGTGACACACACCTGTAACTCAGCACAGGAGGCTGAGGCAAGGGGTTGCCAGAGTTCAAGGCCAACCTGAACTACATAGGGAGACCTGTCCAAAAAAAGGAAAGGAATTACCTTCGGGCCACGTGCATAGGTGTGCTTGAACCATACACGAGCTTCACATATAGACTTGGGTCCCTCTCTCTCAGGTACCTCACTGTGTAGATGAAACAGTAAAATCTTGATTGCGAGCATGACTGGTTCCAGAAACATGCTCATAACCCAAAGCACTTGTGTATCAAGGCAAGTTTCTCTGTAAGAAATAGTGGAAACTCATTTGACAACCCAAAAATATTCATAAAAAAAAATGATTACTAAAAAAAAAAAAAAAAAAAGATTACTAACCAGGTGTAGTGGCTCACTCCTGTAATCCGGCACTCAGGAGGCTGAGGCAGGAGGACTGTGCAAGTTTGAGGCCAACCTGGGCTCCTTAATCAAGGTAAGCATTTACCTTTGAAGACCTTCGTGTGAGGGAGACGAGAGAAGGGTCATTGTGTAGGACAACTCTCACTACCACTAATGAGAACGCTGCTTTGTTTTTTTTTTTCCCCCTCTTGATACTGGGAATCGAACTCAGGACCTTGCACTTGCCAGGCAGGCCTGGCAATACTGAGCTGAATCCCCAGCTCTGATAACACTGCTATCTCTTGGCTCAATGGAATCTTTTTCTTTTTGTGCAACTTTAACAAGGAACTTTTACTTCCTTTTGAGGATTTCGAGGAAATGTAATGTTGCATTGTCATTAAACAGATTCGTCACTCACACCGCTATGGCTTTATTCAGTGGTGTTTTCCTCGCAGTTTTACACCATGTTGCACATCGCCCTAATCTCATTGGCAGTGAGGGATCCCTCCACCTTTTTCTCCTCCACAACTTCTTGCTGTGGAGAGTCGATCACCCACAGTCCCCCAGCGAGAGAGACAGAGAGAGGAACCACTGGCTCAGTTGTGACCATGGGGCGTTCAGCGTCCCTCACTACTTGTTTTGCAAGACATCACTCACTTACCAAGCCAAAATTCGTTTGCTCGTCTTCCAGAACACTCGCAGAATAAGTCACTTGCAATCCAAGGTTTTACTACATTCCAAAATGTGAGGGAAAAGCCTGCAACCCAAAACACTCCTGGTCACAAGCATTGCAGGTGTTCAGCTGCAGCGTCTGCTCACCTTCCACCCGTGGCTTCCGTTTCTCAGTCTCAGATGAGGTAGTGTAGGCAGCCAGCCCAGAAGCGTCTCGGTGTCACGTCACTGCCGCTCCTGTGTGCCCGTGACTGGGCAGAGACAAGGGAACCAGGTGGAGTGGCCCTTGGCACCTTCCTCCTGTCCGAGGCAGGTGAAAAGCAGCGAGAGAGGGCTGTTGTAGCCGGGCTTACCTGCCAGTCGGGTGGCACCGTCCCCCCAGAGGGAGTGAGTAGCGAGCATCCCCTGGTCTTTAGAGCCCAGCGTGTGCTCCGCTCGTGCCTTCCTAAAGCAGTGGCGTCCGCCTCTCCCGACGCCATCTTAACTCCTCCGTTTTTCCGCAGCAAGATTCCTAAAAAAGGTTTTGTGGAGGTCACGGAGCTCACGGACGTGACGTACACCAGCAACTTGGTCCGCTTGAGGCCGGGCCACATGAACGTGGTCCTCATCCTGTCCAACTCCACCAGGTCCACCCTGCTTCAGAAATTTGCCTTCGAGGTCTACACGTTCACTGGGTAAGCGTGTGGTGGGGGACAAACACGCACTTCTGGGTCCTTATGGGTGAGGACTGTTGCCCCCTCTCCTCCGTGGCCATTTGGGGCTTATCCGTGCAGCCATCTGATGTCAGCTGTGTCCTTCCCAGCGCCGACATCTGAGCCATCAGGAGGTGGGGACCCCTTTGCCCGTGTGACCTTCACATGCCTTGGTTGTGGACAGAAGAGCTTGACCTCCGTGTTACTCCCCCAGCCCTGTCAGAACACGGACTGTCCCCAGCTCGTGCCTCTTCTTGAGGCCGGACACTGAGGGTGACCCAGTGCTGCTGGCAGGAGAGGCCGTGGACGGGGAGAGGGACGTGGCTGTCACGGAGGCCGGCTGGCCCCCAGAAAGCCCGTGTGTTCGGCCTCTGTCACGCAGAGCCCGTCCCCGTCACCTGGCAGCCAGCCGGAAGCTGTGTCCCGCGGTAATGTCTCGCTCTGCCGTGCAGGAGCGGCAGCCTGCACTTCTCCTTCCTGAGCCTGGACAAGCACCGGGAGTGGCTGGAGTACCTCCTCGAGTTCGCCCAGGACGCGGCCCCGATCCCGAACCAGTACGACAAGCACTTCATGGAGCGCGACTACACCGGCTACGTACTGGCTCTGAACGGCCACAAGAAATACTTCTGCCTCTTCAAGCCCCAAAAGACAGCGGACGAGGAAGAGGCCACGGGGTCCTGCGGTGATCTCGGCGAGGCTCGGGGAAAAGCTTCTGGGGGCCCCGGCCCCAGGCCCATCAAAGGGAAGCTGAGCTCGCTGTCCCTGTGGATGGAGCGCCTGCTGGAAGGGTCCTTACAGAGGTTCTACATCCCGTCCTGGCCAGAGCTGGACTGAGGGTCTCCGGAAGAGCTGTGAGCTCTCCAGGTTTTTAACTGCTCTTCGGAACAGGTATCGGCAGGACTCGGCTGTCACCATGAACAGAGTGTAGATTTTAGATCACTTCCAGCACAGAGGCAGACGAATCTCCTGTGTCCCGGAGTGACCACACCACAGGCTTCACGTCCCTACATCAAAATCTTTCTTTTCCCTCTGGGGTTTTCTGTCCTCATTTGAATGCCTCACCGCTTAAACGGACTGCTGTGGTCCCTCCCGTTTGTTACCTCTCCCGGCCCGGCCCGGCCCGGCCTGTCACCCACGTCGCGCGGCCCTTCCCCTCCGCCCACCCGGGCCCTGCCGCGCGTGCTGCACACACAGCCGGCGCCTCGAGAGGCCTCGCTCCGAGCGGTCCCCCTGGAGTGGTCCCGGGTGAGCGGCGAGCAGTACATCTCGGGGTACGCCCCGCAGACAGCTTGGCAGCGACAGCCTTGGAGGGGGGCCACCCGAGAGTTTGGTGTTTCCTCCCAGGCGGCCCCGGGAAGGCTCTGCCCCGCGAGGAGCACCGCTGGGACCCGGAGCCGTTGACCTGTGCGTTTCCAGACGCCTTTCTGCCCCCGTCAGTTTTAGGGTACAGATGTTAGGACCCATAACTTGTAAGCTTGTTCTCCGAGCGCAGGCAGATAAGCTGCTCTGAGGTGAAATTGAGGACGGGTGACTCCTGCCTGCCAGGGGTCGGTGGAGCAACCTCTGCACCCCCGGTGTCGTCTTTGTATCGAGGAACCGAAGCTTGCTCAGCAGCCCCCGAGTGCTGTGTCTTCAGGTCGTCTTCGTGACAAGTGAGCTGAGCCTTAGCCTAGACTCCCGTTTGCAGCGGCTTCCTCTTCACTTCTGGCCTCAATCCCGGCACCTCGGCTTCATGGCTGCTGCCTTCCCATGGCGCCTGTGCTCACGGGGCCAGGGACGCCCCGGTCACCAGTGCTTCCCGCGTCTCGGGCCGGGCCTGTCCTGCCAGCCACGAGCAGGCGTTCTGGTTCTTAGGGCCAAACCAGTGAGATGGGACAGCTTCCAGAGTGGTCTGCTCTGCTGTCGAAACCCACGCCCTTTTGTAAGATGAAGGGTGAAAACCAGGGATGGGACGTGTACTAAGTTCGCATTTGGCTAATCATAATGCTTTTACCAAGCCACGTGGATCCTTGATCAGTTCAACATTTAGCTACAATGGAACATTATGAATTACTTGAGCCCGGGGATTCCTGTGGCTTTTCATGGAGTCTTAGAGCTTTTTTTTTTTTTTTTGGTACCGGGGAATCGAACTCCGGAACTTGCACTTATGAGGCAGGCACCGGAACCACTGCGCTAAATCCCCGGCCCATAGCTTTATTAATAAAGAACTCAGTGCCAGGCATGGCTCCTCCATATGACCCTTGATGCCGGCTGTGGTGCTTTGTCTGCGGCACCTGCCCAGCTGGATTTCTCTTCATTGGCTCCTTGTTATACTGGCCTCAGAATTATTTTCTAGCTTTCTTTATTTTTGTTTTTAATGGTCAGGTTGCTTGTAGGAGTAGTGATTTGGTTCATTAGTCAAGTTTTTGTTTTTTGTACCAGGGATCGAACTCGGGACCTTGCGCTTGTGAGGCAGGTGCAACACCACTGAGCTACATCCTTGGCCCAGGATTTTATTTTTAAGTTGTGATCACAATGTAAATTCCTGGCTTTAATTTCTAAAAACCAAAAACAGCCCAGATTGTGCTCTTTTTTAAAATCTCTATCATTAAAAGCACCTGCAGACAGCTGTACCTTCTGCTTGCAACAGGAAGGGAAGCAGTGAGGGACTGACAGTGCCCCTGGCAAATGTTTCGGTCCAAACATCCTGCGGGTCTGCCCGGGGCGCTGGTCTCCCGCACCGCTGGCCTCCCTTCCAGAAAGCACCCCGGTCAGTTTTCTGAGGTTCATGCTCTTCATACTTGTAGCCTTTTATTTATTATCATGCTAATCAATTTGCAGCTACCATCCAGAGGTATGTTTTCTTGATGTTAAAAAAAAAAATGGGGTTGGGTATAGGCCTGTAACCTCAGCACTCAGGAGGCTGAGGCAGGAGGGTGGCTACAAGTTCGAGGCCAGCCTGGACTACATAGTGAGTTCAAGGTCCGTCTGAGCTATGTAGCAAAACTGCCTCAAAAAAAACAAGATGTGGAATCTGACTATGGTTTAAATGATTTGCTTTGTTTGGAAGTTGGAATAGGAAGCAAGTGGCCATCTTTTCTCTTAATAGGAGAAGTCCCTAAAAGCCGGAGCGTGACTCCAGGTGGGGCTCTGTGGTAAAGCACGTATCTCACATGTGCCAGGCACTGGATGGATTTGATCTCTGCCATCACCAAAACCAAAACCAACGGATTCCAAAACATCTTTGCAGATGAAATTTAGTTCACGCCAAGCATCTGACATTGTCCCAAGAAAACAAAAGGTAGTGTGGCAGCTGCTGAATCTGTTCAAGAATGATAATTACGCTTGAGAAACCAATCAGAGAAGGTGAATATTTTGCACTTTTGATACTCTTTAGAACAAATAACTTATTTGGCAAGTTGTATCTTTTTTATGTTTGGAGATTTGTTTGTTTGTTTCCTGGGGGGGGCTGTTTTGTTTTCTTGTATTGTGAACAGGCACTGAAGCTGATGTTATTTGTTTTAAGATTACAGACTGGAATCCAAATAAACTATTTTAATGTGTGACTGCTGTCGGGTAGCTCTTACATTATAAGCTAAAGATTTGATCACAGATACATTATGGACAAAATCAAATTTACACGTAACTCTGCAAGGGCTCGGGGTCAGCACAGTCCTAACCAAGAATTCTGGGAACTGTCGCCCTAGACAGTGCCTCAATTTAAAGAGCAGATAAATGTGGTAGGAATTGTCCAGGAATCCCAGGACTCTGGGAGGCTGAGGCAGAAGGGTCACAAGTTCAGGCCCAAGCCCAATCTGGGCGATCTAACAATTTCCTAAGACTCTGTCATACAAAATTTAAAAGGGGCAGGGATGTAACTCAGAGGCACTGGGTGTAATCCCCAGTACCACAAAAAGAAAAGTAGCTCCTGCAAACCTGAGTCTCCTAGGGAGATGGTGAGGGGTTTCATCGAGGGTTCAGCCATGTGGTGCAGAGCAGGAGATGTTTTGGGCCTTTCCCAGGCACCCTCCTAGGACCGGTATGTATTTTCTTTCTAACTTTCACTTATATTTACAATGGTTCTAAAACCAAGATACAGCCCTTATGCTCCTCAAGAAGGAACTGTATTTTAAAAGAAGATTCTGTAGCAGCATGGAAAATCTACACAGTGCTATTCCGTAAAGATTTTTAAATTTCATTGCTCCCAAGTTTTAGATGACCTTGGATGAATTCTCCATCCTCTCCCACTGTGTCCTCCACCCTCTTTCATCAGAGGAAAAACTCAAAAGCGGTATCAGAGCTTAACTTCCTGTGTCCACTCAAACTCCTGGATAACGGGTGGCTGTTGGGGTTAGAGTTTTGAATGTCTTTATTTTACAGCCCCAGGACACTTCCAACAGACAGCTGTAGTGGCAGATTCATACTCAAGACTGACGGCTGGGCGTGGTGCGCATGCCTATAATCCCAGCACTCGGGAGGCTGAGGCTGGAGGATCTCTGTGAGTTGAGACCAGCATGGGCTACATAGTGAGTTCCAGGTCAGTCTCAACTACATAGTGAGACCCGGTCTCAAAATACAAAACAACAACAACAAGAATCAAGACTGTGACTCAGAAATTCTGGTGATTGGCCGGCGAGGCAGGCTGTGGGAGGCTCAGGCAGTCATCACCCTGGGGAGCACACACAGCATCTCGAACAGCAGGTTGGCCGCCAGGAGGGCCGTGTTTCCTGCAGGGAAGAGAGTGAGCCCGAGTGAGGGACTGAGCGCCATACACCCACGGCCTCCCCTGCCCACCTCTGCCCTCTGAGGGCGTCCGCCATGGGTACGTGACCTGCCCTTCAGCCTCTGTCACTGGAAACGGTACTGCGGGTTCACAGGTCTTTGGTTCCACTTCGGGTTCTCCCCACCACAAGAAAACCTGCTAACGCTGTGCTCTGAAGTAATAGCCCTAAGACTGTGAGTATTTTTCAATTAAAATTACTGAGGCGACCTGGGCATGGCGGTGCACACCTGTCATCCCAGCGCTCGGGGAGGCTGAAGCAGGAGGACTGCAAGTTCAAGCCCAATCTGGGCAATTTAGTGACTTACAGAGACCCCGCCTACATTTTTTTTTTTTTTTTTTTTTTTTGTACCGGGGATGAAGCTCGGGTCCTTGCGCTTGTGAGGCGGGCTGTAGAACCACTGAGCTACATCCCCAGCCCCTTGTCTAAAATGTTAAAAAGTCTGAGGATGTAGCTCAGTGTGAAGGCCCTGGGTTCAATCCCTAGTACAAAATAATAATAATAATAATAAAAAATCTAGATGACATTTGCTCCTAAGATTTTGTTGTTTTCCTTGGGCACTGAGGAATGAACCCAGGGCCTTGCCACTGAGCTGCCCGGACCCTCTCTGTGGAGCCAGCCTTTCACTCTGCACAGGCTGCCCTTGAGTTTCCTCAGCCTGCAGATTACTGAGATCACCAGCATGCGCCACTGCACCTGGCTAAACATTCACTTTTCGCTCAGACACCAGAGGGGGACGGCATCACCCCACCTTGTCACTAGGCCTCGGCTTCCGCTAATGATACCGCGCTCGTCGGGGGTTAATCAGCTGCTGATCGGGAGGTGTGTGGTAAGTTTGATCTTCACTGCTAGGCCTACCCGGCAGCGTCCCGAACTGTATCATGTTCGACTTAGTAACCAGGTCAGCGCAGTTAAACTAGCACCTTCCTCACCAGAAACGTCATACTGCGGGGAAACTTCCACAAGGTCTCCTCCCACCACGTTCAGGCCTTGACAGCCCCGGATGATCTCGAGAGCCTGCCACGATGGAAACAGGTGGTCCACAGTGCTGATCACTCAGGGTGCGGTACGACGGCAGAGGCAGGGGCTGCACACCCCAGCCACCAGGCAGACACCGGCAGCCGGGCTCAGGGTGTCGGGGTGTGAGGAGAAGAGCAAACGCGTGGGCAGTGAATGAAGGGCGCCATCTGGCTACAGAGGAACCAGAAGCAGGCGGACCACCCAAGGGACTCTCGAATCCCAAAGATACAAGAGCCCTGCCGAAACCACTGCCCCTCCCTTCAGTGTTCCAGCCCAGGGTCAGCCCAAGAGTAGTTAAAACCTGGGTGCTCTACTGATAAAATCCTATCCTGGCTGAGCAGGATGGTTCACCCCTGTGATCCCAGCACTCAGGAGGCTGAGGCAGGAGGATAGCTTCAAGTCTGAGGCCAGCCTGAGCTACATCGTTCAAAACCAACCTGACCTGCACAGCACCTTGTCTCAAAAAGCAAACAAAACACAAAACAAAAATTCCTGTTTCAACTCTTAAACACTCACTACAAGTCCTAGGAAAGGTGCTAGGTATCCACCCCAGGAATCCGCTGGGGGAGCCTCCTTACCTGGCTTGGGGCGAGACCAGCGATCTCAGGGGTCCCTGTCCCCGGGGCATAGGCGGGGTCCAAGGCATCGATGTCGAAGCTGATGTACAGGGGCTTGCCTCCCAGGTGCTGCCGGACCTCTGCCATCAGCGGCACCAGGGACTTGAACCAGCATTCTTCAGCCAGGACCACTCGGAAGCCCTGGGCGGAGGAGTCCCAGAGCTGGTGGTCAAGGCCAGCTGCACACAAGCTCTCCCAGCGCCCTTCACCGCGCACCCGCAGCCTCCCGGGAGGAACTGCTGCCCCTGTTTTACAGGCGAGGTGGGGAGCCAGGCCAAAGCCATTCCGAGCTGGCACCGGGCACAGCGTGGCATAGAGGCAGAGACCCCGAGGGCTGGCTGGTTCTCCCCGGCCAGCAACAGTGTCCCCTCGGAGGCAAGCGGCTCCCTGTCCCCACTTCTGAGCTTGGTTAGCATCGCGGCCACAGGGAGCACCGGGAAGGCGCCCTGGGGAGAGGGAGCTCAGCCTGTCACCTGGCTCCGGCTGTAGCGGTGGGGATCCAAGGTGGCCGCAGAGCCCCGAACGCCGATCTGCACCACCCGCCTGCAGTCCAGGAGCCCCTCATCCACGGCGCGGCGGAAGGGCGAGCCGTGATAGAGCTTCTGCCCCAGGGCCTTGTCGGCCGTGTCTGTGTGCGCGTCCACGTGCAGCAGCCCCACGGGGCCATGCCTGTGACAAGAGGCGGCTCAGAGAGGAGGGTGGGCCACCGCCACACCGGAGTCATCCTTTCTCCCCCTGTGGCACCGACAGGAAATGTTTTCCCTCTCACAGTAGGGAACTCAACCCAGGGTCTTCACCCTGAGCTTCACCCCCAGCCTTTTCTTTCTTTTTTTTTTGAGATAAGATCTTACTAAGTTGCCCAGGCTGGGCTCAAACCCCGATCCGCTTGCCTCGTCTTCCCAGACTCCTGGGATTGGAAGTGTGTGTCATCACGCTTGGTTCCAGCAGTAAGCTTGGGTATGGTGGTGGTGGTGGGTGTTTGTTTGTTTTTGTTTGGTTTTTTTTGAGACAGGGTCTCACTATGGAGTTCAGGCTGGCCTTGAACTCACTATGTAGCCCAGGTTAGCCTTTAAACTCACAGCGATCCTCCTGCCTCAGCCTCCCAAGTGCTAGGATTGCAGATGTGCGCCACCATGCCTGGCTTCCAACAGCAAGCTTTGACCCAGCTCCTCTCCAACACCTCCATCAGCCCTTGCCGGGCACCCAGGCACAGTCACACATTCGGGTCCCCTTCCATGGGAGGCAAGTACAGCTTAGAGATAAGACCCGTACCCCGCCAACATCCAGCCTGAATGCTACCCAATCTGGAGCCTCAGCCCGACTGTCTTTCTCCAGCTGAGTTAGCCAAAGATCATTGCCTGCTGGACTCTACTACTGAAAAATCAGTCTTCCTGTGGTCGGGGAAAGGGATCCGTCACAGAAAACAGGATTTCTCCAGCCGAGTGTGGTGGTGCATGCCTGTAAACCCCAGCACTCAGGAGGCTGAGGCAGGAGGGTTGCAACCTTGAGGGCAACCTGGGCTACATAGTCAGGCACCATCTCAAAAAAACAAAAAAAAAAAACATGCTGCGTGTGCCCTGCCTATGCCTTTGAAGCCACAAAGAAACTGGAGCTAACCAGAAGGGGTTCTGAGTTTCACTAGGGCTCATCTTCCCGGGCAGCTTGAAAACGCTGAGTACACACACCCGCAGAGGTCTGCACAGCAGGGGCGGGGCTGATCACAAATGTTTTTATCTTCCAACTGGTGACTGACAGATACCTGGAGCTCAGCCTTAATTTTGACCCGCAGAAGCGACTCCATTAGGAGTTTCCTGTCATCCCCTAATAACCGGGGAGCTGCAGCCACCACCCAGAGCAACCTAGCAGCAGATACCCTGTCCTGAGTCCAGGATTCTGAAACCTCGCTTGGCCAAGCCATTCGAGACTTACTTTTCTGCCATTGCTTGCAATATGGGATATGTGATTGTGTGATCTCCACCTGCAAAGGTAAAAAGGAAAAATACATCTGAGATGTGGATAAGATTATCACATGGAAATCAGGTACGTCCCCACCATTCAGGAGGCTGAGACAGGAAGATCCCTTCAGTCTAGGAGTTTGAGGCCAAGCTGGGTGACAACATAGCCCCTGTTTCAAAAAAAAAAAAGAAAAGGAAAGAAAAAAAGGAAATTCAACAAATGAAAGCTTACCAGCAAATGCCCTGAACAGCTCTATCCAATGCAACCTCTGTGATGATGGACATGTTCTATATGGGCCAATATAGTAGCTAAGGAATTGACTATTTTTTTGGTACCAGGGATCGAACTCAAGACCTTGTGCTTGCGAGGCAGGTGGTGAAACCACTGAGCTAAATCCCTGGCCCAGGAATTGACTATTTTATTTTTATTGATTGAATGTGTGGCTAGTGGCTACCCTGTTCAAAAGAACAAGCCTAGGGCCAGGGGTTTAGCTCAGTCGTGGTGCGCCTGCCTCACAAGCGCAAGGTCCTAAATTCAATCCCCGGTACCAAAAAGACTAAATAAATAAAAGAGCAAGCCTAGAAAAGTATTATTATTGATATGTATTAATACCAATAGCTAATGTTTGTTGGAGTTTAAAATATTCCAAGTACAATGCTGGGTATTTCATATGCATGTTCTTTGGTTTGTTTCTTTGTTTTCTGAGACAGGGTCTCACTATGTAGTTCAAGCTGGTCTGGAACTCGCTATGTAGCCCAGACTGGCCTCGAACCTGCGGTGATCCTCCTGCCTCAGCCTCCTGAGTGTTGTGCCACCACGCCTGGTTTGAATTTTCAATCTTGCTTCAGCCTCCCTCAGAGCTGGGATTCCAGAAGTGCCCACGGTGCCCGAAGTTCCCTTACTTTTTGCACTCGGTAGACGCCTTTCTCCCTTACACTAGTACACCAGCCCTCTCAGTGCTGTTATCCCTGGGACTGAATGAACTAGAACTTTCTCTGCCGTCCTCATGTGGGACCCACGACGGAACCGTAGCGCAGGTTACCCATGGTCAGAGGAACGCAGCCGGCAGCCACAATCTTCTGGAAGGCCTCTCGGACCCGCCTGCAGCTGTCCTGGAGGTCGTAGAGATTGACGTTCACATCGCCCAGGTCGGCCACAGCAAGAGCCTGGAAGGGGAGAGCCCCTGTGCTAGGGTTGGCGGCTCGCAGCATCGCTGACTCCTCCCGGATGCGGCGGGGTCCGAACCTGGGGAGCAGGAGGGGGCTGGTGACAGGGTGACCCCTGCAGAGGGCGAAGAGCCGGGCCCAGGCCGACACTTCCGGTCCTGCCGAGGGCTCGCCCTGGACCTGCCGCTCTGCGCAGAGCCTCCTGCCCCAAGCTGGGACACCCCGATCCCCTGGGGTGCAGAGAGCTTAACTTTAACTGTCTTTTCTCAGGGCTGGCATGGAACCCAGGGCTTGCCACACTTTGCAAGTGCCCTACCGAGTCCAAGGCTATTATTGAAAAGATTGAAAAAAGAAAAGATGGAGGGCTCAGACTCAGAAGCCCATTCACCACCGACTTATTAAATGGCACTAGATAATTTAATTTTCGTGTGTGTGTGTGTGTGTGTGTGTGTGTGTGTGTGTGTGTGTGTGTTTTGAGACAGGGTC
>NW_022900935.1:1250462-1267855 GCF_012274545.1 Fukomys damarensis
GAGGCGGAGACAGGAAAGGGAGGGAGGGAAGCGCCGCCCCAGGAGTCGCTCGTCCGCCCCATCCTCTGTTTCTGCAAAGAGAAAAGATGACACTGGGAAAGGAAAGAGGGGACTCATCATGGACCTGTTTGTTTGTTTTGTTTTTGTTCTTGATTTTCCTAGACAAGGTCTCCTCCGTCCCGTCCACCTTTCTGAGGGCTCTTCGGCCCCCAGAAATCTCCTCTCCTGTCAAGGTGACCCTTCTGCAGGCAGTTAATTCCCAGCAGGGAACATCCGACATCCTGCCCCGAGGCCAGCTGCAGAGTCCGGGGTCCTCCCTGGGACAGGGCCCAGGACAGGGCGGCCCAGGAGGAGCCAGCACCGGGGACAAGGGGACACTCGCTGAAGGCCAGCACTGTAAAGGGAGAGAAACTACCACAGCCATGTAGGATGCCTAGTGATTGATGATAGTTTTGCCCACCTTCAGATTCCTCACTGGATCAGTTTACCTGCGCGACTGTACTTATAATTTACTCGTTGACCACAGTTTTATCCCACCTGGAAACCGCCTCACCTCATGGCTTTGTCCCATGAAACGCCTTGGAGAAGTGCGGTGAGCAGGCAGCCCACTTTCCGGTCCCCCTCGGTCTCTCTTAGATGGAAGCTTTCTTTCTCTCAATAAAATTTTCCTACTCTCAACTTCCATTGGTCCTAAAATTCATTCTTCGATTTCAGAGACCAGGAACTTCTGTTTCTGATACTAGGTTTGGGAGTTGCCCTGTATCAGTTACAGATGCTCCTCCGGCCTCTGACTGGGGGACCCTTCAGCTTCTGCTCCAGCTAAGTGCAGGGTGAGGGCTTTGACAGTGTCCATAGGCAGGGTGATATCTGGCCCAGGGATGATTAGGACAGATGTCAGCTACCTATGACAGTGAGTATCAGTGCCTACCAAATGGGCAGCAAACTTGGTTCTTGTTTTCTTTTGTAGCTCTGGGATTTTTATGTTTTGTTTTGTTTTTAGACAGGTTCTTGCGCCGTAGTTCAGGCTGGCTTTGAACTCCGTATGTTACCCAGGCTGGCTTCGAACTTGTGGCGATCCTCCTGCCTCAGCCTCACCCAAGTGCTGGGATTACAGGCGTGTGACACCATGACCAGTGTCAGTTCTGGGACTGGACATGGGGTCGCACACAGGCTAGGCAAGTGTTCTACCACTGAACTAAAACCCAAACCCTTATTTTTTATTTCAAGGTAGGGGCTCAGTAAGGTGCCCAGACAGGCTGTGAACTTGAGTTCCACCTGCCTCAACTCCCCAAGTAGCTGGTAGCTAGGATGATAGATGTGCACCAGCACACCTGGCCAGGCAGTGACCTTGAAGGACCAAGTCTTCAAATAGAGCTCCACCACCATTTTGAAATGCTTGGCATGAAAAACAAACTGAGTCCATTCAAAAGCCATTAACGTTCCAAGCAATTTCAGTAGTACATTTGTTAAAGAAAAATGTTTGTAATTTGTGAGTGTGTATACAGTACTAAGAATCGGACCCAGGAACACTCTCACATTGGGCTGCATTCACGGATCTTTGTTTTTTGAGACAGGGTCTCACTGTGTAGTTGAGACTGATCTGGAACTCACTATGTAGCCCAGGCTTGTCTCGAACTCACAGCGATCCTCCTGCCTCAGCCTCCCGAGTGCTGGGATTATAGGTGTGCGCCACCACGCCTGCCCATCTTGGTCATTTTGCATGTAGCCATTTCAAGCATATTAAACAGTTGGTTCCCAAAATCTAAAATGTCAAAAGTATTTTATTTGAAAATTCTGTGTCAACTTTTAATGCTTTTCCTAGTACTTTGATTTTCCTCAACTCAGTATCGAATGTACAGAAAATGTCTAACTTTTGACCAGATCCCATAGGGACCCTCCTCTGCCTTTGGGGGAGTGTACTAACAATTGTCTTTCCCCTGGGGTGCTGGGCACAGAACCCAGCGTGTGGTGCTGCTAGGCGAGCACTGGATACTTGGTCCCGTGTCTTTCCCTGGCCCTTCTGTGCCCTGACAAAGCAAAGGTCCCACCGGTCCAAGGAACTCGGCTCGCCCTCCTGAGCACCGTCACCAACAAGTGGTGACATCCTCGCATCCTGGCATCCTCGCCTGGCACGTGCAGAGTCGCGTGGTTGATGCCTGGCACCGCAGAAAAGAAAAAAGTCATCAATGCTTGGCAGCAAGCGCGGGATGGGAACCTGGGAGCGGGCTGGGTGATGCCGGTTTCCGCCAGAAAGATCTTGGCAGGCAGCGGCCAGCGTGGGCTCCCGTCGGCCTGGGATCGGTTCAAGGGGCCTCAGCAGTGCCCAGCGCTTGTCTGCGCGTACAGAAGCTCAGAGACCGCTCTGCAGGCAGCTCTGGCAGGACGCGTGGCTGGGGCCTCTGACGCTCTGCTGGCCTTGTTAGAGCCCTGACACACATCTTTACCTTTTTTTTTTTTTTTTTTTTTTTTTTTTATTTTTTTTAGTACTAGGGATCAAATTCAGGACCTTGCGCTTGCTAGGCGGGTGCTATGTAGCTGAGCTAAATCTCGGGCTGTCGTCTTTACCTTCCTTGTCCCTGGCAAAAATACAAGTAAAATACAGATTTTTTTTTTTATCATGTGCAGTGTAGTAGTTCATTTTCCATTGCTATTAACAAAATACCTAAAGCTGGTGGTTTATAAAGTTCATTGATTAGGTTTTTTTTTTCTTTTGAGACAGTCTTGCTGGTCTTGAACTCACTGTGTAGCCCAAACTGGCCTTGAATTTGAGGAGATCCTCCCGCCTCAGCCTCCCAAGTACTGGATTTACAGATGTGCACCACCACAGTCAGCCAAGAAGTCTGTTTAGCCTTTCAGAGGCTGAAAGCCTAAGATTGGGCAGTCCCACTGGTTAGGCCCTGAGAGCTCAGTGGCGGATGATATCTCAGTGGTAGAAGGGTAAGGGAGAAGGATCATGTAGTAAGACAAGAAGCCAGAGAGTAGAGAGAAGTTTTTGTTTGTTTGTGTTTGAGATGGTCCTGATCCTCCTGCCTCAGCCTCCTAAGCACTAGGATTACAGGGCTGTGCCACCACACTGGGCTTTTTTTTTTGGTACCAGGGATCGAATTTGGGTCCTTGTGCTTGCGAGGCAGGCAGCAGAACCACTGAGCTAAATCCCTGGTCCTGCTCTTTTTATAACCTACATTAATCCTTTGAAAATAGCATTAATCCCTAGTAACCGGATTACCTCCCATTAGGCTCTGGCCTCTCCAAGTATGGACTCCTCTCACATAGCCGGGGGGCGGGGGGGACAGACCAAGAAGCTCTGAAGGCCAAACTACACTCAGACAGGGCCCATCAACCGAAAAGACATCCGTCCAGCCGCACTTGCTAAGGCAAGAAGGAGGGCTTCACCCAGGGCCCTGGGACCACGGCAGTGCTGGGAGAGACCGGCCCACGTCACTACCGTAGAGCAGTGGGGTCTACAGCTGAGGGGCAGGGTGCAGAAATGGCCCAGGGGAACACGGAGGGGAAACGTCTCCCAGCCACGTCCGCTGCTCAGTCCTTGCTGAAGACAGGTGCGTGATCGGGCATCGTGGCCGCGGGCGGAGGGTGAGGTGGGGGTCAGACCTCTGCGGTGATCACACACCGGGGGTGAGGAGCATGGTACTCCACTGACTTAGCAGGCTCTCTGCTAACAGCCGATTTTTAGGACACGCGTGGGCCTAGGGAAAGGCGCAGAAGCCTGACTGAAGTTTGGCCAAGCAAGACCCTGGGTTTGATTCCCAGCCCTGGGGGGAAAGATATTGTTTATTTGGCCTGGAAAACAACACACTTGATCATGTCTTGTGGAATATTTCATCACGCACACGGAGTTATTTCCATATAATTCCATCACTGTTTGCCTGGAGAAAACCATATGTGCTATTTGATCGTGAGATTGGTTATTTAGTCTTTAGATTCCAAGTAATTGGCCTTCATCTCTGGCTGATCTAAAATGAGCCTCGTAGGGCCAGAGAGCAGGAGGGGAGAGCAGGGATCTATCTAAGGAAAGCGACATTCCCAAAAGGCCAAGAGCGTCATTGCAGTGCACTTTCAGAGTTAGGCCAGGAGAGGGCGCGTAACTGTAAACTCAGGCAGTGGACCGAGCGCTCCTTCAATTGGTCAAGTGACACAGCTTATGTCTGTCCCCTTCGTTTCTTTTTTCTTTTTTCTTTCTTTTTAGTTTGTTTGTTGGTTGGTTGGTTGGTTGATTTTGGATTTTTGAGACAGGGTCTCACTATGTAGTTGAGACTGACTGGAACTCACTATGTAGCCCAGGCTGGTCTCGAACTCACAGTGATCCTCCTGCCTCAGCCTCCCGAGTGCTGGGATTACAGGCGTGCACCATCACGCCCAGCTTCTTTTTAGTTTTTTGAAACAAATTCTCATCATTTAGTCTAGGCTGGCCTTGAACTCACTATGTAGTCCAGGCTGGCCTTGAACTCATGGGGATTGTCCCGCCTCAGTTTTAGAATTTGCTAATGAGGTGACTTTTAGAAAGCCTCTAAGGATGGAGTGGGCTGGATGCCTACTAAATCATCCAGAAGGCAGTTGAGTTAGTTTGATTTCATACTGAGACCTCTTTTTCTTTCTTTCTTTCTTTTTTTTTTTTCTGGTACCAGGGATTGAACTCAGGACCTGTGCTTTCGAGGCAGGAGGTGGAAGCACTGAGCTAAACTCCCAGCCCCATCAATGTGGTTTCTTGAATGGACTATCTTAATATAATCTTTGCACTGTTATTTATTTATTGATTGATTGATTTTTTTTATTTATTTATTTATTTTTTTTGGTACTGGGGATCCAACTCGGGACCTTGCACTTGCAAGGCAGGCGGCCGCTGAGCTAAATCCTGGATGCTCACAATTTAATTTTTTCTGAGATTTGTTTGCAAGCCCCAGCCAGTCTCCTGTGCTTCTGCTCCCAGTAGCGTTTCTCGGTGGCACCGTAAGGAGGCCAGCTGCTCCTCAGTAGCGTCCGCCTCAGAGCGGGCACTGTAACCTTGCATCATCGCCGTGAGCCTGGACCTTAGGGAAAGAAGTGGTGAACTGGGCATCAGTTGTAGACTACAGGCCTGGCTGAGCAGATCTGACTCGCGTGAACTAAAAGGACGACACCAAAGCTGCACAAAACTCAGGGACACAGAGGGAAAGGCCACTGAGACAACTCTGTGGGCGAAATCGTGCTGGATTCGCAAAGGAAAGCAGGAAACGCCAGGATTCCCGTTCGGAGGGCGAGAGAGACTGAAGGACCAAGCGAGCTCTCAGACAGATACGGTGCGGACCAGAGAATGCGGCCTCATAACCAACGGGCGCTAAAGTGCTTGCTCTCTTTTATGACTTACTTTCATCCCAGGTTCCTCTTGAATTCGACCCTTGGCATTTTCTATCTCAGCTGTGCTTCCCATCAGCCTATAGAATGTTTTATGTTTATTTGACAAGCAACTGAAGTGCCAAACTGACCATGTTACTGCACAGGGACAGTCACAGCCCCCTCCCCAGGGCCCAGACTTTAGAAATAGTCTCACTGGCTGGCTCAGGTCAGAGTGACTTTGTGGATGACTTTCATTCGCTGGATGCTAAGAGGATAAAGGAGCCAGAGCTACTATTGACATAGTTTTGGAGCCAGACACGGTAATGATCCCAGCACCAGGGAGGCTGAGGCAGGAGGGTCACCACAAATTGGAAGCCAGCATGGGCTACACAGCTAGTTCAAGATGCCCCCTGACTTACATAGTGAGACCCTGTCTTAAAAAAAATTGTTTTAGGGCTGGGGATTTAGCTCAGTGGTGCCGCTGCCTGCTTCACAAACACAAGGACCCAAGTTTGAAAAAAAAATGGTTTTTTTGAGCTCTATATCTTGCGCTTTGTTTTTGTTTTAAAGGTCAGTGTCACTGTATCACCTAGGCTGGCCTTGAACTCCCAGGCTCAAGTGATCCTCTTGCCTCAGCCCCTGCAAACCCCCTCTTTGCCAGCAGCTGTCATAAACACAGGAGCGCATGGGGTTAACATGAAGGGGCTTCTGTACCTGTGTTGGGGGTTTGCTGGGGATCAAACCCAGCACATGATAGGCAAACACTCTACTACTGAGCTGCACCTGCAGCCCTTAACAGATGCTTTTCTGTGGATAATTACAACCACGAATAACAAGTCACAGAAATTTCCATTTTGCCTGGCCTCCAATTGCTGCTGGCAAGAAGAAAATTGCAAAAGCCCATCAAAAGATGTTGGAAGAACACACCAACAGCTGTGTGCTCAAAATAGTTTATTCATCTACTCCAGTTTAGCCAAGTGTCAGCCAAGAGCCAGGCGCTGGTTAAGTCCATCCGGAATATAAGGTGGGAATGATAGCTGTTTTCCTCAGGAAGTCATTGGCTGTAAATTCATGAATATAGTTTGACACCTAATGATTTAGAGGTAAAAGTGCTCTGGATTGGTGTCTTTAAATATTTAGACTTCCTCTTGCAGGCATCAAGATAGAGAAACAGGAGCCGGGCATGGTGGCACACGCCTGTCATCCCAGCACTCAGGAGGCTGAGGCAGGAGGATCGCTGTGAGTTCGAGAGCAGCCTGAGCTAGCTACATAGTGAGTTCCAGGTCAGTCTCAAGTACATAGTGAGACCCTGTCTCAAAAAATTAAATAAATTTAAAAAAACAAAAAAACAACCAGATGCCCAGAGGTAGGAAATATGACCCATGATGAGGAAACAAAACAAAACCGACTCAGAATCCAGACTGGCTACTCCGGAGGCAGGAAGATTCAAATTCACGGGCCACCTGGGCCACCTAGTGAGACTGTCTCAAACATTTTTTTGTAATTAGTGAGGGACAAAAGAAAGAACAGGGCTGGGGATTTAGCTCAGTGGTGCCACCGCCTGCCTCACAAGCAAAAGGTTCTGAGTTCGCTCTCCGGTACCAAAAAAAAAAAAAAAAAAAAAAAAAAAAGAACAAAAAAGGAAAAAGCATCGAGCACTGAGCTCTGGACCAAATCAAGTGTTCTAAAATGTGTGCATTTAGAGAGAGGTTGAGAGAGAGAAGCATTTGGAGATGCAATTGCCCCACGTTTTCTCAACGTAATGAACCAAAACCTCAAAGACACAGGTCACTCAATGAACCCCAAGCATGAGAAATATTAAGTTATTAAACAGAGTCTGAGATCATCACAGGCACTAGTTTCTCGGCCCTCCACTGCCACCGTCACCTCCCTGCCCGACGCAGAGCTTGACCCGTTCTCTCGATCGGAGATGACCAAGGCAAGGAGGACCTGAGCTGATCCTGGCTCCGGGTCCTTCCGGGTCAGGTCCTGAGGATGTACAGCCCGCCCGATCGCGGTTGCCAGGACCCAATTGACCCGTTCTCTCGATCGGAGATGACCAAGGCAAGGATCCGGGTCCTTCCGGGTCAGGTCCTGAGGATGTACAGCCCGCCCGATCGCGGTTGCCAGGACCCCTGAGTTTAAGCCTCAAAGGGAGCCGCCACCCCGGATTCCGCCAGAGGCCAAAGAAGGTGCCATAAAAAGCCTTCCCAGGCGTTGAAAACGTCCAAGCAGACGACGCTCAGATCATCACTCCCCTAGCCGCTAAAGCTCCGGGGCGGGGCGACTCGGGTCGCCTAGTAACTAAGAGTCAAGCTCGCGGACGCTAATCATTGGTCGGAGCGGTCCGGAAGCTGGAGCCGCTGCCCATTGGGAGAGCGCGCTGCGGTCACGTGGGCGGCGTAGGCGCGTTTCCGCCAAGCGCCGGGCCAAGCAGATGCCACATTTTAAACGCGCCGCGGACTGCTGGCGTTTCCGGTGCGGGTCTCCCCCGAGGCGGCCGGAGAGGCGAGGCGCTTGTCCGCCGTCAGTGCTGAAGCCCAAGACCGTGCTGAACTGCTCGTGAGGGGGCATTGCCTCAGGATAAGACTGACTCAGAACTAAAGCGCCTCCGCGGGAACGAGAACCTTGTCAGCGAAGGTCCGGTGCCCGGAGCGTTGGCCGGCAGGGTCTGTGTCGGGGGTGGAAAGGAGGGCGTTGGCTTGGCCGTGTGTTTGGCCGTGACGAGGAGGAGCCGGTCGGCCCTCATCCCGCCAGTGTGAGGGACTGAAGGGGTGCGTGGGTGGCCCCTTAAGACATCGATGGTGCTGTCCTGATAAATAAATCTGCTCACGCGAGCCCGGGACTGGAGTACTGGTGCAGACTTTGGACAACCCTCGATTCGCTCTTTATTTTATTGGTTACTTTTACTCAGTTGATTGGTACATTTAAGGTTCACAGTACAGTTACGTTGACAGGTTCGCTGTCTTTAACGGGACCCCGTATCCAGGACTTCAGGAAACCGTGTTGGCTTTGCCTTCAAAACTGCGTTCCGGTTCTGACTGCTTCGTTACCTTCTCAGCTGCTGTCCTGCTCGGCTTTGAGCTGAGTTACTGTGATAACTTGAAGAGTGCACTCTGCCTGGCTCCCCGAATCAAGGGGATCTTGTGCGTGTGAGGGGGCCCGCGCTCAGCGCTGGGGCCCTCTCCCGAGCGTGGCCTGAGGGACACCCCCACCCTAAAGTGATCTACTTTTTTGTTTTGTTTTGGGTTTTGGGGGGAGGGTTGGTTTCTTGTTTTGTTTTGTTTTTGTAAAACAGAGTCTCACTATGTAGTTGAGACTGACCTGGAACTCACTATGTAGCCCAGGTTGGTCTCGAGCTCACTGCGATCCTCCTGCCTCAGCTTCCTGAGTGCTGGGATTGCAGGCGTGCACCACTATGCCTGGCTGATCTAGTTTTTAATGTACCAAAGGATGTCTGTTCTCTGTCAAAGCTCCAGTAAGGGCTGGAGGTGTGGCTCACTGGTAGGAGCACTGGAGCACTGGGTTTGATCCCAGCACCACACACACACACACACACACACACACACACACACACGCATGCACCAGAACCGTTCAGTAGCTTCCAATTTCAGTCACTACAATCACTACATAAGGGGTCCCACTGGTACCTGTCTGTTCTCTTTAACTCACCTCCAGAAAGGTTGCCCTCTGTGCTTTTTCTCTCCCTTTCTTCTCGCTAGGACTGGACCCAGGGCCTTCACACCGAACTACATTTCCAGCCCTTTTTTTTTATTTTGGGGTTTTTTGTTTTGTTTTGTTTTTGTTTTGTACTGGGGACCAAACTTGTGACCTTGTCCTTGCAAGGCAGGCAGTGGTACCAGTGAGCTAAATCCCCAGCCCCCCTTTTTATATTTACAATTTCGAGACAGGGTCTCACTAAATTGCTAAATTGCCCAGGCTTGGCTCAAACTTAGGATTCTCCTGCCTCAGCCTTCACAGTGCTGGGATTATAGTGGTGTGCTTGACTGACTTCATGTGGTTTCTTGTTCTCTACTAGCATGCTTTCACATTTAGGTCTCTGCACTCCCTCTTGCCTATCTGAGTGTCATCCCTGACGTGTGAGTGATTCCTTCACTTCATCTGCTTCAGTGTTATCTGAGAAAGGAGCCTTTCCCTCACCACCCCACGCAAAGCAGCAGACCACTCTGTGCCTCAGTCCCTCAACCCACACCCCTTTTCTGTTGCTTGCTACCCCTCCACACGTATATATGGCATGTAGCAACACCTGACATGTTTTGTGTGTTCTTTGCCCACCCCCTGCTCCTAAAATTTAAATATCACCAGTACCTAGAGCAATGTCTGGTAGGCAGTAGGTGTTAATAATTGTTGATGACATTTAATGAATGTTCTGTGCCCAGCATGGCTCTGTTACTTACTATGCCGAGTGGACCAAGCTTGTCCCACGGGGCTAAGAGGCTGTACCCACAGTATGGGCAGCCTCCACTCGATGCTTCATGCCCACTTTGTGTCTTCAACGCTGGCTCTTGAGATTCCTCCTCAGCTGTGATGTGGTACTCCAAAGAGAACCAGATTTTTAGGGAAAGAACCAAGTCTTTTGTTGCGGGGGACAGGGTCTCACTATGTAGTTGAGACTGACCGGGAACTCACTATGTAGCCCAGGCTGGTCTCTCCAGCGATCCTCCTGCCTCAGCCTCCCCAGTGCTGGGATTATAGGTGTGTGCCACCACGCCCAGCTCCAAGTGTTTCTTAAAGAGAACAATTTAACTGTGTACCAAGGTATATCAAGGCTGGATCAACAAAGCCCTGCTCAGGCGGGAACAGTAAATGATGTAGCCCTGTTGCTATGGCTTGGATCTCAATGTCCCCACAAAGCCTCAGGCAGTCACAGGTGGGCTTTTCAGAGGTGGCTGAATCTAGGGCGTGTGATGCTGGGTCGAGGACGCAATGCTGGGACTAAGGGTGCGAGTGCTGCCCGCCCTAAGGACCGGTAGTGAGGGCTGTACAAGGAATACAGTGAAAGCCATTACCAGCCTGCCGCCTGCTGCCTGCCGCCTGCCGCCTGCCCTGCTTTGCCATGAACCGTTTCTCCCCTGTGATGCCCCTTCGCCAGGCCCCCTGCCCTGGAGCCAGCCAACTATAAACTGAAACCTCCACAAACAGAGCTAAATAAACCTTTCCTACTCTAGCTTCGGGTGTCAGGTATTTTGTCTCGGCGATGAGGACAGTGATTAAGACATTTGTGTTAGTCCAGAAGGTTCTTGGGAGAGTTTACCTTCCTCGGTTCCCTGAAGCCAAGGAATCAGCAGCCCATGACTCATACCTTTATCCCCTAATAAAATGGAAATAACCTAGGATAAACCATCTTTTCAGAGTCGTTATGCCTCAGTGTTCCGATCCTTTTCTTGGAACTAAGGAGTGAAGACAAAGTCAAGGAGAATGGGTTAAAATAAAATTTTAAAGTGAAAAAAAAAAATGAAGGAGCAGGCTGGGGATTTAGCTCAGTGGTGCTGTGCCTGCCTTGCAAGCACCATGTCCTGAATTCGATCCCCAGTACAAAAAAAAAAATTCAAGGAGTAGAGGCAGGGTTACAAAGTTGACCTTGGGAAAGACAAACTTTGGCCTATTTCAGTTTTACCCAGAGCTGATTCTGATGATCAAAGTAAATATTGCTATTTAGCCCAAACCTGTGAGTCAGCAAAATAAGGTACTTGTAATCACAGGTGAGGAAAGTTCACAATTACCTGAAAAAAAACAGGGGTTTACTGGGAGACTGACCCCAGGCCCTTAGCATTTGCCAGGCAAGCGTTCCATCCCTGAGGTAGACTATACCCCTTTTTACATTTTATTTTGAGCCAGGCGTGGTGGTGCACACCTGTAATCCCAGTACTCAGAAGCCTGAGGCAGGAGGATTGCCATGAGTTCCAGGCCAGCCTGGGCTACATAGAGAGACCCTGTCTCAAAAAAATTGGCAAAAAATTTTGGCAAAGGGGCACCTGAAACATTTTGATAACCCAGTGAATACAGTTACGTTGGAAAGGAGGAGTTGGCTCAGAATATGGTGGGACTGAACCAGTATAAGACCTAAGGAAAGTTAAACAGAAAAGGGACAGGGTGTTGCATTACACATAGACACATCCTGGCCAAAGAAATAGGTTCTGAGCTAAGGTAAAACCTTGAAATGTAAGCAGAAGCTCTGTCTGCTGTCAACTGACATGCTGCAATATAAGGTAGAAAGAGGCTTCTCTGAGCAACTGACATGCAAGGATGACAAGGAGAAAAAACGTTTTTTGAGACAAGGTCTCATTATTCAGTACAGACTGGCCTCGAGCTCACAGTGATCCTCCTGCCTCAGCCTCCCAAATGCTGGGATTATAGGTGTGCACTACTATGCCAGCTCAGCAATTTTATTATCTTGCCTAAAGAAAAATTAAACAATAGTTTACAAATCTCAAACATGTACAGTATTGGAGTGACTTTGCTCCTCCTGTAACATACATTGACTAGGATAGATGCCTTCCCTGGCTTGCTCTTTCAGGTAGGGAAGAATTAGACAAAAACCCAGGTGACAGAAGCTTTACTGGCAGTAACCACATGGGAAGGATAAGGTTTGGAGCACGGCCAAGTTGCTCCACGCAGAAGGTGTAAGCAGAGAATTTATGCTGTCATTAAAGGTTAAGAATAGATGTTCAGCTGCGTGTGGCGGCTCACGCCTGTTATCCCAGCACTCGGGAGGCTGAGACAGGAGGATCGCTGTGAGTTCAAGACCAGCCTGGGCCTACATAGTGAGTTCCAGGTCAGTCTCAACTACATAGTGAGACCCTGTCTCAAAAAAACAAAAAAGAATAGATGTTCAGATTCTTAACATTTTTCCAGTTTAGAGAGTAGCCACTCACTAGTTGTGTGAACTTGAGGAAGTTCGTTAAAGACCCCAGGCCTCAGTTTCTTTTTCTTTTCTTTTGGTACTGGGGATGGAACTAGGGCCTTTGCGCTTGTAAGGCAGGTGGCAGCGGCACCACTGAGCTACATCCCCAGACCCTGCAGGGAGCTGTGACCCAGCAGGTCAGACGGACTGCGGCCTTGAATCAGAGTGCCTGGTTTGAACCCTGGAGCTGCCATCAACTACTTGAGTCTCCTTGTGTAGGAGGCTGTCCCTCGCTCTGCCTCCATTTTGGAGAAAGTTGGCAGCCATTAGCAAGGTGCTGGACGTGGCAGTGATCCATTCATGGGCACCTTTCTTGGCAGCTCTGCTGGTTGACAGGTGGATTCTGGGTTCTGAGACTCCCTCCTGTCACCTTCACCCACCAGCATCCTGATGTGGAATTGAGTCCTGGAAAGTGTCCCAAGCCATTTACAGTCACCGGTAAAGAAGGTGCAGAGTCTGTCTCAGGGTGACCACAGAGAGGTCCACACCCTGAGCCAGACCCTAGGAGGCAACTGACTAGAGTCCAGAGGGGTGGGTCCTGGAGGAAGGAGCCAGAGGGAATTCAGGGCTCAGGCCAGGGAGCAGGGCTCTGGGCAGAGGCTCTCGTGTGCAGGGTGGAGGGTCTAGGGGAAAGGACTGTACAAGGATTGTCCCCGCCTGGGACCTTGGGTCTGAATCCCGTTTAATACAGGCAGAGGGCAGCTCCGTCACTGGGATGCGCTGACCATTTCTTCGGTTTCCTTTCTCTCACTTCAGCAGCTGTTCCTCGTCCTCATCCTTCAAGTTCAGTCCATTAGCAGCACCCACTTTCCCCTTCCGCCCTGGCACAACCCATTCTCCACTCAGCAGCTAGTGTTAACTTTAAAAAAAAATGCTTTTTTAATCCCAGCACTCAGGAGGCTGAGGCAGGAGGATCGCTGTGAGTTCGAGACCAGCCTGGGCTACATAGTGAGCTCCAGGTCAGTCTCAACTACATAGTGAGACCCTGTCTCAAAAATAAATAAAATTCTATTGGTACATGTTTGCAGAACATAGTGTTTACATCCATCTTCAGGAGTAGCTACATGTACTTAACATAGCTTAAATCTTTTTGTCTCACCCCACTAGCCTTTTCAGAAACTGTTTATTTGTTTATTTATTGGTACCGGGGATCAAACTTCAACCCTTGCACTTGTGAGGCAGGCACCGGAACCACTGAGCTGAATCCCCGGCCCTAGAAATTGTTTATTCCGAGACAGTTCTCCTTAAATTCCCCAGGCTGGAGGAGAGGGGAGAAAGGAAAGAAGGGACAAGGAATAAAGTTAAAATAGAAGGAAAAGGGCCGGGCATTTAGCTCAGTGGTTCCGCTGCCTGCCTCACAAGTGCAAGATCCTAAATTCGATCCCCAGTACCAAAAAAAGAAGGAAAAATGAAAACAAAGCTTTTGTACTTAGGAAGGGGAGATTGTTGGAGGGGGATAAAATAAATTGAAAAAATAATAAATACATTTCCCAGGCGGGGCTTGAACTTGCAGTCCTCCTGCCTCAGCCTCCTAGAGTGCTGGGGTTACTCCCAGCTTCATTCGTCTTCTTTTATCATGGCCACCCTAGCGAGGCTGAATGTTATCTCAGTGTGGTGTTACGTTTCCATTTTATTATGTAACAGACTTTGTGGGTCAGAAGTTCAAAGAGTACAGTAGAGGCGGCTCCATGATGTCTGGAGTCTCAGACAGAAAGACGAAAGAGCCGGGGATGACTCAGCAGCGGGGTTTTCTTGGAACGGGCTTTGTCCTCCGCGGAGTGAGCCTGGAATATCTGCGTCTACTCTCCGTGGCGGTGTCTGAGTGGGGAATGGGGTTCCTCCCAGCACAGCCGTCGTGAGCCAAGAGAGCCAGGCAGCAGCCGGATTACCATTTCTGTCCGTCTTCGCCTCAGAGCCACGCAGGGCCACTCCGCCGGAGTCAGTCTGCTGTGGCTCCTGAACGGCACCGCGGTGTCGGAAGGGCACGCCAGATGGGAACACCGTGGCGGTCTTTGGAAAAATAAATTCTACCAGAGCCAGGAATCTGATTACTGCTGGAAAAAATATAGCAGAAAAGTGAGTTTCTCCCGACACTAACCTCGTTAGTGGGGGACTGAGGTGCTGTGCTCTTCGCACGGACCCTCACCAAGCTCTTGTCCTGAACAGGACAGAAAATGAAATCGCAGGCTTTTACATGTATTAAGAGTCTTAAAGGTGGGCCGGGGATTCAGCTCAGTGGTTCTGCCGCCTGCCTTGCAAGCGCAAGGGCCCGAGTTCGATCCCTGGTACCAAAAAAACAAACAAACAAAAACAGAAAAACCTGCCTGGTCTTGGGCCAGAAGAATGGAGGATAGATAGCGTTTCTCTGGTCGGGATCAGGCGCAGGGCGCTAAAGCCGTACTGCGCATGTGCCGCATCTCCAGGCTCCACAGGCCACGCCCACTCGCCCAGCCACTTCCGCCGCCCCAATCTCCTGCCTGGACCTCAGCTGATTCCCTCAGGCCGCCCAGAAATCCTGCATCATTCCTCTGCTAGATGCACTTCAGCTTGCACTGGTTATTTCCAACCTTCTCTCAGTAGAAAGAACTTACTGTGCATGAGTTACCTGATCTCCATTTACAATCTCTTTCCCCTCGAGTTTGTCCATTAAGGAAGTTGAGAAAACGGAACGCTCATTTCGCTTGGCCTCTCTTGCTGGTACGCAATACATTCTGTCCAGTGAGAGGCAAGCAGAAACCCGCTGAGGGACTTCTGGGCAGGCTCCTGTCTTGAAGTCGAGGCAGCCAGCCGTCCTGTGGTCCCCAGAGGAAGAGCAGAAGAATTACAGAAAGTGTTGGCCCCGATGTCACTGGGCCACCGAAGCGATGCAGCTGTTCTCCTGAGGCTCCCATCTGATGAGAACATAGATCCTTATTTGTGTGACTGTCGGTTTACCCAAACGCAAAAACTGCAAAAGATTAGGGCTTTGTACGCGCTCTTAGGAATCGCCACCGGAGAGACACTGCTGAGTCCGTTTTCCAAATAAAGAGGGCAGGGAAACTGGGAGCTTCAATGGGAAAGTAATACAAAGTAACAACAATTCCTTTTTAGAAAAATTCTATTGAGATTTGAGAACAGATGCTGTGTGTCAGGGGCTATCTGACCAATAGAAAATAGAAGACGCAGGAGGCTGAAGCAGGAGGGTGAGGGGTTTGAGGCCCTCCGTGCAAGACTACATCTCAAAATGAAAAGCGGGCTGTCGATGCTGTATTCTTTGGATCCTTCTGCCTCAGTTTCCTGAATAACTGGGATCACGGATGGGTGCAACTGAGCCAACATGTACCGTCTTTTTAAAAACAACTCATTTTTTTTAGCCTATAACATCTTGACAGCACCTTCAGTCTGTGGGCACAATGTGTCATTTATTTTAGATGGCTGCAGTAAAGGGTGAGGGTGACCAGAGTTCACGTCTCTAGGTAGTAGCCGAGTCAAGTCTGAGTCCTTCTGTCTTGTTGGTTTCCGAACTCCACTTTGTTTTTGGGTCTTTTTTGTTTTATTTTTTTAGACAAGGCCTTGCTCCCTGTGCAGTTCAGGCTGGCCTTGAACTTTGGAGAGCCTCCCACTGGTCTCTCAAATGCTGGGATTGCGGGCGTATTCACCACCACAATCACCATATCTGGCTCCCAGCTCCACTTTGGAAAGCTCTGTCAGGGTTGTTTTCATGTTCCCTTTCCCAGCAGTCAGGCTGTTCCTTGTTGCTGATACAGCTGCTCTCCTCACTGTCCTCCTCCTTCACTTTCTGTCTTTGTTAAGTTTTCAGTTAGAAATTATTTTCTGCCACCAGCCCTACCTACTTCACCTGCACCCACAGCCACCTTTCCCTCCCGGTGCACTGGAAAAGGGGTCCGTGAAGCGGGGAGCGGGAGCAGATGGGGAGATGTTAATCCCACCTCAATTTCCCACTCACCTCTAAGTCTTGTTTTACTTATTCATCTTCCTATCTGAGCCTCTACCACTCATCAGCTACGTCACCTTAGACAGACCACTAAAGGAGCAAATACTTGAATAGAGCCTAAGCTGTAAATCCCACTAGAGGCACCTTGTTGAGGCTGGTCATTGCTAGGGCTGGGAAACAACTGATTGGAGGAGAGAGAAAGCCACTGAGGCGGCAGGAGGATGGAGCCTGGGGCGCCAAGTGAGCAGGGTGGCTGGGAAGACAGGCGTGGGCTTCAGGCAGTGGGGCTGAAGAGGCCGGAGCTGGGTTCAGCAGCCCAGGCAGGTAATGATGACGTCAAAGAAATGTAGCTCCCGATATGTCAGATGTGCCGCGTTCGTGTTCCCTGAACACTGAAGAAGGAATTCCAAGGAACATTGGAGGTTAAAAGAAGCAAAGATTTATTGAGAGACAGCTCCTGAGACAGGAGGGGTCCCAAGTCAGGGGTAATTTATACAGCCAAGTCCCAGCACTGGAACAATGTGGGTCCAAGTGCAACCGACCTATGGGATTGCAAGTTTAACTGCTTAGCTAATATTGATCCTGCAGAGAAATAAGTCATATAGCAAGGGTGTAAGGAAAGAACAAAGGCGTTTTAGGGATGGATCCAGAAACTCTGGACACCCAGCTGAGTGACATGCCTATCTGGACTTGCTAGACCAAATGGTGATGATCTCCAGGCATGGTTTATCCCCAGAGGAGGCCCACTGGCCTGATCATCGCACCTTTATCTCAGGGGCCTGGCGTTCTTCAGATGCGCCTCCAGTCACAATTCTGTCGTTATTTGGTCCTGACTTCCTTGACAGACCAGTCCCTGTCTAACTTAGCTCTCTAGCATGATTTTGGTTTTCATCCTAAGTCACCATGACTAAAACCGAATCAATCTCGCTCAGCCTCAAATTCTACCTAAAACAACAACACCACCAACAAAAAACTAAAGCATGTCTTAAACTCGACGCTTGGTTACCAGTCTCTCCCAGATAGAGCTGAGGTCAAGGTCTCGCGCTTTTATTCACTGGCATCTCCGGCATGTGGCAGGCGCTTGATAAGTGCATGTAGAGAGTGCGGCGCACCCCTTAGAGTTCAATGGCTGAGCCTCCCCGTCCCGAGGGCAGAACCCCACTTCCGCGTCCCTCCACTGCCCCCCTTTCCCCGCCCTCCCTG
>NW_022900935.1:1268333-1269631 GCF_012274545.1 Fukomys damarensis
GTTGCAGGCGGGGCTCAGCCGCCCGGCTTCCCCGACCAGAAATACCAGTTTGGAGCCCGGCCGGTGCGATGCTCAGCTGCGCCTCTGATCGGTCAGGCTTAGGTGTGCGCGGCTCGCCCTTTAGCCGCGTGGACTCGCTGCAGCCGAGAGGGGAACGTTTGAAATTCGCTCCCTCTTCTTGAGGTCTTGGGAAAAATTCCTCTCCCTTCATCGCGTGCGCTTCTGGCTCACTTCCTTTAAAAAGTAACACTCGGTGCAACTCAAGCCGTTCGTCCCACGAGTCTTTCCTGGTAGTAAGCCAAAGTCCCTCCTTGTTTTTGTTTTGTCTTGTTTTTGAGGCAAGGTCTGTGTAGTGGGGTGGCCTTGAACTCAGTGTACCCCGATTGCCTCGAATTCGCGTTCAGCCTGCTTCACCCTGCCTCGGTTCACGTGCTGGTACCGAGGACGACAAACCTGTGCCGAGCAGAAAGCCCGCTCCCTTGCAGGTCCAGTTTGGGTTAAAAGCTCAGGGCTTGATGCTTGAAAATGGCCTACGGTGGTATCATCTCAGACTCTTGTTTCGTTTCTCCACCCTACTTAGTGGAAACGAGTTCATCCTCTCGCATTTTAAATAAAACAAGCCAAGTCATTTCTTAAGGCGCTTTGGGGACATAGTTGTGTATCAGACAGAATAGATGACAACTCCGTAGCCCTTACCCTAAAGCTCTTTCCGGCTTGATAAAGAGCGCTTCGGAGGCCATAGGCTAAACACTAGAAAAATTAGAGAAATCCTCCAAGGTTCCAGAATGTACATCTTGATTTTCTGCTGCAGTTATGAAATAGTTCCAGAAACTATTGCCCAACTACAGCTTGTTATGCCCTGTCTTATGATAAACAGATGTGTCGATATTATGTTCAGAAGGCTGGTTCCCTTACACAACGTGAACTTTAAAACCTTGGCATAAACCTTTTAGACAAATTTTTGTCAGGACACAAAGTGTTGCTTAAATACTGAACTCCCAGCCCGAGCTCCTAAAGAAGTCAATCCATTAAAACTCAGGAATCAGTTCCTGTCAGTGAATCTTTCATGTGGACAACTAGGAAAGGTCATTTTAAAGAAAAAAATTGGCTTTTCCAATGTTTTGTTTTGTTTTCTTTTGGCTGTTTTATTACCCTGACTAGTAGCTGGGAGGAGAAATAAAAAATTAAAATGTAAATTGACTTGGGGATTTAGCTCAGTGGTTCTGTTGCCTCCCTAGCGGGTGCAAGGTCCCAAGTTCAATGCCCAGCACCAAAAAAAAAAAAAAAAAAAAAGAAAA
>NW_022900935.1:1269789-1281960 GCF_012274545.1 Fukomys damarensis
TTTTTCTGGTGTGTGTGTGTGTGTGTGTGTGTGTGTGTGTGTGTGCGTGTGTGTGTGAGAGAGAGAGAGGCGGTGGTAAAGGTGAACCCAGGACTCAGAGCGTGGAAGCAAATGCCCTACCTCTGAGCAATATAAACCCTGCTGCACTTTCAGATGGCTGTAACATCACCCCCACGTGGGGAGCGAACTCAGGACCTAAATTCCCGGCCCTGTAACAAAAAGTTTAAGTACATAAAAAGAGGGAGTGTCCAATGGAAAGACAACTACTGTATAAACTCTGTAGTGGTACATTCCTATAATCCCAGGTACTCCGGAGGCCGAGGCAGGACAATTGCAAGCTTGAAGCTAGCCTGTACAATTTAGTGAGATTTTGTCTCAAAAAAAAAAAATAATAATAATACTAAAGGGCTGGGGATGTGTCCCAGTGCTCCCCGGGTTCAGTCCTCTGTACTTAAAAAAAAAAAAAAATTGTATTGTCAAGACAGACACTGCCAATTGGGAAATTCAGGAACCTGTACATGGTTAGATAATTAGGCTGACTAAATTCTTCCTTGTTCATTATGTCAGTATTTTAGCATTTGCTTTCTTCCCAAGCCAAATTAGCATGTCGGAAAGTGGGCTGTGACTAGGGTTAAGCCAGTATTAGATAGCTGTAAACAGCAGCCTTTTTTTCGAGTTGGTTCTGTTGGCGCCATTGTAACTTGACAACTTAGTATCTATTTTAAGATGTCTGGTGGTCGTTGTCTTTTGCTGGCTTGCCCATCAGGCAGGAACCTGTCCACCCGGACACTTGAGTCATTTCCTGTCATCGGATCATAAAAGTAAACATCAGAGTAGTTTTGAACCCACAAATAATCATTTTTCCTTCTCCACCCACCAACTTATCTCTCAGGGCTCTCCCTTTTCTCTTGAGTTCTAGTCTGTTTACTCCACTTGCATTTACCTTCTTTCTCTTTCCTTTACCTTCCATTTCTGTTTTCCATTTCTTCAAGGTTTTGTGATTTTTTTTTTTGTCTTGGCTAAAGTTTCCTGTCCCAGAGGTTCAGACCCTTGACTTCCACATATTTGTGTCTCTATCAGTTTCAGAACATACAGCTTGCACTGTACCTGTAAGATGATAACATGTACATTGTAGAACATGTACACATTGCATATGTACACTATAACCACAAAACATCTAAAGGATGAATTAAAGTGAGTGAAAATTCTAGAATTTTCTATTTTCTCCCTATCCCTTTAGAGGATTGTCTTGCATGCCTGCCCTTCATTGGGGATCATTAGTTTAGAATCCCATCTCTGTATCGGCGTTGAGTGTGCATATACAGACATTTGCAAGGTGTTCAGTTTTTTGGGGGAGGGGGTACTGGAGATCGAACTCAGGACCTCGAGCTTGCAAGGCAGGTCCGTGTCACTGAGCTAAGACCCCAGCCCAGGTGTTAGTTTTTTAACCACTAGACTGGTGATAAGTTACAAAGCAGTAATAACAAATTTAAGAGGGAAACCATCTCCATTTGCACATGTGATTAAAGCTAGGCATGTTCCAACGCTTAATACGAGTGAGGGCTTGGAAGCCAGTCAGGGCTCTGATGCTTTGGTGCAGACTTGGCTGGGTGAATGTCAGACAATTATCAGAGCTTAGGTCAGGTCAAATTAAATGTCTTGGTATGTTTGAAACATTACAATTTACCTCAGTAGGTGGTGTGTGATAAAACCACATGCAAGGACCCTCAAATGAAAGGCACATTTAGGTGCCAAATAGTAGCAGTAACTGTATGATCCTGGAAATCCTGTGCTGCACAAAGCATGATCTGTGGTTTGAAGGGGACTATTTTAAACCAATGGAAACTGAGAATTCTATTGTAGCTGGTTTGGACATGTTTATTTTTTCAGGTAATTTTTATATTTTAAAAAACAAATAGGACTGGGGATTTGGCTCAGTGGTTCTGCCTACGCCTCTGCAAGTGCAAGGACTCCAGTTCGATCCCTGGCACCAAAAACAAACAAACCCAAAAACAAATAGCCGGGCGTGGTGGCACACTCATGTAATACCAGTATTTGGGAGGCTGAGGCAGGAGGATCTCTGAGTTCGAGACCACCCTGGGCTACGTAGTGAGTTCCAGGTCAGTCTCAACATAGTGAGACCCTGTCTCAAAAAAAGCAAAACAAAACAAAAACAAATAGTACAGAAACCTGGCAGTAGGGACACATGTGTGTAATCCCAGCACTAAAGTTTGAGGCTTGAAAATCTGAGCCCACCCTGCGCAATTATTGTCTCAAAATTAAAGAAAAAGAAAATCGTAACACATAGGAAAGGATTACAACCACTTATTGCCTCATAACACAGAAATAGGTACAATTTACTTTTTAGTGGTTTTTTTTTCTAGGCTTTGTTCTTTTATATATTTGATGTGTCCTTTAAGCATAGTGGATCCTGAACAGTGTAAACAATTTGTTACTTTCTTCAGTAACATAAGGCTACATTGTCAGCTTTTTTTTTTTTTTTTTTTTTTTTTTTTTTTGTTAAAATAATGGTACTTTTTTTTTTTTTTTTTTTTTTTTTTTTTTTTTTTTTTTGAGACAGGGTTTCACGATGTAGTTGAGACTGACCTGGAACTCTGTAGCCCAGGCTGATCTCAAACTCTGCAGCGATCCTCCTGCCTCAGCCTCCTGAATGCTGGGATTACAGGGGTGTGCCACCACACCCAGCATTGTCAGCACTTTTCTATAACATTTTAAATTTCTCAAATTTGGTCTGTCAGCTGCATAAAAATATATGAGTCTAATATAATTCATTTAACAATCTCTGTTGCTGGTCATTGAAATTGAAAAAGATTGAAAGCAGTACCATTTCAGTGGACATCCATTTACTTAAGACTCTGTCCCCCATTTCTGATGATGTTCTCAGGTTAAATTCAGAATTACCAGGTCAAAGGCATAAACTCTTTTTTTTTTGTTTGTTTTTTTTTTTGAGACTGGGTCTTGCTATGTATATGTAGCCCAGGCTGGCTTTCAATATGTGATCCTCCTTCCTCAGCCCCCTGAGTGCTGAGATTATAGGCTTGGGCCTCCACGGCTGGCCCTAAAGGCATAAATTTTTAGAAGGATTTTTTAGTAACTTCTGTAGAAGGGAAGTAAAAGCCAAGCGGGGTACTAGAGGACGTAATAGATTGGATGGATAACTTGACCTGTAGCTGGCACTCCGTTAATGGTAGTTTTATGAAGTCATTTAGATGGTCTTGGATGCTAGAAATGGATCGCTAAGATTTCTGGTCAGTTGAAGGCTCCCATGCAGAGATCAGAAAACGTTTGACCTCATGCTTAAAGTTTTCGCAGTTCTCTTAGTCTGTTGCTAACTGTTGGTTAACTTGAGGATTCAGCCTCCAGGGTGCCTTCTCTGGCCTCCACACTGTGCCAGTTCTGCAGATTTGGACTTGGCCGCTGTGTGGAGTCCCTGTTGTGTGTGCGTGTGACTGGCACACCTGACTTTGGAGTGCCGCAGCTTTTGAGCTGGGCAAAACCGTGGGAGGCGTTGCTGGTGCCATCACCAGTGTTCATTTTGTTTTGACTGATAGCAACAGGAGAAGCTGTGGCCAGCAGATACTCAGGTTAAGTTGGAAGGGTCACACGGATTTACTTCAGACTGCAAAATAGTTCTTTCTTGGTCTTTTTAAATTTTTTTCCTCAGTATTGGCGATTGAAATCGGTACCTCATGTATACTGGGCAAGTGCTCTATCACTGGGCTATATTCTCAGCCCTTCCCTGGATTTTTTAATTTTATTTCCTTGGATCCTTAAGCCTATTTTAACAGAAGAAATTAGTTCTTTGTGGCAATTGTCATTTCAGTTAAACTTTTAATTTGTACTTCATTCATGTCCTTAGACTACGGTGGAGTCTGCCTGCTGGTTGATTGGTTCGTTTGTGTTTGTTTGTTTGAGACAGGGTCTCACTATATACTTGAGACTGACCCAGAACTCATTATGTAGCCCAAGCTGGTCTTGAACTCACAGGGATCCTCCTGCTTCAGCCTCCCGAGTGCTGGGAATACAGGCGTGCGCCATCACATCCAGCTTGCCTGCTGCTTTTTTATTGGGAGGAATGTTTGCTTCTCTTCCTCTCTCCTTTCTCTTCTCTTCTCTCTCTTCTACTGGGCGTTGAACTCAGGACCTTTCACTTGCAAGGCAGGTGGCAGAGCCACTGAGCTAAATTCCCAGCCCCCTTTTTTTTCTGAGACCCGGTCTCACTGTGCAGTTCAGGCTGACCTTGACCTTGCAGTAATCCTGCCTCCGCTTCCCATGTGCTGGGGTTACGGGTGTGCGCCCCATGCCTGGCTGTCGTCCAGGTATTACCTGGTAGTTTCAGGAAACCGGGACAGAGAGCAGTATTCCATAGTCCCTTTACGTGCTTAGTGGTAGTGACCGCGGTGTCTGGTCGGTGTGCCTTCACCGTCAGACGATCGTACTGTCGAGGAGATGCGGCACCGGAACGGTGATGAGTAATGTGTGACGATGTAACAGGAGCCGCACACACATCCCCTGCCCCCCAGCCCCAGCTTTCTTCCGGTTACCTGGGTATAGGGCCCTCGTAGTAGCGAATGGCTTAGTAGCTCTTGTTCGAGTCACAAGCTGAGTCACCTGGCCACCGGGGTTTACGATTTGCAGGTGGTACTAGAGGAGAGCACGGGCTTCCGTGCCGAGCAGATGTGGTTTCAGTTTCAGGGCTCTTTCCTGTTCAGGGGTGATGGTGGCAGTAAAGATTGAGCCCGGCACTCGGCACCACGCTGCATCCCCACCTTATTTATTTATTTGGAGGCAGGTTCTCCACTCACTTGCCCACGCTGGTTGGATCTCTGTGCGTATCTGGGCCTGGTTCCTAAAGTGGGACAAATGAACCCTGAAGCAGCTGTAGGACTTCAGTGGCGGGCCGTGAGGGTTCCGTGGAGACTCACGGCCCAGCCTGGTCCTGGCGCGGTAGATGCTCCCTCAGCAATAGCTGACTCCTTTTTTATTTGGTAACAGGGATGGAACTCGGGTCCTTAACACTTGTGAAGCAGCTGCCGGAACCACTGAGCTAAATCCCCAGCCCTGACTCCATTTTAATTCGGCTCTTTCTTTGCTCTTTGTTTTGTTCTACTTGTGGCGGTACCAGGATGGAGCCCAGGGCCTCCTCACATGCTAGGCCAGTGCTCTACCCCTGAGCTACATACATTCTCAGCTCCTACAGTCATTCCGATTCTCCTGAGTTTGACTCCTTGTTGTAAGGAATCTTTTTTTTCGCGTGTGTACACTTACATAGGATGTCTCTGCCCCAGAACTGATCGTAAGTGTGCTGTCACGTTTCTGAACTGGGGCGTTGGAGCTGAGGGGAGTTGATTTCATGGCCTCACAGTGTTGCTGTCTCGCACAGCCCATCTCCTGGGCATTTCTCTTGGCGTGACTCGCCCCTGCTCGGTGTACTCCAGCCCGTGACTTGCCCTTCTGATTTATGGCTGCTTTTCCATGCTTTCCCACAGCTCCTTTGTGTGTGTGTGTGTGTGTGTGTGTGTTTGGTACTGGGGATTGAACTTGGGACCTTGTGCTTGTAAGGCAGGTGGCGGAACCACTGAGCTAAATCTCCAGCCCCCAGATTCGTTTTTTGAGACAGGGTCTCACTCTGTAGTTGAGACTGACCTGGAACTCACTTTGTAGACCAGGCTGGTCTTGAACTCACAGTGATCCTCCTGCCTCAGCCTCCCGAGTGCTGGGATTACAGGCGTGTGCCACCACGCCTGGCCCTACAGATTCTAATACGACTCATTTACATTGCCAAAAGTCTCTGTTAGTAGTGCAGGTGTATTTTTACCCTGAGATCTGTGCTTACATAAGAGTGTGAACGGGGGAGGGGGGAGGCGGAGATTGATTTAGCTCAGTGGTTCCACTGCCTGCCTTGCAAGTGCAAGGTCCAGAGTTCGATCCCCGGCACCAAATAATAATAATAATAATAAAGAGTGTGAATGGGATGATCGAGTGAGGACAAGAAGCTATTGATGTCTTCACTTTGCAAGTTGAGGATGAGAACTTCGAATACTTTTTCTAGTCTTGTGTAAAAGTTGTAAAGTCTAATTGGACCTACAAGTTCTGCAGATCAGTTTTGTGCTCATCCGCAGAATGATGCTATTTTTGAGGGCCAGTCTGTAGCTCTTGTCAACGCAGTTTCTGGGAACACATGTGACACAAGCCTTGTCCTTTCGATTTGGGCGCAGTATTTTGTTTCTGTGCAGGTAGCCTTTCTCAGGGAGCATTGTGGAGTACTGGCTGTCATGATTATGTAGCCCCCGCTGCTTGCCTGACCAAAGGGAACTGTGAGGGCCTGGCCCAGCTGAGTGACAGCCCCACCCGATTAATTATTGGGCGTTCAGGACAGAGCTCCTGGTCTCTCGGTTTGCACAAGGCCCGCTTTCAAGCGAATCCTTAAGGCAAAAACCTCCAAAGCTGTGGTTGCTGTTGGTGCCTCAGTGGAGTAAATGGCAATTAGGGCAAGTTTTATCTTCGTGTATGGTAAAATTGTATGCTCTGGTGTGCTGTATTTGTTCCCTTTCACAACACGTGGTTCTGTGTGCTCTCAGGATTGGTTCAGTGTTTGGCCAAACATTATAACAATTTTTAGTAGTAGTGTATCCCTGAACCTTTTTTTCCATTTATGCTTAATTCTTTTCTGAATTTCTTTCACTTTTATTTTCCCCTCCTGAACATAGGCGAAAAACATTGGGATTAGTGAAAGGGAAGAAAGTGGGAGAGTTGGTATGTGGAAACTTGAACCGAGCCGATCTCCAAGCTCACTTAAAAGTGAGCGTGTTACTTAATAGTACTGTAGTTAGTATACTCAGAACAACCTCATGTTACTTAATAGTGCTGTAGTGAGTATACTCAGAACAACCTCCGTCCTAGCCAAATCAAATCTGAAATTATGTCTACTATTTCTGTAAATTCATTCACCCTCTCGTTTTTATTTTTTGAGGCAGGGTCTTGCTCTGAGTGCAGGCTGTGCTTGAACTTGGCAGTCCCCCTCCGTCATAGGCATACACCACCACATCTAGCCCATTCATCCTCTTTTCTTTCCGGTACCGGGGATCGAACTCAGGGCCTTGTGCTTGCGAGGCAGGTGGCGGAACCACTGAGCCAAATCCCCAGACCAGGTACATTTTAAATAGGCTATGAGGGAAAGGTTCTGAAGAGGTCTAAAGAGAGCCTCCCCCCCAAAAAGTGACAGGAGACAGAATATTACTCAGGAAAAAAGAACAAGTGAAAGAATCCTGAGGGGAAGTTGATTTCTTGCTTATCGAGGAACAGCCGTCACGGTGTGACGAGAGGGCAGGGGGAGCCAGGGGATCAGATTGCTCGGGCCTGGTGGGCATAAGAAGGACTTGGCATCCGTCTAACGTGATGGCCTTGTGGAGTGTGACGGAGGAGTGGCATTATCTGAGTAGGAAACGAGACACCTGTCATCCTGCTCTGCACCGTGTGACTCAGTGCTTTATGCTCTTACCTCTTTTCTTGTTGCAGCTTGTCTATGCTGAAAGACCTCTCACAGACAACCACAGATCACTGGCTTCTTATGGCCTGAAAGATGGGGACGTGGTGATTTTACGACAGAAGGAGAATGCAGACCCTCGACCTGCAGTGCAGTTCCCAAGTAAGACCACCTCACATTTAGCGGGCCCAGCACAAGCCCCACAGTAGGTAGCAGCATCTGTGGTTCTGAGTTTCAGATTGGCTTTGGGTTCAGAGCACCAGGACACAAAACCTGCCTCTGCCTCTGCCTCTGCCTCTGCCTTCTGTGGAACCTTGGGCAAGTTATTTGACTTCTCGAAATCTTTTCCTCTTCCATAAGATGAGCGTCAGATCCTAGAACTGAAGTGAGAATTACACACATGAAACCCCCAGCACATAGCTGCCATCAGTAAATGTTAGCCTTTGTTGTTAGCAGTGATGATTATATAATCTCTATCCCAGGGAAAGACTGCAGACTGTGTAAGCCTGTGATTTCTGTCAGCAGCCTGCCTGTGGAGAGCATTTTTAGTCAGCCAGACACCTGTACCCACATTTCACACGATCTGATGACTTGGTTGTAGGAGAAGAGATCCCACCTTACAGTTAGTTTTCATTAACATATAAAGCTCAAAATTTAAATGATTGTTAGAGTTACACAGCTGTACTCCCAGCACTTAAGACAGTGAGGCAGGAGGTTCATGAGTTCAAGGCCACCCTGGACTACATTGTGAGGTGTTGTCTAAAAAAAAAGAAAAGAAGCCAGGCGTGGTGGCGCATGCCTGTAATCCCAGCACTCGGGAGGCTGAGGCAGGAGGATCCCTGTGAGTTCCAGGTCAGTCTCAACTGCATAGTGAGACCCTGTCTTAAAAAAAAAAAAAAAAGTTGCACAGCTAGTAAGTAAAGGCACAAGAGTTAGAACTTGATCCATTTTTCATTACAGCAAACTAAATTTTGAGCAGCTGGACCGGCAAGGACTGTTTCTTCCCTACCAGCTGTTAATCGTGTAAAAAGAGTCTTAACTTGGGTGCTCCATCCAGAGTAGGTGTTTATAGTCAGGAGTCTGCGTTTGGATGTAAGAGGTTTCTGTGTTCCTGAAGCAATTTGTAGAATTGTGTGGGTGTGGGTGTGGGTTTGTAAGTGCATTTGATGGTGAAAGGATCCATAGCTTTCTTTAGATACTCAGATTCATAATCCACAAAGAGTTTGCAAGGTTTTGATGTGGAAAAACTTGATGAAATGTATTAGTTTTTACTGCTCCATGTCACATTCTGGTGGAATTACAATTTTCTTTTGTAGTACTAGGGGTTAAATCCAGGGCCCGATGCGTGTTAGGCAAGCACTCTGCCACTGAGCCACATTTTTAGCCTTTAAAAAGAAAATGTTTCTTTTTTTAAATTTTGAGGTAAAATTTTGCTAAGTTTCCCAGACTGACCTCAAGGTTGCAACCCTCGTGCCTCAGCCTCTGGACTAGCTGTGCACCACAATGCCCAGCCAGTAGACTCCTCTCTAGGTCATCTGTTTTAAAGTTTACGATAACAGATGATATGTGTCTGGGGTGATAGTGACTTCAGCTTGAAGCACAGTGCTTCCAGTGAGTCTGAAACTGGAGCGATATAAGATCATCAGACGCTGGCTCCTGCAGATCTGTATTACATTAGTCCCTCAGGGCAGCTGCTGGATTTCAGAGAGCAGTGGTTCAAACGTGCCAGTCAGGAAAAAGCTAGTCTTCCTGCCTTCCTTTGGTTAGTTTGGTGACGTTGTTAGTACTAGAAAGTCACTGCTTTTTTCCTGTGCTGTCTGTGTGGACAAGGCAGCCTATCGGTTGTCGGGAAGGTTCTGGTTTATAAAGTAAACAAGCCTTCAGAATTGTTCTGAAGTGAGTGGACTCTGCAGATGCTGTGTCTTGGAGTGGAGGTTAGATGTGACCTGCAGGGAAGGCGCACCCATGTGTGTTGGTAGCTGACAGATGAAGATGTGGAGAGTGCTGTACCTCACCCACTGGCCCTCCGGGTACTGTCTACTCTTCCCCTGCCCTGCAGGTCACACGGGCTGCCAGCTGCGGTCTGCATGAAGACATGGCTGGTTGAGCCCACACTGTCATTTGTGAGGCTGAAACCGTACAGCTGAGTTGGAGCGTTCCCTTTGTGTATCTGAGGTCCTAAGGCCTCTGAACGGTCCCACACTTGGGACAGGTTTGATCATTAAATATATTTTTGGGGTGGGGAATGTGTAATTTACTCATTTATCCCCTTATTGTGGCTCTATTTGTTTATTTTTCTTTTTCTAGCAGCTTTATTGAGGTATAATTCACATACTATATGTACCTCAGCCTTCTTTTTTTTGGTTTTTGAGACAGGGTCTCACTATGCCGTTAAGGCTGACCTGGAACTCAACGGTGTAGCCGAGGCTGGTCTCGAACTTACAGTGATCCTCCTGCCTCAGCCTCCTGAGTGCTGGGCTGGGATTACAGGCGTGCACCACCACGCCCGGCTTAACTCACCCATTTTAAGAGTGTAATTCAGTGGTTTTTAATACATTCAGAGTCATCCAACCATCCTCGAGAGGAATTTTAGTTCATTTTCACTACCATTATTCATTAGCACTCCTTCCCTTTTCCCCCCTAAGCTAACGTCTGCTTTCTCTGTATCTTCCTATCTGGGCAGCCCACACAGATGGAGCCATGCAGTGGTTGGTCCTTTGAAGAGGGATTAGTGCTCCCATACTCTGCTTTCTGTTTAATAAGGTCAGCTCAGCTTAGAATGTGGAACCTGGCTGGGAGTTGTTGACTCTAACCCTGTGATGGCTGCCAGTGGGCTCAAGACAGAGCCTATGCCAGTCCTTTTTCTTGGTTTTTCTCTCCTGCAGAATAGTTTCCAGTTCTCTGGGCCATAAGGAGAGTTAGCCCCTAGTGCATAGCTAAAACTATTCAAAGAGCTATTAAGAATTTCCCAAGGTGTGGCAGCGCACACACCTATAATCTCAGCACTCAGAAGGCTGAGGCAGGAGAATTGCCTCAAATTCACAGCCAGCATGGGCTGCAGAGTGAGTTCAAGGCCAACCTGAACTACGTAGGGAGACCCTGTCTAAAGCAAATAGAACACTCTCCCAAAACTGATGTGTGTAGCGCAGACTTGCAAAATTTAGCACCCAGTGTTGTGTTCACTGGATGTGGATAGAACGTTTTACCCCAAGAGTCGGCTCTGTGAAGATCATATGAAACCAGACGAGGATTTTTCTCAAGAAGAACATCCAGAATTAAGTGATTTCATGTGTTGAAAATGCCTTTAATATCTGTTCTGGGATATTTTATAAGCCCAAATGTCTTAGTCACTTCCTTGTCCCTGAGACAAATACCCAACACCCACAGCTTACAGGAGAGGTTTATTTTCACTCACAGTCACAGTCCAAGAAGCAGCGGTTGGAAGGGTGGCAGAGCAGGGCTGCTGATGGCGGTGAGGAGGAACTGGGGAGACGCATTTCCGGGCCGCGCCCCTAGCCACCTGCCTCTCCCAGCCAGCCTGCTTGTTAACGGAAGTCAGTTCTTGCACCCCACGTCTGTCCTGTAAGCCCTGCCTGTGAGCCTGAGCGCTGAGGCCTTCCAGGAATGTGCTTGACACACACCCTAACTCCCAGACCTTGAGGTTCCTACCGTTGCCTGTCCATCTTTCTTTCCTACCCCTGAGCTCACCGATTGCCATCTTTCTATTCAGAGTGCGCTTGAGGGCGAGCAAGGAGAAAGGCATTGGGTGTCCCAAGGTTGCCACTGCTACTGCTATGTACCGTGTGTGAGCAGCTGTTCTGTTTCCCCAGCCCTTGTTTCCGTGGAGTCCTCTGAGTAAACTTGATTGATACCCACACAGACTTGCCACGGATAGACTTCAGCAGCATAGCTGTGCCTGGCACGTCCAGTCCCCGCCAGCGCCCAGCAGCAGGTGCACAGCAGCCCCACTCGTCTCCTGGAGAAGCAGCGTCCTCTCCTCAGGGCCTGGACAACCCGGCCCTGCTTCGAGACATGCTGCTGGCCAACCCACACGAGCTGTCTTTGCTGAAGGAGCGCAACCCGCCCCTGGCGGAAGCCCTGCTCAGTGGCGATCTTGGTAAGCTTGTCCACTTGGGAGTCGGGCGGCCCAGGGTGAAGAGGCTGTGTCACAGCGGATGCAGACACTCCAGCAGGTGGCGCATTCGAACCACTGCCTCGTGATCGGTCAGGCACGTCTGTCACATGTCTGGGAGCGGTCGTCCGCATCCTGTCACAGGCTGAGTTAATGGCAACGGCGACGGGATTCTAGAGCTCGAACTTACCCAGACAGGTCCCCTTTGCTTACTTTTAGCAGCGTGGGAGCCAGGGTCTGACCTCTGACCTGGCGTAGATCGGTGATGGCAGACCTGAGTGTGTGCTCCAGTACACTGTTACCCTCGAAGGCTCTGAAAGATTTGCCGTCATTGACTTAGGTCCTCGGTTAAAGCCCACGAGCATCCTGCTGAGCCTAGCTGGGTGGCCTTTGGTTCCAGAGCACGTGTGCAGCGCCATGAGCCCGTGTGGCCAACCAGAAGCCTCTGTGCCCCTCCACCCTGAGCAGGTGGAGGGGGTGTGGCGGCAGGTGTGGGCGCTGTTTTGGAGCTTTTTTTTTTTTTTTTTTTTTC
>NW_022900935.1:1282032-1286608 GCF_012274545.1 Fukomys damarensis
TTTTTTTTTTTTTGTCTTTTCCTGGTACCAGGGATGGAACTCAGGACCTTGTGCTTTCCCACAGGTCTCTGTCCCCCTGGAGCCATTCTTTTATTAGGCAGAAAGTTTACTTTTAGCTTTCTGTAGTTGCAGTGTTTTCTCTACATCTGTTCCAATTTTCTCTTGCCATTATGAAGTTGTGCAGCTTAAATTTTTAAACCCTAACAGACGCTTAACTCTCTCCGATTGACTTTTTCCCCTGTCTGGCCCTGGGGATGGATCCCCGGGCCTTGTACTTACTTGCCAGGCAGGGATTCTGCCACTGAGTTGCATCCCGAGCCATTTTTTAAAATCAATTGATTGATTGATTGATTTAAATTTTGGAGATGAGATATCACTGATTTCCCCAGCCTGCCCTTGGACTTGGCAGTCTTCCTGCCTCAGCCTCAAACTCCTGTGACCCCAATCAAGATGCAGATCGTGTTCTCTCACCCCAGCAGTCCCCCTTGTGTTTTCTTCCATTCCATCTCCTGCTGCAGAGGCTGCTGCTGTACTGATGATGAGATGGGTTTTGCCTGTTTTTGAACTTGATGTATGGAATCATAGAGTCTGTATTCTTCGGTCACTCCATGTTTAGGTCCATCCATGTTACTTGTATCTTTAGTTGAAATGATTATTTTCTTGCCTTATGTCAGCACACCTTATCACCAAAGACCATGGTGGCAACATCTTTTTTTGTTGTTACTGTTTTTTGTTTTTGTTTTTTGGTACCCAGGATTGAGCTTGGGTCTTTGCGCTTGCAACCAGGTGGTGGAACCACTGAGCCAAATCCCCGGCCCTGGCATCCTTAAATTTATGCATTTAAATGTGCCTCCATTTGATGAAAGTAGACTCTTTGGAATGTAACCTCATAGACTGTTTTCTCTTTGCTAGTTTTCCTATTTTCCATCAGAACACACAGAGTATTGCTAGGTGAACAGTGGTTTCCACTTAGTTTACCTGGTTTAAGGCAGAGAGTGTTACAAAAGAAACGAAGCTAGAAGAAAAAGAGGATTACGTAGTACCGTGTTTTGTTCCTAGGTAATAGGATGCTGAGGACGGTGGGGAGGGGAGGGGTGGAGAGCCGTGTCTGGCCCACAGGCAGGCCGTCCTCGCTGATTGAAGCTGGAACGTTGTTATCTGAGTGGAAACGGTACGGTGGGCAGCTTCCTGTAAGAATAAAAGTTTTATGAATAAAGTTTTTTATACCGAATTCAAGTGAAGAAATAGTATTGCCTTTAGGGGATGGGATGTCAATACTCTTTAAGCCTTCTCGCTACATCTTTTGAGAAATGATTGGTGTGGAACAGAACTGAAAGAATGAGCATGCCCAGGCGTGGTGAGGTACGCACATAATCGCAGCACTCAGGAGGCTGAGGCAGGATCACTGTGAGTTCAAGGCCAGCCTGAATCACACAGTGGGACTATGTATCAAAAGGAAGAAAGAAAAAGAAAATAAAGTGGAGTTGAAGATTTTCCTCCCTTATTTTTGTAGAGAAATTTTCCAGAGTCCTGGTAGAACAGCAGCAGGACCGAGCCCGGAGAGAGCAAGAAAGGATCCGTCTCTTTTCTGCTGATCCCTTTGATCTTGAAGCTCAGGCAAAGATAGAAGAGGATATCAGGTAATGACCCATTCACCTAAAGAGCAAGCCTGAGAACGTCCAGGCTTCCCAACGTGCAGGTCGTCTGGCCTTGTCAGATGTCTGTGTGTAGGTGTTGTCCCTATTTCAGGGTGGAGGTAATAATCTGAGTCTTGGAAGTAATTCTGTCATCTTGCATTTCTACACATTTGCACCAGCATGGCAAGGGTACAGATACCTGGCTTGATGAATTTCTTCTCTTGTAAAACTTTCTGAAGACTAGCAGAGCATCATTAAAGCAGCTCCAAGTAGGTGACCCCAGGACCAAGCAGAAGCCCCATCTGGTGAGACGCTGGCTGGGTCCCTCTTCAGACCTGTGGAGGCCCTGCATAAATCCAGGGCTGGATGATGATTGATTTGGAGAGGTAGCTGCACAGGGAGAGCCTGGCAGTCCCAAGTCCCGTCTTCAGTGCTGCTTAGCTCAGGCTGCTTCGAAGTGGTGAGAAGCTTTTAAACTGCAGAATCTTGGGCCCTGCACCCAGATCTGGTGAATCAGAATCTTCACCTAAGCAAGGATAGCAGTGGTGATGCCCGCCGTGGCCCCTTCATAAGTCACAAGATGCTGTTCAAGTAGGAGGACAGATACTCCCTCTCTCCTGCTTAGTTTTTGTTGCTAATTGTGAACGCCTCCGTTTAAGAAGAATGTGGCCAGGTGTGGTGGCACACGCCTGTGATCCCAGCACTAGGGAGGCCGAGAGATTGAGGCCAGCTGGGCTACATCGTGAGTTAAAGCCTTAAGGCCAGCCTGAACTATGTAGCGAGACCCTGTCTCCACACACAAAAAGAACAAAGACAGTACTTCGTTTAGAGTGGATAAAATAGGGGCTTTTAGGGGCTGTGCTTAACTGTCGCCTGACTTGGTTATATTACATTATTACCTTGGAAGTTACATAGTTGTAGTTTTTTAATTCTCAGGCTACATTTGAAATCATAGAAATGTAAATTGTGTGCCAGGATCCGTCGCCAGCCCTCATTTTCTTGCTAAGTGGTCCCATTAATGGTATCCGACATCGATGAGTATCTGAGAAACATCTCACTAGTTAGATCTACACAGAGAAATAGGAAAATATCTGTGTTCTCCCTGCTAGGCCGTGTTGTAGCTAGAAGGGAGAACTGCCCTAGGTTTCAAGAGTAATTGTGTGTTCAGAGCCGAGCATAGTGGTCCATGCCCATAATCCTGACACGGGGGAAGCTGAGGCAGGAAGACCAGTCTGTGCTACATAGTAAGACAGACAAGCCGAGCTCACCCCAGGCAGCAGGAGAGGTGGGAAGGCCTCCTAGCAGATTGTAACACTGAGCTGCTGGAAAACGAAGTGGAACGGAGCGTGTCCAGGTGGCTCCTGTTTCTTGTTAGGAGGTGTGGTGAAGGAAACTTGGTAATACATCCTTTTCTCCTGTTCTGAGGATGAAGCAGGCCCTCATGCAGACCAGGCAAGCTCTCTTCCACCGAGCAGTGCTCCAGCCCGAGCATCCATGCTTGTAGAGGAGGAAGCGTAGCCAGACATCCTGGCACCCACCCGCAGTCCCAACGTGCGGGGCTACAGGGATGAGGCTGAGGCAGGGTTACAAATTTGAGTCCCACCTAGGCAGTTTAGCAAGAACTTGTCTCAAAATAGAAATATGGTAAGGTGGAAGAGAAAATTTAATTTCTCTGAAGAGATACACAGAACCCAGAATAGCCAGAGTAACTGACGTTATCTAAGAGGAATTTTGTTTTCAATTCGGGTTGCAGTCATTGCCAGATTAGGGTACACAATTAATTTAGAATATATCTCAGTTTAATAATGTGCAGTGGAATAAAAGCTGTGTAACTGCATCAGCTTCTCTCAAGATTTTCTGTGACGTGGCACACCAGTGATGACGCAGGACGTGTGTGCACTGAGGTATAACAATTTTCCTGTTTGCCCAATTAAATTTTGTCTTGTTTTGTTTTTTGGTGCTGGGGATCGAACTTGGGCCCTTGTGCTTAGAAGGCAGCAACAGCACCACTGAGCTAAGTCCCCAGCCCTTGTGCAACTCAATTAAACAAGGGTGCCTTTTACTTTCTGGAAAGTTTTAATATTTCATTACAGAACGGCTGATTAAGTCATCAGTTCAGCTGAACTTGAGTATTACAGAAAGGACAGGCATAGTCTAGAGGAAGATCAGTGGACTTAAAGGGCCAGAGAGTAAACACTTTAGGCTTTGTGAACCCCCGGAGCTCTTTGCTCGCTTTTGCCTCCGCCGCCACTGCTATGGAAAAGCCGCTGAGGACAGTTGGCTGGTGTGTGAGTGCGTGGTGTTGCTGTGTTCCCGTAAAATCCACGCAGACGAACAGAGGTGGGGCTCCCTGGTTCACACTGTGGTTCACCTCAGGTCCTGGACCCTGTGCTGTCGCCGTCTCAGTTGTCAGATGAGTTGTCCAGCCACTGACCTGGTTTTCATGAATTCGGCAGCATCTGGCAATGTTTTTGTGAGGCCATTGGGAATGAAAATGTGAAACGGTGGAGTAAGCTGCAGCTCTGTTTTCTATGCGAGTTACTTCATGTGAGAACCACATTACATGTTTTTTGTTTTTTTTTCAGACAGGGTCTCACTATGGAGTTGAGACTGCCCTTAACTCACTGTGTAGCCCAGGCTGGTCTCAACTCACAGGGATCCTCCTGCCTCAGCCTCCTGAGTGCTGGGATTATAGGCGTGCGCCACCCCACCCAGCTCCAAACTTTTTATTTTTACTTTTTATTATTTATTTATTTTGGTTTTTGAGACAGGGTCTCACTCTGTATTTGAGACTGACCTGGAACTCACTATGTAGCCCAGGTTTGACTCAAACTCGCAGTGATCCTCCTGCCTCAGCCTCCCAAGTGCTGGGGATTATAGACATGTGCCACCACGCCTGGCTTTTTTTTTTTTTTTTTTTTTTTTTTTTTTTTTTTTTG
>NW_022900935.1:1286673-1298498 GCF_012274545.1 Fukomys damarensis
TTTTTGGTTTTTGAGACAGGGCCTCACTATGTATTTGAGACAGCTCCAAACTTTTTAGTGGACTGGGCATAGGAAATGTTTTCCATTACCCAGTAAATCCTCAGTTAAAATTGAAGCATTCATAAAATGCTAACATTCTACAGGATAAAAGCCGTGCACTCTAATTTTCCTATTTCTGAGCTTAGAAAAGGACTGCAATTGTGTTACATAAGGGTTTTTTTGTTTTGGTTTGGTTCCAGGGATCATACTTGGGTCCTTGCACTTTCGAGGCAGGCAGTGGCACCGCTAAGCTAAGTCCCCGAACCACATGAGGGTAATTCCTGCGCCTTTAGATTTTTCTATTGGTTGTGATTCACCACTTCCTGCCAAGTCACCTGTTGGCAGGACAGAACAGTAATTTCCACCCCGTGATTCAGTCACTCTAGTTAGGGCAAAGATCCGTGCAAATCCGTTTTTAATATTGTGAGGTCACAGCAGATTGGTCTTCCTTGAAATAGCGCTTTTAGTGCACCTGGTTTTGTTTTGTTGCAGGCAACAGAACATCGAGGAAAACATGACGATAGCTATGGAAGAGGCTCCTGAAAGCTTCGGCCAAGTGGTGATGCTTTATATTAACTGCAAAGTGAACGGACACCCTGTGAAAGCCTTTGTTGACTCAGGTGACGTTTCCGGCTTTTGTCTTGCTTCCCCCTCTTGACATCCTGCTCTGCCACGAGAAAGGGGACACGGGACCCACACCCAGAGCTTGAAGGCTCGCAGCTTGTAGAGGTTTCAGTCTGGTTACCTGGCTGCAAGGCTGGAGAGAAAGCACTTGCGGCACGGTACCAGGGAGGGAGCACACCTTTCCTGGCCATGCCCCCAGGGAGGGAGCACACCTTTCCTGGCCACGCCCCCAGGGAGGGAGGACGCCTTTCCTGGCCACGCCCCCAGGAACCGCCTCCTCGGGTCCCGCCTCCCCACACAGTAAACACCCGGAACTAAGCGGACGTGAGGCTCCCGCCCTGTCACCCCTTCACCTCCCTAGAGCCTTTGCACGTGCCACGTAGGTGGCGGCACCACTGAGCTAAATCTCCAGCTCGTAGCAGGTCTGGGAGTTACTGTTTCTCTGTCAGTCGTCTTGCTGGTGTCGTAGATTTCTCTCTTACATTGTATCTTTACCAGTTCTGTGTTTGGCAGTGTCTCTTATCTTCCTGTTTTCCCCATTTATTACCCTGAATTTCTGAGGTACTTCTGTAAGAAATTGGGACCAACAGGTGTAGAATAAGGAGCTCGCGAAGGAGCCGTGTAGGCTGCGGGTCTGTGTGCCAGCGCCTCGCTGTTGAGAGATTCAGGATGCCGAGTGAGCAGATGGCGCTCAGGCAGGCCGTGTCCTGGCACCCTTTCTCTTAGGGAGAACTCTGCTTTGCAGTCAGAGCACAGCTAACACCTTGAGGCTGTGTGGGAGTGGCCTTATGCATCTTAACTTGTGTATCTCACTTGGAGGTAAGATGGGTGACTTCCAGGAGTAGGAAAATTGGCTCAAAGGTCTTTATGGGTTGTCCACAGCTACATGAGCATGTGCTGGGCTCTCTCTCTCTCTCTCTCTCTCTCTCTCTTTCTTTTTCAGACAGGGTCTTAGGGTTTTGCTGTGTTGTTCAGGCTGGCCTCAAACTTACTGTGCGGGCTGGCTTTGAACTCATCCTGCCTTACCCTCCCGAGTGCTGGGATTACAAGTGTGTGTCACCACACCCAGCTGGGTTTCAGCTCTTGTTAGATGTTTGAGTTTTGTTTTGTTTTGCTTTGCTTTGGTTTTTTGTATTGAAGATTGAACTCGGGTTCTTCAACTTGTGAAGCAGGCACTGGCACCCTGAGCTACACCCCTGGGCCCAGAAGTAAATCTTGGTTATGGAGTTTAGAAGATGTCTGTTGAGTATTGTTTGCGGTTCCTGTGCTGTCTGGCAGTAAAACTTACTAGCTGCAGTTCAGGGTGCTCCGAGAGGGACAGTCACCTGAGGTAATAATGTGTCCCTCAACCTCAACTCTGTACCAGGTCATCTTAGTCCATTTGATTTCCTCCTGTGACCACGTTCTTCTGGTCCTGTTTTGCAGGCAAGTAAAATTACTGAGTGTAGGGAGGTGAAGTCCTTCCTTCCTTCCTTCAGGTACACAGTATGGGTGACGCTTGGTCCTGGAACGCTTCCGTACTGTGTAAGGCTCAGTGAGGATCAGGAGCACACGGAGACCCCTTCCCACCCTGGCCGGCACGTGGAGTGTCCCTTTGGTTTGAGCTGGAGCTAAGGTTTAACAAGAGCTAGAGACAGAGGCCCCTCTCACCCTGGCTCCCTTTAGTTACACCGGTAACTGGCTTTGTGAAATGATGTGGGGAGGTGGGGAGAAGCAGGATTGCCTTCCCAGATTACCTGTTCGCGTCCATTGTTTCTGGGCCTTTTTTTTTGGTACTGGGAACTGAACTTGGGACCTTGTGCTTTCAAGGCAGGTGGTGGAAACACTGAGCTAAATCCCCAGCCCACTGATTTCTGGACCTTCCCAAATCTCACCTGGCTCAAATGCCAAGAGCTTTCAGCCCCTGCATTGCCTAGGCTGCCCGAGGGGTCAGATGAATGGGACGGACTGGGCTTGCAGAGGAGAGCGCCCTGCGGGAGGTGTCCTTGAGCTGGGCCGAGAGACACGGGCGAAATTCAGAGGGAGCAGTATGGGGGTTCTTCGTAGGCCAAGGTGCGTAGAGGCAGAGGCGCTAGGCACCTGCCTGTGTCCCCAGGCCAGAAATTAGCAGAAAGGCCGAGAGGAGCAGGACCTGGGGTTATGGGCATGTAGCTTGAAAGTCACACCGCGGAAACCGTCAAGGACTGTGGAGCAGAGGATGCTCTCAGTTAGGAGAAGATGATTGGTGAGGACAGCTGAGGGCAGAGGCCCCTGGAGAATCCTACCCCTGAGCTCCCAACTCCGTCCTTGCCGTAAATTGCTCATTCAGAATGGTTTGGAAGCCAGAGACGTTGTCTCCTTGCAAGTGGAGAGGGTGTGAGCAAGGCAGATAGCTGTGGTTACGAGAAGGAAGGTCAGAAATAACAGAAATTGCACAGAACTTATTTATAGGACCAGGGCAGTGTTTGACAGTAGGGAGAGGGAGGAGGCATCAACAGCGAACCATACCAGGTTTTAGGACTGCAAGAAAGTAATTCCAGTGCAGATAGAGAAATCCCAAGTGAGAAGACTTACAGGGTGGGAGGTTTATACCTTTAGCTCTGGGTAGAAATGTCTGGCACACTAGGAGCATGGGGCTGCAGGTAAAGATCAGTGATGTGTCTGTCTCCCACCCGCGCTGACTGTCTGAGGAGGAACAGCCTAAAGGCCTCCAACCCTACAGGAAGGAGGCCTGATTGTGCTGGCGTAGAGTGATCCGCGCATGTGAGTTTCTAGGAGACCTCGGGATCTTTTGAGGGGCGGAATTGTGTTGGAGATTGAACCCAGAGCCGTGCCCCGTGCTAGCCAGGTGCTGTACCTTGAACTATACCCTGGCCCTAGAATGTACTTTTTAACTTGTGAGCTAATGGTGTCCCAATGTTTAAAATAAAAATAACTGGAGCAATTGCTGAAAGGTCTGCAGCGAGAACTTCTCCGAGTGTAAAGTGCTGCTTAATTTGGCGTTGCCATCTGCAAACAGTAGTCAGCATTTGGACTCGTAAATACTATTTAATAGCCAGGCATTGTGGCACATGCCTGTAATTCTAGGAGGCTGAGGCAGGAGGATCAATGTAAATTCAGCCTGAGCTACATAGTGAGTTCTAGGTCAGTCTCAACTACATAGTGAGACCCCGTCTCAACAAACAAAGAAATAAAAGCCTGAGCCAGGCATGGTGGCATATGCCTGTAGTCCGAATACTTGGGAGGCTGAGACAAGAGGATTGCTTCAAGTTCAAGGACAGCCTGGGCTACACAGTGAGCTCTAGGACAGCCTGAACTGAATAGTGAAACCCTGTCTCATAAAGTAAAATAAAATAAGAACCTGGAGGTGTACTTGTTTTCTGCCTTTTTCTTAATTTTGAGTCTTACTACAAATGTGGATTTTGTTTTTATTGTATGATGTTCCTCTCCCCTTGCAGGTGCCCAGATGACTATTATGAGCCAGGCCTGTGCAGAAAGGTGTAATATAATGAGATTGGTGGACCGTCGGTGGGCAGGAATTGCCAAAGGGGTGGGCACCCAGAAGATAATTGGAAGGGTTCATCTCGGTGAGTGGGAGGCAGCTCCGCTTACGCAGTATTTATAGAAGTTTTGGGAGTTGGTCCCTGTCTTTGGCTTGTTGTATAGGGCAGATTCAGCAAACTTTAATTCCCAGAAATTTAAAATCCTGTGTTTCACTGTCTATATGTGGTACATGTTAAAAAAAAAAAAACTACACACTTCAGTTTCCCGCTCCTTAGAAACAATCCCTTTTTGTTATTTTTATTTCATTCAGTTACATATTTCTTTCTTTTTCTTTTTCTCTTTTTCTTTCTTTTCTTTTCTTTTTTTTTGTAGTGGGGATCAAACTTCGGACCTGTGCTTTCAAGGCAGGCATGAGGCCAAGGAGCTAAATCCCGAGGCCTAGTTACATATTGCTAAGTAACATTTATTTTGCTGTTTACTAAAATGATTCCATAAATGCTTTTGAGGGCTGGACACGTCCTCCGGAGCCTGGACTCGTGCTCGGTGGCGGCTCACACCCTCCTGTCTGGTGTGATACCCCGTGAATCCGTGTCCCATCCTTCTGCTCACTACCCTCGCCTGCTTCTCTGGGGGGTGGTGTCTTGTGCCTTGGTCTGTTGGAAGAGTAGATCTTCTAGAAACTTCCCGAGAAAAGGGGTGAGGGAAGAAATGGAGGCCGTAGTGCCAGAACGTGCCTTTTCCCTCCATTCTGCCAGTCTGGCTGTGCTGGAAATAATTTTCTTCCACAACGCTGAGGCCTTGCATCTTAGCCTTTCCCTTGTCGGTGCCTTGTAGAGAAGCTGGACGCGGCTTTCACTTCTTTTGTCCCTTTCTCTTCTTTACAGATCTAGACCTGGGTAGGGTTTTGTGGTTATTTTGTTTTTGACCTGGTTGTGGATGTGCTTGGCTATGGCTCTTTCTTGATCTCCTGTACTGGGTCCTCGGTGGACTTTTCAATCTAGAAACTCATGTCCTTCAGTTCTGGAGCTGTTCCTTAAAGTTTTTATTATTAACTTATTAATTTTAATAAGGGACGAGCCCAGGGCCTTATAAGTGCTAAGTACTGTACCACTGAGCTACTTCCTCAGCTCCCCCCAGGCCCACGGCCTCTTTTTTCCCCTTTCGATTCAGTGCTAGGAATTAAATCCAGGGCTTTCACACTGGGCTGTATGTCAAGTCCTTTTTGGTTTGTTTGTTGTTTGTTTTGGGGGCGTTTGAGACAGGGTCTCACTATGTAGTTCGGACTGCTCTGGAACACAAAGCAATCCTCCTGCCTCAGCCTCCCGAGAAATGGGATTACAGGCGTGCACCACCATGCCTGGCTTCCTTTTTTTTTTGCGACAGGGTCTCGCTAAATTGCTCAGGCTGACCTCAGTCTTGGCCTTCTCCTCCTTCAGAGTCCCGAGCAGCTGGGACAAACCTAGAGCCCGCTGCGTGCCATGCAAGTGCAGTGCTGCTTAGCAACACACCAGCCCTGTGCGTTTCTTTTTTTTTATAATGTGTGGTGGTTTCATGTGTAACAGTTTATGCTCAGCCTTAAGAAGGAATAACTAATATTCGTAACATTTTCCCAGTATCCCTGTATATTCATATGCACCATTTAAGTAAGTTTATAGATTTAAGCAAACTTTGGGGGTATGTTTTTCCCCCTAATAATCTTATCATTTTAAGATTCCAATGGGTTTTTGTATGATTTTGGGGGATACATCTTAATTTTCTTTTTCCCCTTAGCCAAAATTCCTTTTAAGTGAAACTAGCAAGTCAAACGTTGTGTTGTGACAATCTTAACCTTTTTTTTTTGTACCATGGATCAAACTTCGGTCCTTGTGCTTGCGAGGCAGGTGTCAGAACCACTGAACTAAATCCCCGTCCCAACAATCTTAACCTTGATGTATTGCTAACTTGTCTGGTTTTATCCGGCACGAAATGAATATTCATCTTAATGTCCTATAGCATTAAATATTACTGATTCTTTCCTTTAAATTTGCAGACAAGTTTATTATTGTTATAAATTACTTCACTTTCACTGTAAGTAATTGTTTTTCTACCCATTTGTTTCTTCTCACCTACCCCCTCTGCACCCCGGGAGTGGGGACTGAATGCAAGGCACTCCATCCCTGAGCCTGTGTGTGTGTGTGTGTGTGTTTGAGACAGGTTCTCACCATGGAGCTCAGATCAGCCTTGTACTCACCATGTAGCCCAGACTGGCTTCGAACTCGCAGCGATCCTCCTCCCCAGCCTCCCAAGTGCCGCCATGCCCAGCTATCACCGAGCCTTTTTTCATTTTTTGCTTTTGAGATAAGATCTTGCCATGTTACCCAGGTGGAACTCAAACTTGGGATCCTCCTGCCTCAGCTCCCCTAAGTGCTGGAATGACAGGTTTGCACCACCGCTCTTTTCCTTCCTGTTCCTTTCTCTTCCTTTTGAAATACGTTACTCTATTTAATGGGATCTGTGTTTTCTCTTATTGATTTGCATAGTATGAGAATAGTTTAAATGCCCTGTTCTCATTTTCCTACGTACAGTAGAAATGAGAGTTGGGCAATAATCCTACAAGTTTGTGGTTCAGAGGCCGAGTCCTCACGTTTTTTCATAGTTTTTGTTTGTGATTTTTGAGACAGGGTCTTGCTGTATAATTCAAGCTGGCTTTGAATTCACTCTTGGTGATCTTCCTGCCTTAGTCTCCCCTCCGCTGGGATGACAGGCCTGTGACACCTTACTCCGCAGGAAGACGTTTGCAGCAGGGGCCCAGGGATCGAAGTTGGGCCCACTTGAAAGCAGGCGGCAGAACCACTGAGCCAAGTCCCCAGCCCAGGAAGACATTTTTAAAAGAGACAAAGAACAAACGCAAACTGAAAAAGAACTTTAGTAATACCTAAAACTAATAAAAGGTTCATATTCAAAATACGTGGGCATGTGTGTTCTCCATCTCAGAAAAATGAGATAAAAATGTATAGCAATACTTGAGCCAGGGATGTAGTTATCAGCACCATGCCTGCCTGGCATGCGCGAGCCCTGAGTTCAATTCCCAATACCTGGAAAGAAAAATTTGTAGCAGTACTTAAACGGGGAATCCAAGCTGACTCTTTCTGCTTGAAATCCAAATGCTGGGTAAACAGAAGAAAGTTTCCCTTGCCTCATTAATTGGGCAAATAATAAAATCACTGCCAGATTAGCAAAGACTTAGTGTCTACTGATAAACTATCGCTAAAAAGAGCAGTGGAAAGTGGGATAGTTCTGGGCGCATTGTAGAAAATGACTCGGCATCACTGCAGAGTGGAGCATCATTTTCCCAGAGCGCTGTGATTCCACTTCCTAGGGTGACCGCACAGTAGCTGGCACTCACAGGAGAGTGCACACGGTCGCCACCCAAGGAGTGCGTAACAGTGCCCGCGTCACGTGCAGTGCGTCAGGTGTGTCGGGCTGAAACGGGGGCTTTGACCGAGGGAAATGTCATCGGTCACGCCCATCTCGGGATGTGTCTCAAAATGTAGTGAGTGAGAGAGGCACATCAGTTCCGAATCACAGAGTAAACAGGATATGGCTTATATTTATGTACAGAACTGGCAAAAACTATAAGAAAAAGCCAGGCATGATTAACACAGAATCCAAGCTAGTCGGGAGAGTTGCGGGAGTCGGTAAGTTGGGATGTGGATGAATGAGACCCAGAGGACCACCCCGCTCCCCTCAGCACTTGGGAATTTATTTGGGACCTTCGCACTGAGTCATATCTCCAGCCCTTTTAAATTTTAATCTCAAGACAGGGTCTTTCTGAGTCACTGAGTTGCCCAGACTGGCATCAAACTTAAAATCCTGCCTCAGCCTCCAGAATGCTGGAATTACAGTCGTGGATCACTGTGCCTAGCTCTGTTAGTTTTGTTTCTTTTTAGTTTTGGTTTTGTTTTTATTTTCTTGACACACAGGGTCTTGCGTGTAGTTCAGGCTAGTTATGTAGCCCATGCTGCTCTCAAACTCTCAGTGGTTCTTCTCTCTCAGCCTCCTGAGTGCTGGGATTACAAGCATGTGCCCCATGCCCAGTAGTTTTCTGTCTCTGAACCTGGGTATTTATTTTGCTGTTTTTTTGTTTTTGTTTTTGTTTTTGTTTTTTGGTCCTAGGGATTGAACTCAGGACCTTGGGCTTGCAGGGCAGGCGTGGTGCCACTAAGCTAAATCCCCAGCCCCTTAATATAGGTTAATTTAAAAGGATTAAAATCTACAGATTGTAATCCCCTTTTTAAAAACCTTTCGTGGATGTATAGGAAGTGGTCGATGTTGAACAGATCGGCCTTATTCTTCTTTTAGTCCGTGAATGCCTGCTTTCCTCTAGCTGTGCCTGTTGCCTGCTGCGATCTCACGGCAAGCCAGGGGTTCTGGGTGGTTCTGCCAGGCCCACTTTGTGAGCATGGTCCTTCATCGGCCCTCACTCTGGTCCACGGCCACTAGCTTGCCATCATTAAATCGCTGCTCTGCTCTTCCTGCTGGGCCACGGCTGCGATCAGGGCTTCTGGGGCAGGCGTCCGTAATCTCTTCTCCTCGTGTGCTTCAGCTCAGGTTCAGATCGAAGGGGACTTCCTGGCATGTTCCTTCTCCATTCTGGAGGAGCAGCCCATGGACATGCTTCTGGGACTGGACATGCTGAAACGGCACCAGGTAATTAAGGGCTTACTCTTTCTTTTGCGTCTGCTTTTTGCGTGTTCCGGGGTTATGATGTTGGTTACATGTACTAGAAAACCAAGAAGCATGATTCTTCAGACCTGGAAACACCCTTAGCTGATTATGTTACCCCATGACATTGGATACAGAACCTCTGTGAGGTCTCTGTGAATCTCCTCAATCTTGGTGTCTGCTGTGACGTAACTGGCAATTTAGTTCCCTTGTGTAATTTTTAATAGTTTTTGGTTTGGGGTGTTTTGCTTTTTTACGGTTTGTTTGTCTGCTTGCTGTTGTATTGTGAGTGTTAAGTTCATTAAGGCTTTAGTAATTCTTTTGGTTTTTTGAGACAGCGCCTTGCTGTATAGTTCAGTCTTGAGCTCACTATGTCGCCCGGGCTGGCCTCAAACTCACTCGTGCCCCAGCCTCCTGAGTGCTGGGGTTACAGGTCAGCTTTCTTCTTTATTAAGGAAGGTGTGTGTGTGTGTGTGTTGTAGAGAGTTAGTGGTTTTATTTGTTTATTTTTGTAATGAGGGAACACTTTGAAAAGACATTACCTTGTATTGTGTGTATTTCTTGGGGATAGGTACCGGAGATGGAATTCAGGACCTTGCACTTGTGAGGCAGGCATGGTGCCCCTGAGCTAACACTTCATTGAAGAGCTAGTGTCCATTGGGAAATAAAAATGGTGCAGTAATACTGAGTTCAAGTCCACTCTGAACTACATAGTGAGACTGTCTGAAAAAAAATACATTGCAGTAGATTTTTATACGTAGTCATTACTCTTATGTCACCATTTTTTTTGTTTTTAGATGCTAAATTTCAGCTGAGGTGTAGGTCTGGTGAAATGCTTAACTAGTGTGTGGTCCAGAAGGGTCTACCACAGAGCTACATCCTCACCCCTTTTCATTTTTTATTTTGAAGCAGTGTCACTAAATTGCTCAGGCTGCCTCTAACCTGAGATCCTTCTGCCTCAGCCTCAGCCTCCTGAGTAACTTGGATTGCACCACCGTGCTCAACTCTGTTCTGTACTAAGTAGATATAAAACTACACAGAAAAGAAGAGCATATGTATGAAATAAAGGATACTTCTGTAGAGGTTGCCTTGAACATTTACTTTTTTCACTTTTGAGACTATTGGTATAGAGTTTAAGTTGTTCTGTATAAAAGAAGCAAATATAAGACTATATAAGTAGTATGGTTTTAACTTTATGAGAAAAAAATCACTTGTATATTCCTAAAAAGTGGGGCTTCTAATTATGCCTGGTACCTTTCCAAGTTTTCTACAATGAATATTTATAGTCAGAAATGATTGACTCTGGCTGCTAAGACAAATATAAACTGTATCCTATAAAGGTTTTTCTGATATAAACTTTGAATATTAAAGAATTCCAGGCAAGGCACAGTGGTCTGTGCCAGTTCCAGCACTCAGGAAACTGAAGCAAGAGGATCACTGCAAGTTCAAGGCCAGCCTGAACTGTATAGCACGACCTGTCACGTGAAAGAACGAATGAATTCTAAACTGGGTGCAATAGTATATGCACTTAGCCCGAGCTTGTTTTGTTTTGTTTTGTTTTTGAGACAGGGTCTCACTATGTAGTCGAGACTGACCTGGAACTCACTGTGTAGCCCAGACTGGTCTCAAACTCATAGCAATCCTCCTGCCTCAGCCTCCCGAGTGCTGGGATTACAGGTGTGTGCCCCCATGCCCGGCCTGCCCCAGCTATTTTGGGTAATGGCGTAGGAAGATCACTTGATCCTAGAAGTTTAAGGCCAGCCTTGGCAATATACCAGTAACAACTCATTTTTTAGATGAAACTTGAAGAAGAAAAAAGCATAAAAATAACTGGTAGTATCTCCCAAGTTAAATTTCAATGCTTTTCACTAAAGTAGTTTGTTTTGTTTTTTGTTTATCCATCTCTCTCCCTGTCTGTGTTGGTCCTTGTAAATGGGGTTTTTAATTTGGGCTCATAATTTTCTGCGTGGCATTTTATCTGCTATCACTTTTCTTTGGTTTCTTCCTTTTAAGTGTTCCATCGATCTCAAGAAAAACGTACTGGTGATTGGCACCACGGGCTCACAGACAACCTTCCTTCCCGAGGGAGAGCTGCCAGAGTGCGCCCGCTTGGCATATGGCACGGGGCGAGAGGATGTGCGGCCAGAGGAAATTGCAGACCAAGAGTTAGCAGAAGCCATTCAGAAATCAGCAGAGGATGCAGGTACTGGAACGGTCGAGCCCTTGGATGATACTTTCAGAGAGGGTAAGACCTTTCCAGTTTGTGATCAGTCTCATCTACCATTGTCCTCTTTCCTCCCCTCCCACCTCAGTAAAAACAGCTTGGTTTCAGCAGATTGAGAAATAACCCATTGCTGTGTACAGGACAGATTGGGAAAGTATTCTGTGTAGCAGTTGTAGCAGTAAGCTGATACTTAGTTGTGATTTCAGCAGTATTTCCCCCCAAGAATTTTTTCCCCTTCCTGAGGCCCATTTAGTTTGAAGGACAACATTGTCATTGTGACTAAAGTAGTACTTTTTAAATATTTATTGAAAGCATGGCCAGCAAACAAGAACCAGCAGTTAGAATCACAATTGAACAGTAATCAAATATGATGTATACACTCTTGCTGAGGTCACTGTAGTGGCATCATGCCCTTCAACAAGATGAAAACTATTTGTCTTTCTTTATTGGTGCATTTTAGGTACACAGTACAGTTCCATTCATCATTGGGATCTTGTACCTTTACATGAAAGGTCTTGGTTCTTATTTTTCCCCCTTAAATGAAAACTATTAACGTCAAGGGTTTCATATTTTTTCTAAGTCTCAAGTGTTATGGACTATTTCAATACAAAGATGGAGCCAATTTTCTGGGTAAAATGGAGCAGCACAGTTTTGCTCAAATTCCCCATCTGTTACAGAACAATGACTGTAGGATGCATTTTGTAGAAGCTTGTACTTTTTTTTTTTTTTTTTTTTTTTTTTTTTTTTTTTT
>NW_022900935.1:1298603-1314602 GCF_012274545.1 Fukomys damarensis
TTACCTTTTGAGCTGCCTTCCTCATAAGCACAAGGTCCCAAGTTCAATCCCTGGTGCCAAAAAAAGAGAATTGCCTTGAGTCTTGAGCCACAGTTCCTCGTCGTTATGATTGTGTCACATTGCTTTTTCTTGTACAGGAAAGTGTGTTAGAGTTAGATGGTCCAGGAGTGCCTTTCTTCTGATGACAAAAGAGATGAGGAGCAGCCAGGTTTGCCACTTGTTTCTCACCCAGTAGCAGGGGTAGAACTTAGGGCCTTCGCACTGAGCTGTAACCCCAGTCCTTTCTGAGGTGGGCTTCCACCAAGTCACTGGGAGGCCCAGGTTGGATTCACACTTCTGATGCTCCTGCCTCAGCCTCTCATGGCTGGGATTACCTGCTTTTGCCACCGTGCCTGGTTATTGCCACACAGTTCTTTTCTTTCTTGCTTTCTCTTTTTTTTTTTTTGGTACTGGGGATCGAACTCAGGTCCTTGCACTTGCGAGGCAGGTGGCGGAACCGCTGAGCTAAATCCCCAGCCCTTCCACATGTTTTTTGAGAACATTCCAGCATCCAGCCCTGATCCTAGAACGGGCATGGATAGCAGATGCCGTCCTGCGAGCGGGCCGTGTTCGGAATATAAGAGGTCTCTCTCACTGTTCAGCCCAGAGCTGCATGTGAGGTGCGGTTTAGTTTGGTGCTGGAGATGTCGCACAGAGGCGGAGCCTGGTGTATGCGTAGCCCTTGGTTCAGAACCCCCCCCCCTCAAAAAAAAAAAAAAGTGGAGTCTTGGTTGCAGCTTATGTAATTGGAAGGAAAGGGAGAACTTTAGTCTTCCTAATGAGGTGAGCGTGAATCAGTTTGACCTACCTGCTTAATTTTGGGTAATTTGTCAGCTTAGTCATGCCACATGTCAATGCGGAATAGAAAATTCTCAGGTGTCTTTTCTTTCCACCCCATCTCTGTGCTACCTATTACAGGAGCACTAGCTGATGGCAGCCAGGTTTTCTGACCCACTGGCAACGCTTACCCTTTGCTGACCACTTATTTTATGGAAACTTCAGGAGATTGAAGTACATACCACAGGTGTTTTCAGTACCAGTTTGCAAAGATAAGAAAGCAGCTCTTTATCCATGTAACCTTTTATGACTGGTAAATACAGCTGAGCTAATTTTTCTAATCTTTAAACAGTGAAAGTAGTTCTGCAAAATTAGGTCCTGTTACATATACCCAGCTTCCCACGTCCAAACTCCAGACATGATGGGTGGAGGGATTTTGTGAGGAGCTTTTGCTTTGGTAGATACTTTCTGTCAGTTGGGAAATGATTCACCCAGGGTGGCAGCACACGCCTGCAGTCCCGTACTCGGAGAGGTTGAGACAGGGAGATCAGAAGTTTGAGCAACTCTAGAGAGGTGCGGAGCTAGGGCTAGGGATACAGCTCCGTGCAGAGGCTCTCGAGTTCAGTCCCCTGGACTACCAAAAGAATTTAGAGTGGAGCTATATTTGATATGTTAAACTGACTAGAAGTAAAGCAGGTAAGTCAAGATGAAATATAACCATATTTCTTTCTTTTTTTTTCCCCCCTTAATAACATTTTGGGTTTCTTTGCTTTTTATTTTTGGCACCAGGGATCGAACTCAGGACCTTGCTCTTGCAAGGCAGGTGGGTGACACCACTGAGCTAAGTCCCCAGCCCTGTGCCATAAGATTTTATCATCTAATGTTATCTGAGGAAGCTGCTTTTTTTCACCTGTTTGCTCATAAATTCTGAGTATAAATGTGTGAGATTAATTTCTTTCTGAATTCAATTAAAAATCTATTGATGGGGCTGGGGATTTACTCAGTGGCGCTTCACCTGTCTCACAAACACAAGATTCTGAGTTTGATCCCCAGTACCAAATAAATAAATAAATCTGTTGATCACTGGGCATGGTGGCGCACGCCTGTAATCCCAACACTCAGGAGGCTGAGGCAGGAGGATTGCATGAGTTCAAGGCCAGCCTGGGCTACATAGCGAGATTACCCACCCCCATCATCTGTTGAAGTTGACACATTGCTTTATGTATGTGGGAGAACTGAAGCAACCGGCAAATCTTTTGGCTGTGTAAACAGTATAAATATTCCCCAACTTGGTGCCTACTGGTTCCTAATTTTAAAGATGGCAGAGGAGTGGAGGATGTCCCCTGCATGCTGTGTGGTTTGCATTGTTAACCCAGGTTTGCTTGTCTGTTTCCTAATCCAAACAGAGCGTCAGAAGCCATGATGCATGTAGTGTGTGTGTACTGCAGCTGGAGTGGGCCCCAGACCAGGTATTTATAGAAGCCGCATTAACCCTTCCATGCAGTTGTCGTCTGTGCTGTCTGTACAGTTTGGGACGTTAGCTTCTGCCTTCGATCATTTCACCCTGTCCAGTCACGGTTACAACTGGCCCGTGGTATTTACATTTGTGTGTATGTTTGCATACATATATATGTAAATATGAGTTCCCGTTTAAGATGTCACCAATTATCACGGCGTTTCCAGGGAGGGAGGAGCTCGGTGAGACGTGCGCGTCCCCTCCCAGCTACCTCGACGACCAGCTGTCCTGGACGCCAAGTGAAGGATTCGGTGTCACAACACTCGGTCGTTGGAGATACCTGTGCATTTGTGCTTCTCCTAAGTCCCTTTCCTCTGAAACACTGGAAGCTCTTGTTCTGCTCCTGTGTGTAGGGGCAGAAATTTCCATTCTGTCCAAGAGAAACACGGCGGGCCACCTGGGCAGGTCTGACACGGCGCTGTCCTCGCACAAGAACTGAGGCTGCCTCCCCTGCCCCGGCCTGGACAGGATCCATTCTGCTTCCATTTCCCTGTGTAGAAACAAGATCGTTGTCAGCTCGATCTGATCTGGCTGATCTGGCTGATGCGGCAAGATGAGGAGAGCTTTTCTTTCACAAAATAAGGGCTTTAGGGGATTTCTGGCTGGTCGTGATTGGAGTCATAGCATTGAAGCCCCCACCCCCACCCTCAAAACCTCTCCCTGCCTGCTCCTCACTTCTCCTTTCCTCTTCCTCCCCTTGTTCTTCTCCCTCTTTCCTCCTCCTCTCTCTCTTTACTCCTTATAAAGGACAGTTTAAAAATAGGCACAGTTGCCCGTTATCCTCATCCTCTTCTCCTAAATGTTCTATGATACTGACCCAGTCCTGCGCTACAGTGAGGACTGAGGCTAATGGAATTGACCGTATCGGGTCCGGGGGCTGACTGTGTGCTGCTCTCTGGTGGGTACGACGTCACTTGAGAGTGCTGTGACCTTCACCTCGCCTGGCGAGTTACAACTGGTACAGCAGTGCTAGGTGGTGTTTACCACGCTCTCTCTTGCTGACAGGGATTACAGTGCAGTTTCTGTTAGCATTAGACCAGAACTGAATCTTTCAGAATCAGTTTTGTTGATTAGATTGGTAAAACCAGCGACTGTGTTTCTAGATTCTGATGGATATAATTTAAATAAAACACACTGTTTTCCTGTTTACTGCTAACCTAGAAGTAAGGTAAGATTATTTTTGTAAGAAATCGGTAACTTCCTGACAATGCTTTAGTCGTCTTGTGTTGTTAACCCGTTTGATTTTAACGATTTGAAGCTGTTTGCATTTATAACTGCATTGCTTCATGACTTACATCAAGATCAGGTACTGTGTGGGATGTTAACATTGGGCCCAGAGCCTTTTAGCTGCGTCTAACCACATTGTGTATTGTGATTGGTCTTTTAGCAATTTGTTAATAAGCGCTTTCGGTCAGTTTTAACTTGTTCAGTGTCAGAAGGAGGATTGGAGCTGAGTTTTAGTGGCATCAGTATGGTATCTGCCCTGAGCTAGTGTTGTCTGCCATCATATCTGAGGCTCAGTAAGTGCAGTGACTCTAGATTTAGTCATTGCTGCCAGGCATGGTGATGCACGTCTGTAATCCCAGCGCAGGCTGAGGCCAGAGGATCACCATGAATTCAAGGCCAGCCTCAACTATATAGCAAGACCCCAACTCAAAAATAAAATCATTCCCTGTTGAAAAACTATTGTAATCTCCCTCCACTGTTCACTTCCCTGTTCTCTTCTTAAAGGGCTTAAATGTTCTTGACTGCACTCTGTCAGTGGGGTAACTGAGGATCCTTCAAAGTTGCAGTATTTGGCAGGGTGACGATTGGGATTTAATTCCTTTTATCTTGAGCTTTACTTCTGTTTTCCTGGAAGTCTGCAAGCATGTGAATTCTTATTTCTCCTTATAATTCCTACTTTGTTACACATATACTTGCTCTTATACTTCTGAGCTCAGTGTTTACATCTGAAATATGAAAAGTGTGTGGAATTACTATGCTGCAGCGGTTCTCAAGATCTGTGATGTGCTTAAGAATTACCCGGGGAACTCATTGCAAGCACGGTATTTAAAGTGTCCCAGGAAATTTTGGGACAAATGGTGGACGATCCTGCCTGAAGAAACTTCTGGAGCTCTAGGCTCACTGGGAATGGAGATGTGTCAGTGCGCTACAGCCTGAGCTGGGGCCCAGCTGCTACATGGAAACATAGCAGACCGCAGCGAGCTTGTGCTGTCCAGTACATCCCTGCTTCTTATCCCGATTCTGGGATGGTAAATTGCCTAGCACAGTGAGAAAGATTCTTGTGTTTTTAAAGTCATGTCTATGTATAAGAGAAACCAGAATTAAAGGGCTTATTGTATTCTATCTTGTTTAGATTTGTATCCTCTGATAATTTATTGGCCTTCTGTTACCTGCCAATTAATCTTTTTGCTCTCCCTTTTGTGACAGAGAAGAGCGGTAAAGAATCTACCTCACTGGGAATGTCATCATTACCAACTTCAGACGGACTTGCCCGTCCAGCCCATTCCTCAGGACCAGGTCCTGAAATTGGTGACCCTCCGAGGCTCGCTTGCTCTGCCTCTGCCTCAGCCTGCCCTGTCGAGCCCAGTGACCCAGGCAGCATGGAACCTAAAGCTGGAAAGGCTCTGAGGGCTTCAGCTGAATTCCAGACGAACTCGGAACAGAAGGATCTCCTTCCTCTACAGTCGCTCCCTGGTCTTGCTTCCTCAGCGGACCAGGGTCCAGCTATGCCTTTGCCTCATGCGTCTGAAGAAGTGGCCCTTAGAGGTAATCTGGAGAAATCTGCTGAAGGAAGCTGCCAGGGCCTCAGACTTTGTCTCCGTACAAGACAGGAAGCCAGTGTGTCTGTCACCACTGCTAGGATGCATGAACCACTGATGCTTGTAGACAAAAAGGGTTGTCGCCCAGAAAATCAGAGCCTGCACCAACTCAATGGCCTTCGGCAGCACACCGAACCAGGGAATAAACAGCAGGAGGCTCCTGGTGACCGAGGGCATCTTCGTGACCTGGGGGACCTTCGACTTCCTGAAGGGAAGCAACAGGATCAGCAGCAAATTGTTGGTTTGAAGGCTTTTCTGAGAGGAGACGGGCTGCAGCAGAACGCAGATCTGCCAAGCACAGAGAAGAGCTTCCTACCTCCAGGACGCTTTGGCCCCTCGAATTCAGAAACGCGTATGGAACTAGATGTGGTGGAACGGCCTGTAGTTGCCGTGCTTAAGGCAGCAGGCAGTCAGAATGCCAGCGTCGAGAACACTGCCACGTCTCGTCTCACTCCGGATAACCCCCTGATGGAAGTGGAAGCATCACAGTGTGGCCCTTCACCTGAAAGTGTGAATAATTCCGTTTGCACTCAGGATTCACAGCCTCCAGAAAGTAACGTTGAGATGCCTGGAACAAACCCTGACTGTGGCAGCAGCCTCCCCTCTCTCAGTCGCTGTGGCGGCTGCCAGCCCTCTGTCAGGGCCACGGAAGAGTCTCGTTCATCTGTATCAGCAGCCTTGAGAGAACTTCATGAACTTTTGGTCAGTAGTAGTAAGCCAGCTCCAGAAAACACATCTAAAGTTGTCTGTCAGTCACAAACAGCACCCGAGGGCCAAACAGACTTTCCAGAAGGGTGGACTCAGAGTGGCTGTCCGCCCCACAGCGAACTGTGTCCACAAGTCTCCTGTCACCAGGCCAGATCTGCATCAGTGAAGACGGAAAGCTTCGGCGCTACGCCTCGCACTGGAACAGAAGACACAGAAAGTTTTGGCTCCCGGCGTCCAGGTGATGGCCTGTCAGCTGACAAGGAAGGTGTCCCCGGATCTCGAGAGTCAGTGAGTGAGAGCGTTTCTGTCACTATAACTTCATCTGAATCATCTAATCACTTACACTGCACCTTAGGTGTCGAAACTTCACCCAGTCTCACAGCCAGTGAGGAAGATGCCCTCAGTCAGACTGCTGAGCACACTGAGTCTTTGCCACCTGGTTTCATACTGGTTAAAGACCTGGGTCGGGGCATGCAGAATCCAGTAACGGACAGGCCCGAAACCAGAGAAAATGCCTGTCCTGACACTGCGAGGCCATTTCTTGAATTGGAACCGCCTACCAGCCGTCCCTCATCAAGTCTTTCCCTTCTTTCACCCTTAATTTTTCCCGCCACAGATATTGACCGGATTCTCCGGGCTGGCTTTACTTTGCAGGAAGCTCTCGGGGCTTTGCATCGAGTGGGTGGAAATGCAGACCTTGCACTTCTTGTTTTGCTAGCTAAGAACATTGTAGTTCCTACGTAACCACGGGAAAGTGGGCTAGACCGTCCTCCGATCCCTTTAAGAGGAAGAAACAAAGCGCGCCCTTTCTGTACAATACACCCTCTCCACATACACCGTCGATCCAGAAACCTGCGAGCAGAATGTCGAGCCAGAATTTTTTTAAAGGTTTTTTTTCGGCCAAAGTAATTTATGATCTCTTGTCTGATGAATTTGTCTATTCTACTTGTTAAATTTTGGCCTTTTAAAATGTATTGGCAGTATGTGCATACGAAGCTTTTTATTCTCATTAAGGTGATGTGTCCTGGAATAAAATGGATGGTTTTGTCTGTAGCATAACATTGTAGAATTGAGAGTGAATGCTTTGAAAAGCAGAGGCCGTGAGAAACCTGCCACCCGTGCAGTTCCACACGGACGAACTTCCTGCCACGGCCGTCTCTGCAACAGGCAGGGTGCGGCTTGTCAGCTCAGTCATCAGTGGGAAAACTTCTGACCGTGCCGCTTGGTGTTTGGAGTTTTACACAGGGTCTGCGTGTTGTGACTCACCCGTTACAACGACGTTGAAGAAAAACTGAATAAGGTATTCTAGGGTGCTGTGCTTTTATTTGTGTGCTCAGGACTTGACATTTTAACAGTGAGCGGGATTAAAGCTCGAGCCACTCTGCACTACACACTACTGTGTGCGTGGGTTCCACTGGGTGGGAGGTCTTAGAATTAACTGCAGAGCGAAACTTGGTGCTGCCCAGAACAGAGAAGGGAAGGGAAAGAAAGGCCCCGCGTGATTCCGTCTGCAAATGTCAAGGGCTGTGCAAGGCAGGCAGTGGCCTAAAAACTGGGATGTACTGAGGATTGGGTTTGCTAGCGTCTCCCTGATGACACCTCAGCCCTTAGTGACGAGCGCAGATCTAGCTACGTGGGTAGATCGCCAGCAGCTCACTCCCTTTCCAGACTCGCCTTGTGCTGGGAGGTTCTCCAGAGCGCCACCGGCTGTGATCCGAGGGAGACGTGGAACTGTGGTAATCTCGCCACGGGTTCATCGTGTGCTTAGCGTGGTCAGTCTGGTGTCAGTCGTGGCGGTGAAGATAGTCGTTTCTGACTTCAGTGGCCTTGGTAGTTTTCCATCCCTTTCTTTCCTCAGGAGTTTCTTTTTAAGCAAGATTCATGTTTGTGTTTACCATGTCAAATTAGAGTGGGGCAAAATATATAGAACTATTTATTGTGGCCTTTTTTTTTTTAATATAAGGAGTAGCCCTTGGAAGTCATTGTCCTGTGGGCCCCACTGTGCAATAACCCTACTGGATAGGTTGTAGATAATTCTTTCCTAGAAAATGAACTATTCTTTTAGGTACCTAGCAGGATTCTGAAATCTTGGGGGTTTTGTTTGTTTGTTTGTTTTTAAAAATTTTGAGGGACTGGGGATTTAGCGCAGTGGCGCCACCTCCTGCCTCACAGGCTTAAGGTCCGGGATTTCAATCCCCTGATACCAAAAAAAAGAAAAGAATTTTGAAAGCCAGGCGTGGTGGTTATGCCCACCTGTAATCCCAGCCCTCTGGAGGCTGAGGCAGGAGAACTACAAGTCTGAGATCAGCCTGAGCTGCATAATGACACCCTGTCTCAAGAAAAAATATAAGGTCCCAGGAAGTAGCTCAGTGTTGCTGTTCTGAGTTCAGTTCCTGGTACCAAAAAAAAAGAAAAAAAAGAATAAAAAATTTAAAAAAAAATAAATTTGAGAATGATTATTCCTGATTCCAGATTATAGTTTGCAACATATTTGAAACAAAAGTTTTTGAAAGAATGATTGCTGAGCTGAAGAGTTAAATGATTTTTTCTTCGGGAAGGGTCACTTTTCTCCGAAGGCTTGCTCTTCCCATCAAAATTTAAAATCACTGAGTACAATCAAAACAGGCTCCTCTCAGGAGTTTCTAAAACTTTAATTTAGGGGCACTTGGAGGCAACTCCCAGTCTGTGTTGTTTGTGTGTGTGTTTTGAGCCTTCAGCGACCTGATGCAGGTCACGTAGACACATCGTGATCCTTTCTGAAGTTAGGAGGTGGTTGACAGAAGGGGCTGTCGTTTTCCGCTTTCCTTTGGGTGCTCAGAACAGCAGGTGAACCTGGCTGTCTTTAAACTCACAGGCAGCCACACGTTGTCGACTCTTGCTTGCCCTACACCAAAGACATAAGATTCACTAGGAGGAGATGTTACAGGATCGCTGTCGACCGACTCCTAGAGCTGTGATTATAATTAAGTAGTTGGCGTTATGACTAAGGCAAAAGCCAGCAGCAGTGCACTGGGGCCCTGGATTTGCGTTCTGGGTGGTGGTTTGAGAGTGTACTTTAGGGTTCTAAATCTTAGGGCACAGGGAACTCATCAGCGGCCACCGAAAGGCCCGTGTGACGGTGGCTGCAGAGCTTCCTGTGTGCGCAGATCCCACCAGCACCCTGCTCGGAAGCTGGCCACTGACTTCTCCATGTTGGGGTTTAGGAAGCTGTTCCAGGTGAAGGACATAGCGTCAATCCGGGAAAGATTTCATTATAGTAGTTTTATGTGTCTGTCTGTACATTTATCTTTAGGAGAAAAGTGAATAGGCTTACAGTCGTACAGGTGTTCTTGTTAGGAATTCTTCCCATGAGCTTAACCCGCCTGCCAAATCCCTTTTGGTCCCTTTTTTTTTTTTAGCATATACTTGCTTTTGATTTTTAAAATGTCACTGTCCATCATTCATATGAAAATAACATTTTAGGAGTTTGAATGATTTTTTAATTTAGCAGTTCTAGACCACAAAAGGTATTAGGAATATTACACCGTTGAACCTGCAGTGTCAGTTTTCCTTTAGTACTAGAACTTCAGAAGTGCAGAAGTTTTATATATATTTTGGTGGGGGACCAGAGATTGAACTCGGGTCCTTGTGCTTGCAAGGCAGGTGGCAGAACCACTGAGCTAAATCCCCAGCCCCTGAAGTTATATATTAACTCCTAAAAATAAATAAGATCGAGCCATTGCGAACCCCTCCGATAATTCCCCAACCCATCAGGGCAGTCCTGTGTCGGCGCTTACATCCTAGGGTGGTCTCTGCTTATGCACCAGAGAGGAGGGTCTCTGTGAGGCACTTGGCCACCAGACTGCTATACAGAGGCCAGAGGTTCTGCTGTGGGCACCTCAGAACCATCTCCAGCTCTGCCAGTTTGGGCCTCACCTGTTAGTGGGTAAAGATAACCAGCTGCTTAGCGAGGGAGGCTGAGTGGATGGTGTGTCTATTAGAACCCTCTGTCCGCCTGTGCTTCCCAGAGCTGCTTGACTCCATACCGGTCCCCTGTGTTCACCCCCAAAGTGTTTCTCCATCAAGAGGGCACCTGGGAATGAAATAGGAGACTTTGTGTCCCTCATTTCGTGACACCCAGTCACTGTGGAATCCTCCTGTCTTCCTATCACAGCTCTCTCTAATGAAAGCCATAAAAGTTGTTGGTGTGACCTTTCCGTTCATGTCTGTGAACACGTGTGAGCTGTTACCTATGGTGATTGACAAATACCTTAGAGTTAATTTTACATAGATTAAAAAGCAAGTTTTATATCTACAGATGTCTTCAGTGATGGTGGCTTTTATCTCGCCATGTATATAATGAACTGCCTTGCAAATAACTAGGCCAGAGAGTCACTCACACTCCGATTGCCTTTGCCTGCTGTCGGCCGCCTGTGGCGGGGGTGTGCAGGAAGGTTGGATCGCTGCATGTTTCAGACTTAACTCACTGACAGTGCATCCTGGAGAAGCTAACCAGGGCTTTGGGGTGAGCTTGTTGGTAGAGCTTGTGCTTAGCCTGTGAGGCCCTGACTTGGATCCCCAACACCAAAAAAAAAATCTATATATAATAAGACACATGGCGGCACATTCCTGTAATCCCAGCACTTGGGAGGCTGAGGCAGGAGGATCGCTGTGAGTTCGAGATCAGCCTGGGCTACATAGTGAGTTCCAGGTCAGTCTCAACTACATAGTGAGACCCTGTCTCAGAAAAGGAAAAAAAGCTGAGATATTAACTGGATTGTATTCTCTCTAGCACTCACCCAGAGGCCATTTTCTCATTTGAACTTGGTGACCTAGTGTAGTCTTTGGCTGAACTAAAAAGACAGTTATGAGTTGCCCTCCCTAGAAAATGAATTACTTCTCCTGTTAGGAGATACATAAAAATAAGCCGTTTCACCCCAGCGAGTGAATGCGGATTCCTCTTAGCCTGTCCTTGGAACTGGATTGTGAGGTCATAGCACGTTTTAGACTTAGTGGAGCCTTGGTAGGTGGTGTTAGTCGCTGAGTGAAGAACTTAGGGGTGAACCTGTAGTGTTCTTGCTTTTCTTTTGTGCATTTGTTTCCCTGAAGAGCAGAGGTATTGAGTAGCAGTGGGCAGTGAAAGTGGGAGTATAAGCGTTTGGAAATAGTCCCCAAAGGGCCAGGACTTCAGCTCAGTGGCACTGCACCTGCCTCGCAAGCACAAGGTCCCGAGTTCGATCTTCGGTTACCAAAAAAGAGAAAGTGTCCCTCCTGGAGATGAGGACCCACTTGAAGTGGGCCTCAGGCTCCCTGTTACCAAGCAGTCAGTTTCCCCACATTAAATCACTAGGATTCCCCAGATAGGTTGCTATATGGGTTTTGCACCTGGTAAACTAAAAATGGGTCTCTGGATGCTTTTTTGTCCCAAGGATCAAACTTGGGACCTTGCACTTGGGAGGCAGGCAGCAGAACCACTGAGCCAAATCCCCTGCCCTGTACTATCAGTGTTACAATGAGAAAGGAGGAGAAAAAAAATGAGAAATTCTCTTACATATTTAAAAGGAAGTTAACTACTCCCTTCAAGGCTATGCAACATTAAAGTCTCTTGACAGGGCCTTGCTATGTAGCATAGGCAGGCCTCAAATTTACAGTGATCCTTCCTGCCTCAGCCTCCTGAGTACCGTGATTACAGGCAGGTACCACTATTCTTAGTTTTCTTTTTGTGTGTCTTGAGACAGTGTCTCACTGTGTAGTTAAGGCTGGTCTTGAACTCACAGGGTTTCTGCCTCAGCCTCCGGAGTGCTGGGATTACAGAAGGGCACCAGTGTTACCTGGCTCGCGGGATGAATTTTGTGCGAGACTCTTGTTACTTTTCCATCCACTCGATAAATATGAGTGCCCTCATGCCAGGCACTGATGGACAGTGGGGATTTGAGGTGTGACTGTTAACAGATTGGACCCTTCCCTTGTGAAGCTTTCAGAATAATAGCGAGACGTGAAACATTTTAACTTCAAATACAGGCTCTATTTTTGCCTATAAGCTTTTTGCACTCTCTCCCGGGACAGGATCATTTGTTCTCCAGCCTTCTTGCAGCTGGGACTACAGGCATTGCCACTGCGCCCTGTTAGCATGTTTAGTTTTTGAAGTCCTTAGAGTTCCTTGGTTCCATTTTAGAGCCAGTCGGGAAGAATCAAGCCCACAAGGGAATCAAATGCTGGGAACCTATCATTTTCCCCATAGATTGAACCCAGGGCCTTGTGCATGTTAGGCGAGCACTCTGTCGCAGCCCCAGGATTTTAAATTTTATTTATTTATTCTGAATGCCAGGTACACCTCAAGTCCCAGCACTTAGGAGTTTTGAAGCCAGCCTGGGCTACAAACTGAGACCCTGTCTCAATTTAAAAAAAAAGAAAAAAGCAGAGGGCCAGAGATTTAGCTCAGTGGTGCCACCGCCTGCCTCACAAGCACAAGGACCTGCGTTCGATCCCCGGTACCAAAAAATGAAAAAAGCAGAAGCAGAGAAACCAACAAAATTGTAACATTTGGTGGAAATACCTGAAGAAACCAGATGCTGAGAGATCAATTCACAGTGCTGCTAGGAGGGAAGGGACAGGCAGGACAGGAAGTTGATGGCGACAGTGTCAGGCAGCCTTCCGATGGGATGGGAGGGCGCCGTACCGCCCACAGCCCTCGCTCCGAGCGAATACTGGCCATCTGGGCTGGCGGGACTTAGCCGGGTTTTGTGCTATTTTAAAGCATCTGAGTGCAGCGTATGAAAATGGGAATCTAGAGCAGGAAATGTAGAAGGCCACTGCTCGGGGACTGGCAGGAGTGACTTACAAAAGAATTGGAGGCTCTAAACACAGCAGGAGGGCTCCATCCCAGGGTGTTCTTTAACCCACGAACACAGGTAGAATCTGAGTCTAGGTTCTGTGAGCCTTAGGGCTCACAGGAAGCTGCGGTGTGACTGTAGACCATGGGGCTGTAAAGCAGAGGGCTCGGCTGAGGAGGGTGTAGGGCATCACCTTGGGAGTGAAATTGGCCAAGAAAATGGCACAGGGTGTAGGGCTTAGAGGACATTTCTTTACCTAAAATATTAAACTACAGATGATCGGGATGTGGAGAGAGAACACAGTATTGGGGTAACTGACAGAACTACATTGCTCCGTGCTGTTAAGATTTTCATTGTCTGATTTGGGGAGGGATCAGGTTGAGGCATTTTCCCCCGCTAGCAATTGTTTTGTTTACTCCGCCACCTTGAGAGAATGGGTCTGTGGCCTGAAGAAGGGTAGATGGGTGTTTCCTGCCAGAGCCGGCCAGCTCGGTTTGTTTCCAGATGCCGTGACCAGGCTTTTTCACCCCTTAAAGTGAGTTTTATGCCACCTGTCCAAAACCTTCCCATCTCAACGCTTAGATTTTGGTTCATCACCCCGGTCACCCTCTGGAAATAGTTCTGGTGTTGGAACGCTTCTACACACTGGCTGAATGTGCTTTTTTCACCACGTACCTGCAATGAAAATCGACTGTGTGTTTTTATTCCAAATCCAAATATTGTTGGCAAGTTGGGCTCATGGCCTTTGCACTCAAAAGATTTGTTTACCAGTTTTATAGCCATATTTGGCAAACTGTAGTAATAGAAACCCCTCTTTTCTTTCCCTTTTTTTCTTTGTATGGTAAGATTTTCTTTATAACCTTTGAGACTACTGCATCTTAAGAACTAGACTGACTGGCAAAATAGGCTTTGCTTGTAGCTCAGCTGTTCCCCAAATGCTCTGGTTTTGAGAGTTGGGAAAACTCTGAGAACTTACAGGAACCAAACTCAGGAACCCCAAACTTGGCTGCATCGTGCCATTAGGGTTAGGGGCTGAGCCTAGGGCCTGCCTATAGCTGAGTGAACTCCATGCCTTTGAGTTTGAACTTGTGTCATACTGAAAATGTAAGTCAGCCCTAAGTAATCAAACGCTTTATTTTGTTTCTCTTTTTTTAATAGGAACTTTCTGAAGGAAAAAAAAATGGTGTGTAAAACATTTGATATTTAAGACAATAAAGTTTTTACCGTAAGAATTTTGTTCGATCAGTTTCTTTCTACATCGAGATGGTTACTTCACTCTTGTCCTTGTCTGCCTGCCCCTTTGAGTTACTCACACACGTCATGACTTACAATGGTCTCTGTGCCTGAGTCCAGAGGAACAGGCATCGAGGCACCATGAGCTAACTTCCGGGTTGCAGGGGGACAGGCGGGCGTTTTAGAACTGCCTGTGTGCAGTTGGTGCCTGGTAAGCTGGGGAACCCAGTAGTTGAGCCTGGTGTCCTCCAGAGCCAGGTCACATGGCTACAGATCCCCTCTGCCACTTACTAGTTGATGTGACTGGGTAATAGCAATGAAACAAGTTCACGAAGTTCACCCGTGCCTGGTGCACACCCCATGCTCACTACCTGCGCGTTACATACGAACAGGCATGGTTCGGAAGGCCCCTTCTGAAAACTGCTAAGTGGACTTTGCAGAAGCTGGGGAGATTCAGCCAGGCCTGATGCCCACACCTGTGACCCCAGTGCCCTGAGAGGCTAAGGCAGAAGGGTCCAAGTTTGAGCCCACCCTGGACAACTTAAGCCACTAAGAGTCTACCTCAAAAACTTTAAAAGGGGCTGGGGATGTAGCTCAGTGCAGAGGCCCTGGGTTCAGTCCTCAGTATTGCAAAGACACTCAAACGTTGGATATTTTATCTGAGTCTAATGTGGGGGGAGTCGTTCCGCACCCTGGGCTGCCCTCTTCAGCGTGTGGCCTCCAAGATGTCCTCAGACATCAGCACCAGCTGGCACGCCAGGGAAAGGGTGGCGATGTGCCTCTCCATTCCTCATTGCACTGGCTGGAAGCCGTCACCTGGCCATGCCAAACTCGGGAGGTGGGGATTATAATCCACCTCTCTGCCCTGCAAAACCAGGAATAGTTTGTGGCCAGCTACCAGGCCTTACTGGCACCTTGGAGCCCACACACGCCCTTTCTCCAGAGGAAGTGATTCATGTCCCGTTTAGGTACCTGTTGGCCTCCAAGCCTAGAGTCACCCCTGCTGCCTGGCCCTCTCCCTCAGGTGTTGCTGTGGCTCCTTAGGTCTTGTAAGTTCTAATCTCTGGGATCACTTAGCTCCTCTCCTGCCACATACTGTGAGAGGACAGGGCCGGAATAACTGCAGTAGCAAGTCCTATTTGGGAAAGGGACATCAGAATATGCAGCTGTCACTGGCCCCCAAATTAGAAAACTGCTAGCATTCATTGTGAAGAAGTTTGTTTAGGATCCCAGTTCTCTTTAGAAGGAACTCCCTAGCCTGTGGGCCCAAAGAGTTGGTAGCTTCTCCCATCTGGGTTGGTGGTTTCTTTGGTAAAACAAGTTATTTAGTCCTTGGTAGGCTTCTGGGTCTTCATCATGCTTAAGGCCAGTACCCCATTCACAGTGCCTACCTATGCGATCTGTGAGCCTGACACTGCTTTCTCACTTGCAGGGTGCGCAGTAGCGCCTACCTCAAGTCCATCAAGTACATTATTGGAGTGGGAAAACAGTGTACTTTTCGCTGCAGAGCTGAGTCTTTCTGGGCTTGATGTTCAAAGGCTCTTTCATGCTTAGCTGGGATCATCTGGGTGTGGTGGCACACACCTGTAATCCCAGTACTTGGGAGGCTGAGGCAGGAGGATCACTGAGTTCTAGACCAGCCTGGGTTATGTAGTGAGTTCCAGGTCAGTCTCAACTACATAGTGAGACCCTGTCTCAAAAAACAAAAAGAACCACCACCACCACCACCAACAACAACAACAACAAAAAACTGCTGAGATCTAAAAGGAGGAAAATGATTTTTTACAGCCTTTCAAAACCCCACGTGTTTGGTTGGCTCCTTTCCTTTTCGCTTCTGCTTAGAACCAGCCCGTTCTTTCCTACACTCATCTTTCTCGTGATGTTTGTAACGGATTTGACACACTGCCATGGCTTTTCAGCTCCTCCTCTCAGGCTGGAGAAGGGAATGCTGTTAGTCCACCCATGTTGCTGCAGGAGACATGTCTCGATGTTTTGTCCTCTCGGTAAATAATACGGGTCTCAGGGGAAATGGGAAGTGGGGGGGGGAGAAAGGGAAAGAAAAAAATGGAAACAAAGTCTTTGCAAATAG
>NW_022900935.1:1314927-1325722 GCF_012274545.1 Fukomys damarensis
TGCGCCACCACACCCAGCAATGAATGTTAACTGTACTCTACTTAAAAAGTACCAATAAACTCAATAAAAAAGATAAATAAATACAGGTCTGTGGGCCAGGGATTTAGCTCAGTGGTTCCACTGCCTGCCTCACAAGAGCAAGGTCCTGAGATTGATCCTCAGTACAAAAAAACAAAACAAAACAGGTCTCAGGCTGGGGATGTAGCTCAGCGGTAGAGCCCTTGCCTGGCATGCGCATCGCCCGGGGTTCAATCCCCACTGCTGGGGGAGAAAAAGGGGAAGCCTCCATTTTTTGGTTTCCTTTATCAATTTCCTTCAAACCTACCAAACTACTGTCATAGTTTAGATTTTAAATCCCATTTCCCTAACAATTTCTATATATAGTGGGTGAACTGCTGCAACAAACCAACCCCAAATATCAGCAGCTTAACACAAAAGAGCCCAGTCCTCCACTAAGCGCCCAGGGGATCCGGACAGAGACGGGAGGCGGGAAGGGCGCTTCTCCGTGCTGCCTCCCAGGAACCAGGCTCCCAGCCCTGCTGCTCATTTTCCTGTAGCCTCACGGTTGCCTTGGCCTTCATTCAACCGATGTGAGGGAGGAGAGAAACACATTTGAGAGGTGTATTTTTGTATTTGGTTTTTTGGGTACCGGGGATCCAACTTGGGACATTGTGCTTGTCAAGCAGGGGGTGGAACCACTGAGCTAAATCCCCAGCCCATTTGAGAGGCTTTTATGGGACCAAGCTGGAAATGGTTGCCTCCGTCCCTTCCTATTACCAGGAGAAAATACATAAACAGCTTGAAGGAAAAAAGGTTTATTTTGTCTCACGGTTTCAGACATGGCTCCAAGGCAGTGACTTCATGGCCGAGGGGCATCGTGGGAGAAAACTGCAGCATGGACAGGAAGAGCCAGGAAAATACTCCATGGAAGGCACCGTGCAGGACCTGCTTCTGCGCGGCCCACAGCCTCCCAGCCCAGGCAGCTGTCCTTAGGGATGGGCCCGGCCAGGGATGAGGTCAGAGCCTTTGTGAACCGTGTGCCTTCCACTCTGAGGGCTGGGGATTGAGCTCACTGGTGCCGCGCCAGCCTCGCAAACACAAGCTCCTGAGTTCCTTCCCCAGTACCAAAACAAACAAACAAACAAAAAAGCAAGATGCACTTTGAAACACCTGGCACTTTGGGAGATATTTTAGTTCTAAACCATAACAATTACACAAACTACTCCTTACTCCCACAAGATGAGCACAGTACACCTGTAATCCCAGCACTTGGGAAGCAGAGGCAGGAGGATCGCTGTGAGTTTGAGACCAGCCTCGGCTACACAGTGAGTTCCAGAGCAGTCTGAACTACATATTGAGACCCTGTCTCAAAAAAATATATAAATAAAATAATATCAGGGCCGAGGATTTAGCTCAGTGGCACCACACCTGCTTCTCAAGTGCAAGGTCCTGTGTGGGAGCCCCAGTACCAAAAAAAAAAAAAAACCCAAAACTAAAGGTAGACTGTGGTCCACAGACCTATGGGGTGAGTTCCAGAGCAGTCTGAACTACATATTGAGACCCTGTCTCAAAAAAATATATAAATAAAATAATATCAGGGCCGAGGATTTAGCTCAGTGGCACCACACCTGCTTCTCAAGTGCAAGGTCCTGTGTGGGAGCCCCAGTACCAAAAAAAAAAAAAAACCCAAAACTAAAGGTAGACTGTGGTCCACAGACCTATGGGGCAGGCCTCTACCAGTACCAAAAAAAAAAAAACCCAAAACTAAAGGTAGACTGTGGTCCACAGACCTATGGGGAACAGGCCTCTGCCTGACCTCTCTGTGCACACTGCAATTTAATTAAGAAAGCATCCTCACTGGGGGATAAGAAATGGGACATCTGCATCAAATTATACATTTGTTTCTTAAATTTCACTTTAACAAACTACTGTGCAACCCTAAAAAAAAATAAAGATAGACAAGAAGTATGCACTGTAGAGTGAGTCAGGCGAATTAAAAAAGGCGAAGAAGTATTCTCTGCAGGTTGAGATCAGGCCACCAGAAAGAGCGCGTTGGCCGTGAGGGTGGCTGCCACCTTTTCTTCCTCTGTATCCTCCTTTCTGAGTCAGATCTTGGTTGTCCCATCAAAAGCCTGCTTGATTTCTGGCCAGAAGAACTGAAGATAGCATTTTCTGATCGTTCCCAGGTACGGGGCTTGGGCACGCCTCGTGGATCCATGCGGCCGTCAGGTTACGCCAACTTGCCCAGCCGCCTTACTGGTCCTGATCTCCTGCTTCCCTGGGACTGGGGCAGCAGCTTGGGGGTAGAGCACGTGCCTGGCATCCACGAGGCCCTGGGTTTGATCTTCGATGCAACAAACGATAAAGGCTGAGAGTGTGGGCGGTTTAAGTGTATTAGGAACTTAAGTATACTGGGGGCTGGGGGCTGATGGCAGAAATCCACCCAGCTTTGGTGGGAGGGTGGAAGAAAAGGGTAGAGTATTCATTTAAAAGTAGAAATACAGGGCCGGGATTTAGCTCAGTGGTGCCGCTGCCTGCTCTGCAAGCGCAAGGTTCCAAGTTTGATCCCCGGTACCAAAAAAAGAGCTAGTGTGGCTTGGGTCTTCCTATAAAGTTATTAAAAGCCAACCTTTTCCCTATTCAAGCCCAGATATATGAAACTGAACTGCCTGATCCAGGAGTAGCCCAGCCTGCTCCTGTCACCCTGCCTGAGAAGTTAGATGGCAATTTTGCCCTTCTGTTGTTCAAGCTAAAACTTTGACACCTTTCCTTCACAGCCTACATCCAGCCACTCAAATCCCTACTGGCTCGGCATCACAGTACGTTAGAGGACCGGTCATTTCTCGAAGCCTGGTCCTAGGCGCCATTCCCTCCGTCCTCAATTAATGCAACTGCAGGCCTCAGTGGTTCCGCCGCCTGCTTCTCAAGTGCAAGGTCCTGAGTTCGATTCCCGGTACCAAAAAAAAGAATTATCCTCTTATCTAATTATTGCAACTGGCCCCTCTATTCCCGCCCTTGCCTGAACACTCAGCCGGGACAAATTAAATTGGATGTCCCCCCAACTCCCAGCGGGAGCCGGCACGGTGGCGCACGCCTGTCATCCCAGCACCGGGGAGGCTGAGGTGGGTTGGTTACAAGTTCAAGGCCAGCCTGGACTCCATAGTGAGACCTTGTCTGAACGAAGAAAACCGTGAGCGCCCGCCTCACTCAGAGTGCGAGCCAGAGTCTCTCTAATGTCTGCCAGGGCCTGTGGCGGCGTCACCCTGGCGAGGGCCTCCTCCGGGTATTGCGCCTCCCGGCCCCACTCGCTGCCGTGCTCCTGTCCTTGGCGCCCAGCCCACCTCACAAGACTGCGTCTCCTCCCGTCTTGGTTCTTCTCCCTGTCAGAGTGTGCGCCCCGCCGCTTTCCGCTGCGTCCTCCGAGCCTGCAACCTGGCCGCTCAGCTGCGCAGTCAGCACTCACAGAGACTTCTCTACTACTTCAGTCCCCTCTTCTTTAAAAGTACTCTTTTATTTCGGTTAGTTCACGTTCGCAAGTGCATAATGACTCCATTCGCCGTGGGGAATTGGTACCTGTCCACAACGCGTGGAAGTTCCTCGTTTCCAAGGGCCGCACGGGCGGTGCCATAAGTAGGGTGACACCCCCAGGGGGGAACTATCCTGGGCCCAGCCCAGTCGGGGGGTCGGTCTGCAGGGTTAGAGATGCTGGCCCTGGAAGACTGCCGACTCTGAGTTTATTACATCGGAAAGGGACACTGGAAGGTCGGTGTGACGGTGCTCTTCGAGATACCCCCAGGCAAGACCAGCCTAGGACCTGGGAGACGGCACCTAGGACCTGGGAGACGGCACCTCGCTGCTACAGGATGATGGACCATAGTTTTTCATCCATTGTTTTCCTAGGATGAAAAGGTGGAAGCAACCTTACATTTATTCTGCATCCTCTTTTCGTGCAAGGTCCCGAATTCGATTCCCAGTACCTAAATAGATAGATAAATAAAGAGCCGGCTGTAGGGCACATCCTATACTCCCACTGCTTGGGAAGCTGAGGCAGAATCATGATGAGTTTGAGGCCAGCCTGGGTTACATAGTAAGACCCTGTCTCTAAATAAATAAATAACCAGGCGTGATGATGCACGCCTGTCATCCCAGCACTCAGGAGGCTGAGGCGGGAGGATCGCTGTGAGTTCAAGACCAGCCTGGGCTACACAGCTAGTTCCAGGTCAGTCTCAGCTACATAGTGAGACCCTGTCTCCAAAAAACCAAAAAAGCCCAAAAAGCAAACAAACAATAAAAACAAAAACAAATAGATAAAAATAAAAAATGAAAGGGACTAGGGATGTAGCTCTGGGTGTACTCCCCAATACCATAAACAACAACAAAAATCAGAAGCCAGATGTGGCGCCACATGCCAATAATCCCAGCACTTAAGAGGCTGAGGCAGGAAAATTGGAAAAACTGAGCTTAATCTATGTGTTATATAGCCGGATTCTATCTAAAAACAAACAACAACAAATACCTTATCAGAGGGGTTGAGTATGTAACTCAGGGCTAAAGTGTGTGCTTAGCACAGATGAGGCCCTGAATTCAACCCTTCAGCACCAAAAACAAAAACCAAACCCTCATAAAAAAAATTTTTTTAATCAGGGCTCGGGTTTTAGCTCAGTGCTTCCACCACCTGCCTCCCAAGTGCAAGGTTCCTGCTACCGACCGTAGGGCAGCAAACACGGGATTTCACGAGGAGATACAGGTTCTCTGAAAGGTGGGAGCAGGTTCGGCGATGACAGTCAGACAAAAGCACTCAACACCGAGGTGAAGTTTGCAAATGCTGCTGCAATTTTATTTCTAACTCTAGGTGTTTATATGCTAGTTTCAAGGGCACACCTCAAGAGTGATTCCAGTCACAGGCAGGCATGAGATAGACAATAGTGCTGTAAAAACTAAGACCACAAGGTCAAGGTAAGACCACACCTATATACCATCACAAAAGCTAAGACCACTAAGTCAAGGTAAGACCACACCTATACGCAGTCAGAAGGGGAAGTTTGTAAAACAAAGGACTGGCTTCAGCATGTCACCTTCAGGATCACCTTCAGGACTTCACAGTCCGGGGCTCAGGGTCAGCACTTTGGCCGCCCGTCCGCTTGTGCCTCAATCCCTCCCCATCTCTAGGAACATCTAATTGTTCCTGACCTTTCCTGGGCCCAGAATACAATTCTACAGATAATGAACAAATAGTAATAAAGACAAAATAGAACAGAATTATAGATGAACCCAATGTCCCCAAACTGCAGGCAGAGAGGCCAGCTATTCTCTTCACGGCTGACTTCGCATGCAGGTGGTGCCAAGGACCTCCAGGAGGCTTAACCCCGTGGGGACGATACCTCGGGTCTGGTTTCTGCCAGGTGACCGGCATTGTCACACAGACTCCACTGGAGTGGTCGTGGCAGGTTCCGAGGTCTATCCCTGGTACAAAAAAAAAAAAAAAAAAAAAAAAAAAAAAAAAAAAAAAAAAAAAAAAAAAAAAAAAAAAAAAAAAAAAAAAAAAAAAAAAAAAAAAAAAAAAAAAAAAAAAAAAAAAAAAATCAGAAGATACCCCTGCATAATCATTCAGTAAGTAGCACCTGCCAGACACTGAGGTGGAGAAAACTGAGCACAGGTGCGTGTCCCCACAGTGCTGATGTCACAGCAGTCTCTGGAAAGGGACAGTAAGGGGAAAATCCAGATAGCTATAACTGTACAACTCCACAGTGAATATTTGTTAAATTGATGTGCTGGGAGAGACTCAAGCTTCTCAATGGAAAGTAATGGAGGAGAAAGTTCTTCCTTGGAGACTCCATTTAAATTGAGACCCGATTGACAAAAGGCTCCTTCCAGGTGAGGACATGAGATGTATCAGGTTAGACCAGGCTGAGGAAATAAAGAGGCTCCAAATTATTCGTAACTTTTTACAACAAAGGTTTGCACCTGGCCTACATTACAGTCCAAGGTATGTGTTCCTGTGGATGGGCAACTCTCCTTCATGCAGTAATTCCGGGACCTGGGCTCTTTCCATCTGGCTTCATCCCACCGAAAGGGAATAAGGACTGCAGGGAAGAGGGCCCCCCCAGTCACCCTGAGAAAACTCAGGCCAGGATGGAGAGCTTCATTGCTGACTACATTCCATTGGAGAGGAGCTGGTCACATGGCCGCACCTGCCACAAAGGAGGCTGGGAAATGTAGTCCAGCACTGCACCTGGCTATCACCACAGAGAGACCTCGGCCACCGGAGAGGAGCACTCCTGCTGGGCTCACTGGCGTGAACATACTGATGTGTTTGAGAAACGGATGGCTGGGGCTGGCACACACTAGCAGCAATTGGGAGATGATTTAGGGAGGGAGGCTGGATCTCTGGAGGCCAGAGAGTAGGGGTTCTATTCCAAATGCTATGACGGGACTGTTGGAAGCTTTTAAACTAGGAGGTTGAACAACATCCTGATTCTACCAGCCTGTCTGGCTAGACAGGATGAGGAAGGAAGCAGCACTTAGCACTAAATGGGCTTGGGCTGGTCCTTTCCCAGAGCGGAGACTGCACTTCTGGGTGCTCGGAGGAGGTATGGGAGCTCTGACTGTTGCAGTCTTGTACAACCAGCCCCTCCTATGTCCGACCTCCTCTCCGCTGGGGACTGGGTGACTTCACAGGCCTGCTGGCCAAGGAAATATTTACTGTCTCTGAACACACACATCCCATCTCTTTTTTCCGAAGAGCTGGGGCTGGCACCCACAGATGTCAGGCAAGTGCTCTACCAGTACGCTACTCACCTGGTACTCCCCGCCGCCCTGTTTTTTAGTACCGCTTGCAAGGCAGGCAGCAACACCACTGAGCTAAATCCCCAGCCCTCCTCTTCCCCTTTTTAGAAGGGGTCTTGCAGGGCGGGCGTGGTGGCGCACGCCCGTAATCCCAGCACTCGGGAGGCTGAGGCAGGAGGATCGCTGTGAGTTCGAGATCAGCCTGGGCTACATGGTGAGTTCCAGGTCGGTCTCGACTACATAGTGAGACCCTGTCTCAAAAAATAAAAAGAGGGGCCTTGCTATGTTGCTCAGGCTGTTCTCGAACTCCTGGGTTCAAGTGATCCTCCCTCTCAGCCTCCCAAGTAGTGGAGACTGTAAGGACATGCCACCATATCCTGACCTCCTTTAAACCATTCCGCTCCATGACTTTTTAGAGGTTGAATAGGATGAGCTTCTTGAATTTTTCTTACCTTTTCCTCTCTGAGGCAGTGCTCATCTTTGGAAAGAAGAGGAGAGGACTTTCGGTGCCCCTTTCTAAGGTCTTGCCTTCCTGCCCAAATTCTCCCTTTAGGTGATGGCACTTAAGGATGAGAGACTCAAGGGAGGACACTGTTCCAAACCAAAAACAAACGCCAAAATGATTTGGAACTAAAACAGAGTGACTTGCCTGAGGCCCTGGCCTGAATCAACCAAGGAATTTCATTCTTGATGTCTTTTGACTCAGAGTCCCGTGCCCTGCCCATGTGATCAGCAAAGTGTTGTGCAATGAATGAGTTTCAGGCCGGGTGTGGTGGTGCACGCCTGTAATCCCAGCTCTTGGGAAGCTGGGACAGGAGGATCGCTGTGAGTTCCAGGCCACCCTAGGCTACACAGTGAGTTCAAAACCAGCCTAAACTACATGGTGAGATGCTGTCCCCCCTGCCAAAAAAAAAACAGGGCTGAGGATTTAGCTCAGTGGTGCCACCTTCTGCCTTGTAAGCACAAGGTCCTGAGTTTGATCCCTGGTACAAAAAAAAAGAATGCGTTTTGGTTTTGACTTTATTTTTTTTTCCAAGAATTCTTTTTTTTTCCCCCTCATTGAGTTTATTCCTACATTTAAGGTAGACAGTACAGTTACATTCATTATTGGGATCTTGTACCTTTACACGACAGGCCTTGGTTCTCATTTTTTCCCCTTGTCCCTGCCCTCCCTTCACCCCCTCCTCCCCTCCCCATTTACAAACATTTTATACATTAAATGACTCCCAATAACAGAACTGATAGATGTCCTGTGCTTGTCAGAGTCACCCTGGGTTTTGTTTGTTTTGGTTTTTGTTTCTGAGACAGGGTCTCACTCCATAGTGCACGCTGGCCTTGAACTCGCCAGTGTAAGCCAGGTTGACCTCAAACTTGCAGCGATCCTCCTGCCTCAGGCTCCTGAGTGCTGGCGTGTACCCTCATGCTTGACTAGAGTCATGTTGTTGTCCACACGCCCAGCTTCATCCTGCTTTTCACAGGCAAGATGGACCCCACATTTGAACTCTGGGCATACAGCAATGGCCTGCACTTGACAAAATACCTGTCCTCCTCTTCTTCCCTGCAGGAAACCTTCTCAGACTAAACAGTGCCCCTCTTCTCCACCCACCCACATACCTAAGCAATCCTTCAAGATCTGGTAGGTAGTGAGACAGTACGTTCTCTGAATACTGAAAAACATGACATGGAGTCAGGTGTGGGGGCGCACACCTGTAATCCCAACATTTAGGAGGCTGAGGCAGGAAGACTGCTGCAAGTCAAGACCAGCCTGGGCTACACAGTGAGTTCGAGGCCAGCCTAAACTGAATAGAAAGACCCTGTCTCAAAAAAAAAAAAAAAAAAAAAAAAAAAAAAGTGGAATGGGACCTTTCCGAAAGGTACACAGAGGAAAACAATATGGCACAGATGTCACCACCTTCCTGTGTCACAGACCACCAGGTGGACCCTGCAGGTGTACAGCCAAGAAGTAAATGCACCTGTGAAGCTGGCCCTGTGCCCGAGCCATGAACGTCCCTCGTGGAGAAGACGGTGCCCGGCAGAAGACAGCTTGCTGCTCAGTGACTGGGGAGGAGAGCCAAGCACATTGGTTGGACTTTGGGGTCAGTGGATGGTCCCGAGCCAGGGTTGCCTCTCACAGGTGGGGGCCTGTAGGCCCCTAGCAGGACATCCAGGGAAGGAGTACCTGAGTAGATCGGTCTCCCTCCTGTCAACCGACACCTCGGGACACTGGGCTATTTCATCATTCAAAGCATTGTGTCCTCTGCCCTCAGCCTCTTCCTCTACCTGCTCAGCAACTACAGCCTGCGTCCCCACCTGACCCTATCCTGCCCTTCTCCAGATCCATGGAGGCAATCTCTTAATTTCCTGAGTTCAGGACGAATGGGAAAATGCCTTCACTCTGGTCACTTCTTTCCCCAGGGGTTAGACCAGTCCCGCAGGGGTCACCTCCTAGAATCATCTGCAGATGTAACGCGTGTGCACAGTGTCTGGAGCCAGATTCCCGGACTGGTATCTGAGCTCCATCTCCAGCACTCTCAGTGTGATTCGCGACACATTACTCAGCCCCATCCCCTTTCTTCATCCTTACACGAGTGGGGCTGTGCGCCTACGGGAGGCGGACGTACAAAGCGCCCCGTTTAGCGCATGGCACAGAGTGAGTGCTCAGCCCTTGCCATCCGAACATCACCAGTGTTAGGACTCCAGCCCCAGACCCGGAAGTGGGGACGAATGCAATACCAGCGTCTCGAATTAAGGTTCTTTTTCCTTTTCTTGAGTTGATTTTCTCTTGTCCAGCCCCATAAAAACAAAACAAACAGCCACCGTGTGAGTCTCTCTTTGGGAAGCCGAAGGGTGGGGAGCGATCTTCCGGGCGTGTGTGGGGTGGGGTCTGTCTTGGATGAGCTGCAGAACAGGCCTTGCGGCTGCAATTGTGGGATGACCTGGGGATGAGGCAGCCTGAGCAGAGACAGGGGAGGCTGAGAGGAGACAGGCTTGAGAGCTCGGGTGTCTAAGAATTAAAAGAAGGAGACTGAAGGGTGTGTGAGGGTTCGGTAGTCGGGGGCTAAATGAGAGAAGAGAACCAGGTAGGACGCTGAGGGGTCTAGATGTGGGCTGTGAATTTGGGGAGAATGTGTGGTTATTGTGCGTCTGAGGGGCACAGGGAGTGCAGGCCCTCAGGACACGTCACGGGGACCTGAAGGAGCCAAACACATCAGCTGGGAAGATAAAGCGAAGCAAGTGTGGTTTGGAGGTGAGGAGGGCCTCGGGGACCAGCAGGGGCCTGACGTTTGGGGCTGGGCATTGACACGAGGGACTGGGGACCGCCCCACAGGGCCGGGGTGGGTGCGGAGGACCCGGGACGGGCTCTGCGGCAGGACCTCTAGGCGCCTACGCTTGGGACCCGAGTCTGCACGGAGGAGCCCAGAGAGGAGCAGGAGGGCTGAGAGGTTTCTGGCCGGTGGGGCAGGGCCCCCGGGGTTCCAGGGATCTGTGCAGGGTCCGCGGCCGTGGGACAGGAGGTGCAGGGGTCTGGGGCAGCCCTGGTCGCTGGGGAGTCTGAATGTTCCGACGCGGAGATGGAGAACCTGAAACCCACCTCCCTTGAGGAGCAAGTCCCAGGTTCGCTGAGTCCCACGGCAGAAAGCCGGTCTTCAGGACGCGTTCGTAAGGGTCATGGGGACTTTACAAGTGCTCATGCGGAGGCGTGTGTGCTCCACGTCCTCCATCGGGGACATCCGGCTTCTCTTGGGAAGGGGAGAGCTATAGCTTTGTGAGTCCGGGGAAGTTCTGTCTTGGGTTTGGGAAAAGGGTGACCCACTTTTCGAGTAAGAGGCGAGAGCCTCCGCCCCAGATCTTTAAAGGGTGGTGACAGCGTTCTGTGACTTCTCTCCGTCTGCTCCTTTACAGCGAGATCAGGGCCCCGCCCTGCGTTCTCAGCGCAACTGTTGACAGCTGGGGTCCTCGGGTGCCGGAACGCGAGTGCCCGGGGCGTCCGGGGAGGCCGAGCGGGGTC
>NW_022900935.1:1326268-1334556 GCF_012274545.1 Fukomys damarensis
CGCTCCGCCAGCCCCGCTGACCTCGCGCCCCAGCTCGGGGCTTGCGGGAGTCGGCTCGGTGCGGATGCTGTGCGATGAAATCAGCTCATCCGATCGAGGGTCCCGGGCCAGAAGGTAGAATCCGGACTCGGGGAAACCTCAGCGGCCAACCAGGATGGGTGTATTTACCCTATTTGAAATGCCTGGCTCGGTCGATCATCTCAGAAACTGAGAGGGAAATGATTTGGGAAGGGGAACGGACTCACAGGATTGTTGTGGATACCTCAACAAACCAAAACAAGCATTTATATGTATTGACTTGATTTTGTTTTTGTTTTTGAGACAAGGTCGCACTGTGTAGTTAGGCTGTCTTTAAATTCACAGTGGAGCCCAGGCTGGCCCTGAATTTACCCCGATCCTCCTACCTCAGGCTCTCCTGTGCTGGGATGACCGGCCCGGGGCCAAGACGCCAAGCTCAAAATCGGGTAGTAATTAAATCACCATATATGTAAATAACTGTGCTTTTTTCCCACTTAAGTTTCTGAAAAATAACAGAGGTAAGCACTTTTACCTTTCATAAAAATAAAGACAAGTAGACCCACATTTTTACTAAAATGTTCCTCTAAAAGTGCAACTAAAAGTAATGTGCAGAGGGTCCAATACGTTTTGTTTCATTTTCCTGAGCGGAACTAATAAAATGGGGAATAGTATTTTGCTTACTCAAGGAGCATAGGATGAGCAAGTACTTTGTTAAAAAGCAGTACGTCTTTCGTAATGGAGAGAAAACTGCTGACATTTCATTCTAATCCCGACTGTGGCTCCAGTTAGGGCAAGGGTGTTGCCTTCTACTGTCTTTTGTTTTTTGTTGTTGTTTTGTTGTTTTTTGAAACAGGGTCTCACTATGTAGTTGGGACTGACCTGAACTCACTGTGCAGCCCATGCTGGTCTCGAACTCACAGCTATCCTCCTGCCTCAGCCTCCCAAGTGCGGGGATTACAGGCGTGTGCCACCACGCCCAGCTTGTCTGTTGTTTTTGGATTTCAAATAAGTGAATGGGAAAGTGCCCTGCAGATAGGTGGGAGACTAGGGGCCTTTCACGGGTATAAGCATGGATCACGTGACAGAGAGCCGCTCTGAATCAGGCTGTCCCTTATGAACGAGGTGGGTGTGCTTGTCAGGATACTTATAAATTATGCATTTGGACAAGTACACTTTATTAAGCTGTAATGCACCTGAGAAAATCCAGGACTGGAGACTTGAACCCCACCCTCCCTGCACACATACCACCTCAGGTGTGACTAGAGTTGCGGTGGTGAATACGGGTTCTGAAGTCCAGCTGCCTAGGCTGAATCCTTACCTTGCCCATAAGTAACCTTGGGCAGGTCCTTTAACATCTCTGTGCCTCACTTTCCTCATCTGTAAAGCAAGGATAAAATTGGTGTTGTTGGTAACTTGGCTTTTTTTTTGAGACAGGGTGTTGCTGTGTAGCCCAGGCTTATCTTGAATTTACTGTGTAACCCAGGCTTCTCTCACACTTGCAGTCCTCCTGCCTCAGCCTCCCAAATGCTAGGGTTACAGGTATGCATCGCCATGCCCAGGTGTTTTGAAGATGTAATGAAGTTACTGGAGAGCTGAGCGTGGTGCCAGGCCCAGTGGTAGCTTAATAAGTGGTAGCTTTTTTTGCTCATGGAGTGGTAGAGCCAGCTCCTTGCTCTCACAGGATCTGGCCTGAGTGTCTCACCACTCAGGGAGACCCTGTTTGCACTCCTTAGGTACTTCCTTTGGGTGCTTGTTTCAGATACTGCCATAGGATTTGTGCATCGTAAAGCGTGTTTAGTTTTTGAACCAGAGCATCTGCTTCCAATAGGAGTCAGTTCTGTTAGAACAGCAGACACTGTGGGCCAGCATTCTTCAGATCAGATTTGTCCTCGAGTGCCAGTTTCACCTAAATTTCTGGGTGCTTTGGCCCTCACCTAAATTTGTTGTACAGCACCTGCAGAGTTCTTCGACATTTTCTGTCCTTCTACCTCACATAAAATGGTCTTTCTGCTTCTTTTTTTAAGGCTGTTTGAGGAAGAAAATGAGATGTATATTTCTGTGATGAAAGATTTGTGCAGTCAGGCACAGTGGTGCCACACCTGTAATGACAGCACTCGGGAGGCTGAGGCAGGAGGACAGGCGTTTGAGGCCAGCCGGGTTACATAATGAGACCCCGCCCCCCCAGGACCAGGGACTTAGCTCATTGACACCACTCCTGGCTTTGTAAGCACAAAGTCCTGAATTTGATCCTGGTACCAAAAAAAAAAAAAGTGTAAATGTGCAAAGGTCCTAAGCATACAGCTTAATGAGTTTCACAAAGTGAACACAACCACATATCCACACCCAGATGAAAAAGCAGAACATGACCATCATCCACCAAATCTCCCTTGTTTTTTCCCAGAAACCTACTTTGGTGGTGGTGAACCTAGGGCACGTGTGCTGCAGCCGGCTGTTTGTTATGGAAAGCTCTAAAATGTTCGCCATCACTGACCTACAAGGGTAGGCTATCCTCTGTCCCCAAGCAGTACTGCTGTTTTTGTTTTTTGAGATAGGGCCTCACAGTGTAGTTCAGGCTGGCCTTGAACTCACTGTGTAGCCCAAGCTGGCCTGGAACTTGTGATCCTTCTGGTTCAGCCTCCAGAGTGCTGGGATTATAGGTGTGTGCTGCCATGCCTGGCTCCCTAAGCAGTACTATTGAGTTCAGCTACTTTCACACCGTGTTTATTTCATCATTTAGGTGAAATAGATGTCATCGTACTTGAATCCAAGGGAACCTGTGTTGATATGGATTCTTGGGGGCTAGAGAGAACTGGAGAGTTTGATAGTGCAGTTGGACAAAAAACGATAACAGTAGAGCTGGTCATGGTGGTACACAGCTAATCCCAGCACTCGGGAGGCTGAGGCTGGAGGACCACCTTGAATTTGAAGCCAGCCTGGCCCACACAGTGAGTTCAAGGCCAGCCTCAACTACATAGTGAGACCCTGTCTCAAAAACAAAAAAGGGGCCTGGGGATTTAGCTCATTGGTCTGCCACTTGCCTCATAAGTGCAAGGTCCTGAGTTCAATTCCTGGTACCCCAAAACAGACAAATAAAACAAAAACAACAACAAAAGGTAACAATCAAAAACAAGTTCCCTGTGTTCTGTAAAGGATTCGAGTAGCTGAAACATCCCAGTGCTGCTAATGTAGCCTGTGGCTGCCAGGTTGTTAACAGTAGAAGAGGAAAGTCCAAGGGGAGGCCAGTGTTGGCATATGGAATTGGCGTGCAGTTCACCTGAGTCACATTATCCCAGGGAAGGAAGGCAGTGGTTTTCTGAGAGTTTTTCATTCTGTTTTGTTGAGACAGGTTCTCAGTATGTGGTCCAAGCTGGCTTGGGACTCACTATATAGCCTCAGGCTGGCCTTGAACCTATGGTAATCCTCCTGTCTCAGCCTCCCAAGTTTTGGGATTACACGTGTGCCACCACACTCAGCTGTTTTGTTTCCGAAGAGCAGGTCTGTTGCATCTGGGTGCAGCCTGAGCAGAGGCTCAGCCGTGGCTGTCCAGTGGTTGTGTGTTGCTTAGGGGAAGAATGAAAAGAAAACAGGGCAAGGAGGAGCCCTCAGAGCTCTTACCCAAGTCTTATTCGGAGGAGCAGCCCCGGGGCTCAGCTGGAAGGGATGTCCCCACTGAAGCGGGGCCCTCAGGTGCTCTGGGGGATGGCGAGGAGAAAACTGACCCCTCAGGGCTCCTCAGCACCCACTTTCTGCTGGATACTGGAGAGTGGGGAGAAGCCACACAGCCTCGTGTTGCAGATGCAGGATCCGGAGGGTCGCAGGCTGAGGCCCGGGCTGAACTCTGGGTTTGTCACTGCTTGGCCATGGTGGTGCTGGCAGATTCTGGGCAGCTGTCAGCCTCAGCGGTGGGGACCTGCTTGGAGCGTTGTGGTGGGAGCTCCATTCCAGCAGTGTGCGGTTCCCTCAGCGCAGCATTGGGCCCATGACGGCGGCTCGCGGGCTGCATCCAGTGAAAGTCTTACACCACACTGCCCTGTAAACTTCTGTTTCTCTTTTTATAGATGACACTCTTATCCACAGAATCATGGCCTAAAAATAGGCAGTGCTTCGCTAATTTGCATGTTGGTCTTGCACAGGGGCTGTGCTAACCCTCTCAGAAACATTCCAGTTTTAGTGGATGTGCTTCCAGAGCCAGCACTTTTTCTTCAAAGACCAGATGGCAAATATTTTCAGGACCTGTGATCTTGCTGAAACTACTCAGTTCTGCTCTTGTCACTCAAAAGCAACCATATATATATATGGGTGTGGCTGTGTTTATGACAAAAACAGGAGCAGGCTGGATGAGCTCTGTAGGTACCTGTGTGCACACCCCAAAAGTCCTTGCCAGTGCATCTGGGTACTCTGTCAGAGAAAGGTGTGTGACCGGGCCTCTGGTGAACCGAATCTCTGTGGTCGTGGCGTTTTGCACATCTTATCCGACTTGCAGGGTGGACATGGACTCTGTGAGTTCAGGACATGCCACGTATTCAGTTGTTTGTTGTTGTTCTGGGTACCACTGAGCTCCATCCTCAGCTCTTGTTTGTTTTGTATTTGGATTAAACTCAGGTCCTTTCACCTGTGAGGCAGGTGGTGGCACCACTGAGCTAAATCCCCAGCCCTCAGCTCTTTTTGTTGTTGTTGTTGTTCTTGTATTTTGAGAAAGACTCTTGCTAACTTGTTAAATGTGCAGGTTGGGCTCAAACTTTCCATCCTCCTGCCTCAGCCTCCTGAGTGCTGGGATTACAGCATGCACCACAACATGCAGACATGTATCGGTTATTTAAAATACTACTGAACACCTTCACCAGGTCTTCAGTGTTCTGGACCCTGAGAGGCTGCTGTGAATAGGCAGAGAAGGCCTCTGATTTCATGGAGGTGCTGTCCTAATAGGAGAAGATGAGGAATAAATCAGTAGGTAAAAGCTTGACAATTTCAGGTTGTGATCAGTGCTGCTCAGTCTTTAGGCAAAACATATGGTAAAGATTTGGCAGGGAACTTGGGTTTGGAGGATGGGAAGACTTGTCCAGAATAGGGACATTGCGTCCAGCAAGGATCGCTGACTAAGATAAAAGAAAATTTTTTCTAAGCAAACAAGTAGTGGTTTTAAAAGCACACAAGTAGCTCAAAGTATATATGGAATGAAAGGTAACCTTCCCCTAAAGCAGAGAAATGTATTGTAATGAAGTGACTGGCTCTGACTGCTGCTGGGTGGTCAGTGACGGTCTTCCTGACCAGGGTCACACATGCACCCTGTTGCGTCTCTGAGACAGCTTGTTTCTGGCCAGGCCCACCTTGAGCGGGAGGCTCCCTGTTACGGTTGGGATCCAGGGACCAGGTGACTGGGCTGCATCTGTTGTCATCCCACCCTCAGTGCAGCAGAAGAGGCTGCCCTGGGGCTGGGCTTTCTCCTGTTTTTTCTACTCCTTCAGGTAGGTTCTTCGGGTAGATCTGCCAGGACATTAAAGACGAATGAGTGTAGCCCATTCCTGGAAGAGGCTTGGTAGATAGGGATGTGTGAGGGTTCTATTAACCATTTGTTTTGTTTTGTTTTCGGTACTGGAATTGAACTCGGGTCCTTGGCACTTGCAAGACAGGCAGCGGAATCGCTGAGCTAAATCCCCGGCCCCAACCATTTGGTTTAGATCAATAATTTGTTTGTTTGTTCTTTGTTCAGTGAATTTTTGTTTTGTTTTGTTTTGTTTTTTCCTTTCTTTTTCTTTCTTTTTTTTTTTTTTGGAGACAGGGTCTGGCTTTGTAGTTCAGGCTGTCCTAGAATTCACTGTGTAGCCCAGGCTGGACTCGAACTCACAGCAATCCTGCTGCCTCAATTTCCTGAGTGCTGGGATTACAGGGGTGCACCACCACACCTGTCTTGGATCAATAGTTTTGTTCTCTATGAATTCAGGGAGAGATATTTTGAAAATCACTAGGGCAAAGATCTAAATAAAATATCCACACTTTTCTCCATGTCTCCTCTTCCCCAGGGTCCTGACATTGGATATGGCCATCTCTCTGTTCTTTTTCTCACAAAAAAGAGACTGGGAGGGACTTAAAGGCCCTCAGCCCACTCCAGCTCCATGGGTATCCCTCCCAGGCCCAGGAACAGAAGCAGCCAAGTGATAATGGCTTTTTCTGAGCCCTGCCCATTCTGTTTAAACATGGCTCTCCTTCTATGTAATGTTCTCTGACATCAGATTTCTGTGAAGGCCGTGGCCCTGTGGTCCTTCCTGCTCCTCACAGAAGGCCTGGGCCCTGTCTCACCGGGGCTTGGCTCTCCACCCCCTTTGCAAGGCCTCTGAGGGGAGAGGCAGGTCCCCCACCAGCAGCGGCCTCTGCTCACGCTGGCCGGCCAGGCCCACTCCCTGCCGTCGTTGGTAGTCGCAGTTCACGCTCCGGGGTGTCGGGTGCAGCAGGCTCAGTTGCTGCAGTCTTCCCAGGATGTACCCATCTGGATCCTGGTATGAAAAGAGACTCACAGGAAACTTGAAGATCAGCTGCCAGTTGGCAAAAATATTAGGTCTATGAAAATGTTGAGTCTGTAAAGCTCATGTGTTAAGTATAAGGGGCAGGATGGCCATGGTGCATTTGAGTGGAGAGAGAGCAGAGGAGCCAGAGTCCCCAGTGTGACTGTTGTGCTCCTGGGCAGGTCCTGACCCCCTGAGTGTGCAGCGCTCGTCCTAGTATTCAGCACACGGCAGGGGCTGCTGCTGCCCACGTTGGCAGCACTCACACCTGGGGAGGCGCTGGACTCTGCTGTCCCACGCACTGCCGGTGAGGTGGGCTTCATGGCACGGCAGCTGCCCTGGCTCCAGTCCCGGCTCTCCTCCGGGAGCATCTAACCTGGGCCGCACAGTGGTCAGCTCGAGTGGTGTCCTCTGCGCAGACTGCGCTTAAGACGTGAACATCCCGGAACTTCCATTAGAGGGAGAAAACAAGGGCGGGTTCTGGAGAGTCGCCTGGCTGGGGCTGAAAGTTCAGGTCACTGATCCGTTGTTATTGTGAGCCCCAGGGTCCTGAGAGCGGGTCCTCAGTTCCCATCCAGGCAGCTTGCCCGCGGCACGCGCGGGCACACTCATACACACGCACACACACGCACACAGTGCAGAAATCCAGAGGAAGACAGGGGCAATTTCCTATACCCCCTTCATCGTATTTCATAGTTGCAAGCACAGAGTCTGGGAAATCCAGTGGGAACTAGGAAGGGCCTGGAGCGCACCTGAACCCCAGTTTAATTTCCGTAGTCAGTACTCACTGATCAAGGTTTCGCCCCAGGTTCTTTGTGGTATCACAGGCTGCTGAGGCCGGACGCACGCGCACACTGAGGAGAAAGAGCGGGAGGGTAGCATCACCAGGTCTGTCCCCTGCTTAGCAGTTCGTGTTACAAAACACTTGTAAAGGTACAAGACCCCAGTGATGAATGTAGCTGTATTGTATACCTGAAATGTGCCGATAAACAGTGAGGGCAGAAAAACACGATTCCTTTCATCACGGGAGCTGGTACATGTGCATAATCATCTGAGCTTTTTTTTAATCCATTTCTTCCCTCCCTTCCTACTCCCTCCATCTCTTCACCCCCTTCCCTTTTCTGAAAAATCTGTCTCCCTGTTTCTCATTATCTTCTATTTTATTTTGGTTTCTCACGAGAGAACCCAAGCAGTATTTAAGCTTGTGTGTCTGGTTAATGTCACTTAACATTGTGGTCTCAGGGCACATCATTTACACATGACAAGTTTATCCTTCTGTGTGGCACAGCAGCGCTCCACTGTGTGTAAATGCAATTCTTTCTGCCTTCATCTGGGCTGGACATAGAGGCCGCTTCCAAGATGTAGCTGTCACGAGCTGTGCTGCTATAAGCATGGGTGTGCAGTACGTATCGGTGTAATGATGTCTTTTTTCTTTTTTTGGTAGGTCAGACAGGGCCTCACTATGTAGCCCAGGCTGGCCTTGAACTCATGGCGATCCTCCTGCCTCTGCCTCCAGAGTGCTGGGATTACAGGCGTGCGCCACCATACTCCACTAGTACCATTTGTTTAACTCTTGGGAAGATACCTACGAGGGGAATAGGTGTGTTGGATAGACTTTCTAGTTTTAGTTTTTTGAGGCCTCTCCACACTGATCTCCGTAGTGATTGTACTAGTTTACATTCTCATCTTTGTCTCTGTGGCCCCGCCCCCGCAATTTTTTTTTTTTTTTTTTTTTTTTTTTTTTTTACTGGGGATTGAACTCAAAACCTC